>NC_059167.1:50442165-50745213 GCF_019923935.1 Bubalus bubalis
CAGGATTCAGTGGGGTGACATTAGTGTACAGTGGAGGTGCTTTAACTCACACACATTTGTTTTAGAATCAGCAGAACATCAAAGAAGAGAGAGACAGAATGAAAGCAGACTTAGAAGTGTTGCAAAGCCAGCATGACAGCAAGGTGGAGGAGAGCACTGTGCTGCAGCGGCGGCTGGAGGAAAGTGAGGGGGCGCTCCGGAGACACCTGGAGGAGTAAGTGTGGGCCCAGAGTCTGAGCCCTCCCCACCCAGGCTCCTGAGCCCATGGAGCCAGATTCTTTCTGTCTGTTTAATTCTCCGCAACCTTCCAGATCTTCATAGGGGCTGCTGAATCTGCCTTTTCTCCCTCTTACCCTTGCAAAATTGTAAAACCAGTGACGTGTAGACTGGTAAGCAGAATTTAAAAATTATTTGTGTACCTCAAAGGATGTTTTATAAAATTCTAGCCCTTAAAGTGGATCTCATGGCAGGTAAGTGAGCAGCTGGGGATCCTGAGTGCTGTATCTAGAGATACTTTAAGAGCCTGAGTCCAGTCTCTACAAAGCAATGTCATGTGGCCTCCACAGTCTTCTGCATTCAGAGTTTTATCCTGGACGATGCTGGCTTTTGTGACCAGTGTTTATACTTCTTTTGTGTCTTTAGAGAGAGAAAATCATGCCCAAACGGCCCTGCCATTTTGTTGTATTAAAATCTGTGACAGTGGATATTTTATTCATTTCAAGAGATTTAAAAGAGAAAGATTAGCAATAGACCCACCACCGTTTTTTTCCCACTTGCTCTTGTTGCACAACTTCCCCATCCTATCTAAAGAGTCTGTGTAGATGAAAACCTGTCCACATGTAGAAATCCATGAACAAGAAACCAGAGAGCCCACATTTATGTGATTGTTGGGATTCTAGCAATGATTTAAGAACATACAAGTAAAATACTTGACCCAGTTGTATGAGGAGAATGTCTAAATGAATGTGTATGTCATATGAACAAATGTGGCATATACAAAGGAATACTTTGAATACCTCATTGTGAGTGTTTTATATCTGATTAAATCTGTGTGAAATACAGAATGAGCATGTATAACATGTGGGATGTCTGAATGTGTGAGCTGCATCTCAATAAATTGTATTCTAATCTGAAAAAAAAAATCTGTGACAAAAGGACTTGAAATGAAGGTCTGAAATGAATGGTGCCGTGAAGTCCACTGGCCGTGACAGAAGCCTTATGTGAGAGGTTAAGCAGGAGTGAAATCTAGAGGGAAATTCAAGAACAATAGGACATTGTATCATAAAAGCATTTCATTACCTTTGCCATTTTGATGGTGTGGTGTGTGCTTTTAAAATATTCTTAGAGGCTAATTTCAGAAAAGAGGTTGAAAAGAAAAAAACCCTGAAATTTAGAGTGTAGTAAAGACTTCACTGTGTTTGAGTGTCTCTGGGGAGGTACGGGTCAGCAGTGGACTGCTGCAGGGGCTCTGGGTGCAGTAGACCTGGGTATGGCATAAGCCCTCTTGGAGGAGGTTGCCATTAACCCCACCATAGAGCCCCCGGAACTTACACAGGACTGGGGAAACACAGTCTTGGAGGGCACAAACAGAACCTTGAGTGCACCAGGACGCAGGAGAAAGGAGCAGGGACCCCACAAGAGACTGACCCAGACTTGCCCGTGAGTGTTCAGGAGTCTCTGGCAGAGGCGTGGGTCGGCAGTGGCCTGCTGCAGGGTCAGGGGCACTGAGTGTAGCAGTGTGTGCATGGGGCCTTTTGAAGGAGGTTGCCTTTATCTTCATTACCTCCACCATAGTTTGGCTTCAGGTCAAATAGCAGGGAGGGAACACAGCCCTACCCATCAACAGAAAATTGGATTAAAGATTTTCTGAGCATGGCCCTGCCCATCAGAACAGGGCCCAGTTTCCCCCTCAGTCAGTCTCTCCCATCAGAAAGCTTCCATAAGCCTCTTATCCTTCTCCAACAAAGGGCAGACAGACTGGTTTTCCGTCACAGAAAGCTAACCAATCTGATCACATGGACCACTGCCTTGTCTAACTCAATGACACTATGAGCCATGCTGTGTAGGCTTGAAATGACAGAAGGGTCATGGTGGAGAGTTCTGACAAAACGTGCTCCACTGGAGAAGGGAATGGCAAATCACTTCAGTATTCTTGCCTTGAGAACCCCATGAACAGTATGAAAAGGCAAAAACATAGGACACTGAAAGATGAACTCCCCAGGTTGGTAGGTGCCCAATATGCTACTGGAGATCAGTGGAGAAATAACTCCAGAAAGAATGAAGAGATGGAACCAAAGCAACAACACCCAGTTGTGGATGTGACTGGAGATGGAAGTAAAGACTGATGCTGTAAAGAGCAATGTTGCATAGGAACCTGGAATGTTAGGTTCATGAATCAAGACAAATTGGAAGTGGTCAAACAGGAGATGGCAAGAGTGAACGGCAACATTTTAGAAATCATGGAACTAAAATGGACTGGAATGGGTGAATTTAACTCAGATGACCATTATATCTACTGCTATGGGCAAGAATCCCTTAGAAGAGATGGAGTAGCCATCATAGTCAACAAGAGTCCAAAATGCAGTACTTGGATGCAGTCTCAAAAATGACAGAATGATCTCTGTTCATTTCCATGGCAAACCATTCAATATCACAGTAATCTAAGTATATGCCCCATAGAAGAAGATGAAGAAGTTGTTGAACGGTCCTGTGAAGACCTACAAGACCTTCTAGAACTAACACCCCAAAAAGATGCCCTTTTCATTATAGGGGACTGGAATGCAAAAGTAGGAAGTCCAGAAATACCTGGAGTAACAGGCAAATTTGGCCTTGGAGTACAGAACGAAGCAGAGCAAAGGCTAGTAGAGTTTTGCCAAGAGAATGCACTGGTCATAGCAAACAACCTCTTCCAACAACACAGGAGAAGACTCTACACATGGACATTACGAGATGGTCAACACCGAAATCAGATTGATTATATTCCTTGCGGCCAAAGATGGAGAAGCTCTATGCAGTCAGCAAAAACAAGATTGGAAGCTGACTGTGGCTCAGATCATGAATTCCTTATTGCCAAATTCAGACTTAAATTGAAGAAAGTAGGGAAAAACCACTAGACTATTCAGGTATGACCTAAATCAAATCCCTTATGATTATACAGTGGGAGTGACAAATAAATTCAAGGGATTAGACCTGATAGAGTGCCTGAAGAACTACGGACGGAGGTTCGTGACATTGTACAGGAGGCAGGGATCAAGACCATCCCCAAGAAAAAGAAATGCAAAAAGGCAAAATGGCTATCTGAGGAGGCCTTACAAATAGCTATGAAGAGAAGTGAAAGGCAAAGGAGAAAAGGAAAGATATACCCATTTGAATGCAGAGTTCCAAAGAATAGCAAGGAGAGATAAGAAAGCCTTTCTCTGCAATCAATGCAAAGAAATGGAGGAAAACAGTAGAATGGGAAAGACTAGAGATCTCTTCAAGAAAATCAGAGATACCAAGGGAGCATTTCATGCAAAGATGGGCTCAATAAAGGACAGAAATGGTATGGACCTAACAGAAACATATTAAGAAGAGGTGGCAAGAATACACAGAAGAACTGTACAAAAAAGATCTTCACAATCCAGATAATCACGATGGTGTGATCACTCACCTAGAGCTACACATCCTGGAATGTGAAGTCAAGTGGGCCTTAGGAAACATCACTACGAACAAAGCTAGTGGAGGTGATGGAATTCGAGTTGAGCTATTTCAGATCCTAAAAGATGATGCTGTGAAAGCGCTGTACTCAGTATGCCAGCAAATTTGAAAAACTCAGCAGTGGCTACAGGACTGGAAAAGTTCAGTTTTTGTTCCAATTCCAAAGAAAGGCAATGCCAAAGAATGCTCAAACTACCTCACGATTGCACTCATTTTACACGCTAGCAAATTAATGCTCAAAATTCTCCAAACCAGGCTTCAACAGTATGTGAACTGTGAACTTCCAGATGCTCAAGCTGGATTTAGAAAAGGCAGAGGAACCAGAGATCAAATTGTCAACATCTGCTGGATCATCAAAAAAGCGAGAGAGTTCCAAAAAAACACCTACTTTGGCTTTATTGACTATGCCAAAGCATTTATGTGAATCACAACAAACTGAAAAATTCTTAAAGAGATGGGAATACCAGACCACCTGATCTGCCTTCTGAGATATCTGTATGCAGGTCAGGAAGCAACAGTTAGAACTGGACATGAAACAACAGACTGGTTCCAACTCAGGAAAGGAGTATGACAAGGCTGTATATTGTCACCCTGCTTATTTCAATTATATGCAGAGCACATCATGAGAAATGCTGGATTGGATGAAGCACAAGCTGAAATCAAGATTGCCAGGAGAAATATCAATAACTTTAGATATGCAGATGACACCACACTTAGGCCAGAAAAAAAGAACTAAAGAGCCTCTTGATGAAAGTTAAAGAGGAGAGTGAAAAAGTAGGCTTAAAACAACATTCAGAAAACTAAGATCATGTCATTCAGTCCCATCACTTCTTTGCAAATATATGGGGAAACAGTGGAAACAGTGAAAGACTTTCCTTTCTTTTGGGCTCCAAAATCACTGCAGACAGTGACTGCCAGCATGAAATTAAAAGATGCTTGCTTCTTGGAAGAAAAGCTATGACCAACCTGCTGCTGCATCACTTCAGTCGTGTCCGACTCTGTGTGAGTCGGACCAGGCTCTGTGTGAGCCCACCAGGCTCCCCCATCCCTGGGATTCTCCAGGCAAGAACACTGGAGTGGGTTGCCATTTCCTTCTTCATGACCAACCTAGACAGCATATTAAAAAGCAGAGACATTACTTTGTCAAATAAGGTCAGTCTTGTCAAAGCTATGGTTTTTCCAGTAGTCATATATGGATGTGAGAATTGGACTATAAAGAAAGCTGAGCACCAAAGAATTGATGCTTTTGAACTGTGGTGTTGGAGAAGATTCTTGAGAGTCCTTTGGACAGCAAGGAGATCTAACCAGTCCATCCTAAAGGAAATCAGTCCCGAATATTCATTGGAAGGACTAATGCTGAAACTGAATCTCCAGTCATTTGGCCACTTGATGTGAAAAACTGACTCATTTGAAAAGACTCTGATGCTGGGAAAGATTGGAGGTGAAAGGAGAAGGGTATGGCAGAGGATGAGATGGTTGGATGGCGTCACTGGCTCAATGGATATGAGTTGGAGTAGGCTCCTGTAGTTGGTGATGGACAGGGAAACCTGACGTGCTGCAGTCCATGGGGTCGCAAAGAGTAGGGTACAACTGAGCAACTGAACTGAAAGACTTTACAAAATAAAAAAGGTAGAACAGCTGTGAGTTTAATTTGGAACAGAGGTCAGCAAACTTTTCTCTGTTAGATAATAAATGTTTTAGAGTTTATGGACCATACTGTATGAAATTGTTCATTTCTGCCATTGTATTGTGCAAATGACCATAAGCAATACATGAATGAGCATGGTTTTGTTCCAATAAAACTTTATTTACAAAAGCAGGCAGTGGGCCTGATTGGCCCACGGGCCATAATTTGCTGACTCTACTGGTCTGGAGTACTGAGGGTGGGGTTGGTACAGAGTCAGGTGCCTTTAGTGAAAACATTTATCATAAAAGTTGTGCCTAATTCCTTATCTTCTGTATCCAAATTCTAGTACCCTGTGGTCTCCTTTTGGGGAAGAAATATCGCTGTATAACCTTTCCCATTACAATGGCTTGAGTTCTCACTTGTCTTCTCCTTGGGCAATTAGACTGCAGGTATAGTTCTTACCAGTGCCTTTCTGGTTTGTGATATCTTGTTCAGCGCAGAACAGAGAATGGGAGGCTACCTGGGGACTTAGATGACTCTATTTGACCATCTGAAGGTCTGAAAGCAGACTGGATGAAAATAAGCAGAGACCAAGAGAATCTCTCTCATGGGTTTCCTTTTCTGCCAGGCTGTTCCAGGTGAAAATGGAACGGGAGCAGCACCAGACTGAAATCAGAGATCTCCAAGATCAGCTCTCGGAAATGCATGATGAGTTGGACAGTGCGAAACAATCTGAGGACAGGGAGAAGGGGGCTCTGATCGAGGTAAGCTGGGGCTGGAGGTGTGGGGTGGGTGGGGGAACGGGGAGCCGTTGTCTGTTGTGTGCTTGTTCTGCTGGTGAGTATGGTTCCCTTTTGTGAGAGCATCATGTGTTAACTCACATGGAGTCCCAGTCCAAATCCAACAGTTGTCAGCATGTTTCCGTGTTTACTCCATTTTTTCTTCTGTCCGGCCGTTCAACTTTGTTTGTTTTTTAAAAATTCATCTATCTATTCATCTTGATGAACTTTTTCAAGGGAATTTACAGATAATACCACATTGCACCCCTAAGCTGTTCAGCATGCATTTAAATCGTTAGATAATTTTCTTATAACTACAATACTATTATCATATCCCCTTCATGGATCACAGCCTTGTCATGGTGAAGTGGCTTGCATAACTCAGTGAAGCTATGAGCCATGCCATGCAGGGCCACCTAAGATGGATGGGTCAAAGTAAACAGTTCTGACAAATTGTCCACTGGAAGAAGGAATGGCAACCCACTCCAGTATTCTTGCCTGGGAAATTCCGTGGACAGAGGAGCCTGGTGGGCTGCAGTCCATGGGGTCACAAAGAGTCGTATACGACTGAGTGACTAGCACATGGTTACACATAGTACACAGCAACTGTGATATGAGCTGCAGTTTTGGTGATGTGTTTTCAGGTGGAGGCTAATAATGAGACTCTCAGGAAAGGGAAACAGAGCACATTTTTTCTTAAAAATGTTCCTGGTGTTGCTGGCTTTCTGGTTATTTACCTCTTTCATGTAATGGGAGCTATATCTTCTACTGCTGCCTTTCTGCAGGATAAGTTTGGACACAGTGAGCTTCTCTGTGCCAAAATGGGTTTCTCTCCATCTGGAAAATTGTCCTCAGTATTTTTATCAATTTCCTTTGACATGTCAGTGACATTTAAAAAATGATCTATGGTTTTTATATCAAATTAAATAGACCCCATCTCCTCATCACTTTCAGTTTATTCTTCATATCTTAATAAAAAGTGGCTAGGGGGAATCTGATAACAGATTATAGTTGTAGCCAACTTTTCCACTGAACTTGGCTTAGAATAGACTCTTAAACTCAGCGAACATTAAACACTTCTGCTTTTGAGTGCTTGGAAAAGCTTGAAGGCCCTGTATTTTGTGAGGCCTGCATAATGCACAAGATTTTTCAGGAAATATCTTTTAATACTGTGCAGTCTGTTAAATGACATTGGGCCTCTATATGGAGTCAGTATGAAAAGAGGATAGAATCATTATTTAAAAAAAAAAAAAAGATTAAAGGAAAGAAAGAAGAAAGGAAGACATAGTAGAAAATGCCTATTCTCTTAGGATAAGACAGATATTAATAATTGACCAAGAATAGAATGACTTTGTTATTCTTAAGTAACCAACTGATAGTTTTTAATTTCTTTTTAAATTTAAGATACAAAAATAATTATAGCTCAACTGGTCAGTCATTTCTTTGACCCTGAGTATGTTTCCCTTTGTTTTGGTAAGTAAGTAAGTGAAGTCCTCAGTTGTGTCCAACTCTTAGCAACCCCATAGACTGTAGCCTACTAGGCTCCTCTGTCCGTGGGATTTTCCAGGCAAGAGTACTGGAGTGGATTGCCATTTCCTTCTCCAGGGGATCTTCCCAACCCAGGGCTCGAACCCAGGTCTCCCACATTGTAGACAGACGCTGTACCGTCTGAGCCACCAGGGAAGCCCAATGGTGTTTTATCCCTGACATTTACCAAGATGCAAGTACTTAGGTATCAGTAAAATATTCTGGTTATGAAATCTTGTTGGTTTAGGGGTAGACTGCTGCTCAGAAATAACATCTCTAACATAAGTATAAGCTTATTTTGAAGTGATGTTACTGAATATTATACACAGTAAAGAAAATGATGATTCTGACCAGCTGTGTTACAATTTCTAGGCCATCTTTCTGTGGAAAAAATGACGTAATTCTTTGTCAGCTGTACGTTTTTTTGAGGGGAGGGCACACCATGTAGCATGTGAGAGCTTAGTTTCCTGACTGGGGATCAAACCCGTGCTCCCTGCAGTGGAAGCAAGGAGTCCTAACCACTGGACTGTCATGGAATTCCCATTTCTTTTCTTTCTTTTATGTTTGATTTTTGGATTGTCAGCTGTAGTTTTGATATATGACCTTTACTTGTCTTTTCAGTGAGCAAGGGCTTCTGTGGAAACTTTTGTGCAAAGGGTCTAGATCAGTGTTTTTTCTCCTGTTGACATGGAATACCTATGGGTAGGTGGTCTGTGAAGAAGTTCTGTGGACCTGTGAGTGGCTCTGGATGTTCTGGTCTGTGTCTTTCTGTGGCCCTCCTGTCAGGACCGTCTCTGGCCTGTTGCTGTGAACAGCCAGCTCCCAGAGCATGCTTCCTTTTCTTCTCAACTTTCCTTGTTGTCTTTTCAGGTTCTGGGCAAGTTTCTTTGCTTCCATTTAAACAGGTTGACCTCCTTCTAGGCACTTCCAACTGAATCCCATCTTTTCACTTGCATCCGAGAGACAGAGCACAGCCACACCGCTTGCTCCTCAGCCTCTCTGGAGCGTGTAGTTTTGTTGTCAGGCCTGCAGAGGCTGTACAGTGAAGGGAACCAGCATTGTTATCCAGTCTGGGTCTCATCTTGGCTCTATCACTTATATGCTAGGTGATCTTAGGCATGTTATTAATAGCATCTCAGAACTCCAGTTCTTTTTTTAATTAATGAGAACAATAGTATTCATCTCCTATGATTTTTAGAAGTGCTTAGCATAATTCTTATTATGTAGTTAGTACCAAATAGTCAGTCTTTTTAGCCTAACCCCCCTACTCCTCCCCATCCACCCCCAAATATACATCCGTACTAGGTCTTTATCTCTTGTGGCTTCATATGAAGCTAGCCTGGATGTGTATAGGTTTTGAAGGGGCTGATTCTGCGTACCCAGAGTTTTCCTTTGTTTTCTTTCATGGGAGTCTGCAGACTGGCATGTGCATCTCTGGTGGACGTTTGCATATATTTTGAGGTTTATATGTTTTACTCTTGTATCATTGGTGGCTCAATGGTAAAGAATTCGCCTGCCAATGCAGGAGACATGGGTTTGATCCCTGGGTCTGGAAGATTCCCTGGAGAAGGAAATGGCAACCCACTCCAGTATTCTTGGCCTGGGAAATCCCACAGACAGAGGAGGCTGGCGGGCCACCGTCCTTGGGGTCGCAAAGAATCAGACATGACTGAGTGACCAGAAAGCAGCAATATGTTTTCTCCTACTTCTTTGGCTTGATATAATTGACAGTAAAGCCTCAGAGGTGATGAAGTTTTTGAAATCTCTCTGTGCCTTTTGGTCTCTACCCTGGAAACTTCAAGTGCTACTCAGTGATACGGTGAGGTGTAATCTGATTGGATTTGTACAGCAGAGTCCATTTAAGCAGCGGCCCCCAGTTACAGATAACAGCGTGTTGGTGTAGAGTGGACCATAAAAACTTAGTTTCTTGACATGCATTGGTGGCAGTACACAAAAGGCAACATGAAACACAGATATATCCTGGAAAAGATAAGTGTGGGAAGAGGAACTGCGTTATCGTCAGAACAATTGAGAAATGTGAGAGAGTAAGGGCAGGAAACAGGAGTAGGCTCACAAGGGCTGCTGTGAAGAAGCTGGCAGGAGGCTCCAGGAAGACCTAGAGGGGTTGCCAATAGCAACAGTGATGTGTGTGTGTGGAGGTGTTTCTAATAGCCCTGAACTGGACAGGGGAAGCCACAGGCATCTCCTTAGATAAATAGCAGAATGGGGTATATTTTCATAAAATTTGCTTATGTGTTTTGTGTTTGGTGCTTTGGGAGAGCCAGAGTTGCTCTTGTTACCTGGATGATTCTCTGTAAGTTTCTTCTGAGCTTATTAGTGCCTGCTAGCTAGATTCTTGAGGAGCTAAGTCTTAGTCTGTGCAGTGCAGCTCCACCCTGGAATTGCAGAGGCTCCCCCGCTTTAATGGGGCTTCCCTGGTAGTTCAGCTGGTAAAGAATCTGCCTGAAATGCAGGAGACCCTGGTTCAATTCCAAGGTTGAGAAGATCCGCTGGAGAAGGGATTGGATACCCACCCCAGTATTCTGGCCTGGAGAATTCCTTGGGGTTGCAAAGAGTTGGACACGACTGAGCAACTTTCACTTTCCCCTGATTTAATGTATGTACATGCCCTAGAGCAGTGGTCCCCCACCTTTTTCACGACTGGTTTTGTGGAAGACAGTTTTTCCACAGACCAGGGCAAGGTTGGGGGGTTGATTCAAGTGCATTACGTTTATCGTGCACTTTATTTCTATTGTTGTTACTTTGTGATCTAATTTATAATAATTATACAACTCACCATAATGCAGTATCAATGGGAGCCCTGAGCTCATTTTCCTGCAACTAGATGGCCCATCTGGGAGTTTTGATATGAGTTTGCAAGCAATAGATTTATTACAGTCTCTGTGCAGTCAAATTTCTCTGCTAATAATGTGTATTTGCAGCTGCTCCCCAGTGCTTAGCATCACCGCTTCAGCTCCAACTCAAATCACCAGGCATTAGATTCTCATAGGGAGTGCACAACCTAGATCCCTCACATGCACAGTTTACAGTAGAGTTCATGTTCCTATGAGAATCTAATGCCATTGCTGATCTGACAGGAGGTGGAGCTGAGGTCATAGTGCCAGTGATGGGGAGCAGCTGTAAATACAAATGAAGCTTTTCCCATTGCTCACCTCCTCCTGCTGTGCAGCCTGCTTCCTAACAGGCCACAGACCAGCATCAGTCCGTGACCTGGGGGTTGGAGACCCCTGCCCTAGAGCAAAGGAGGGAAATTCCATGGTCAGTTATTCTTAAATTGATACAAATAGTGTCACCCTCTCATCAGTGACCCACGTCTTGAATGCAAAATAGTTTTCTCTGTTGAGACCTCAGTTGTCAGGTGACAGCCCTTCCTCCAATTCTACAGGAGCTCCAAGAGGACAGGATGTGTATTTACTCATGAACTACCAGTGAAGGAATGGTTGAGTTTAGAGTTCTGACATCTCCAGACTCTTGCTGTACTGCCCATGCTAATATATGCCCAGAACAGGCCTGCTCCCAGCAATCACTGATCCACCCATCAAAATATAAATCAGATGTGTTTTCTTTTCAAGAAATGGATAATCTTGTGAATGAAAGTGAAAGTCGCTCAATCGTGTCTGACTCTCTGCAACCCCATGGACTATACAGTCCATGGAAATTCTCTAGGCCAGAATACTGGAGTGAGTAGCCTTTCCCTTCTCCAGGGGATCTTCCTGACCCAGGAATTGAACCAGGGTCTCCTGCATTGTGGGTGGATTCTTTACCAGCTGAGCCACAAGGGAAGCCCAAGAATACTGAAGTGGGTAGCCCATCCCTTCTCCAGTGGCTCTTCCTCACCCAGGAACCAAACTGGGGTCTCCTGCATTGCAGGCGGATTCTTTACCAGCTGAGAGAGACAAGCAAATAGAATCTAGATACAAGGATTGCAAGGTAAAAGTATTAAGTACTGTGAGAAGCACAGCTAAAATGAGATTGGGTATTCAGGAAGGGGGTTCAAGGAAGACTTCTAGGAGTAGGTCATACAGTGTCTGAGTCTTGAGAGGTTTTCTGAAAGACAGAGACAGATGGGACCAAGAGGGGTGAAGGATCCCCCTGACAGAAGATACCTTGTGGATGATGGCATAGACTGCAGGTGAGAAATTGGAGGTGGGGGAGCTGTTGGGTAGCTCGTGCAAACCACCTGGGCCAGAGGTGAGGAGAGCCTAACCCTGGAGAGGGGAAGGAAAGGGTCTAAGATGTTACAGAACTATTTAGTCATGAGGGGCAAGGATGAGAGGGATCAAGGTCGTTGCCAAGCTCCCGAGCCTGTGAGCTCCTGAGCAGGTGCTGTTGTCCCTGAGAGTAATGAACAAAGGGAGAGGAGAGGAAGGGACTTGATGAATCCACTGAGAGACATAAGCCTCCATAGGTGCCTGAGGGACATCCACATGGCTGAGTCTTGCAGGTCTGAACTCAGATAAGAGTTGGAGGTAAAGGTTTGGGAGTTATTTATGTAGAATTAATAGCTGGAAAACAAAACAAAACTAGGTCAACTTGCCAAAAAAGAACGAAGAATGTGAAGTCACATTCTTAGGGATCATCTTAGCTTTTTAGGAAGAGGGAGGGAAAAGCCAGAAAAGATTGTCACAGAAAAAGTGGCCCAAGGGAAGAAAACAGGAGCATGTAGTATCTTTGAACTGCAGGGGAAAGAGAATTCTAAGGGTACGAGTACAGAGGATCAAAGCTTGTGTGTGTGCTCAGCTGCTCAGTCATGTCTGATTCTTTGTGGCCCCATGGACTGTGGCCCTCCAGGTTCCTCTGTCCATGGGATTTTCCTGGAAGAATACAGGAGTGGGTTGCCATTTCCTCCTCCAGGGCATCTTCCCAATCCAGGGATTGAACCTGCGTCTTCTGGACTGGCAGGTGGGTTCTTTACCACTGAGCCAGCTGGGAAGCCCCAAAGAGGATCAAAGGAGAGTAAAGAAAAGTAAAGACTGAGCAAAGGCCTTTGGATGTTGAGATGAAGAGGCCAACCTTGGAGGGAACAGGGGTAGTAGAGTAGGAGCAAAAGCCATTTGCAAGAGATTAAGGATGATCAAGAAGTACACACAGTGAGTAGAAATTATACTTTCAAAAGTTTGGTGGAAAGCTTGGTTTTTTATGTGTGTGTTTTGTTTGTTTTTGCCCTTGACTGAGAGGATTCTTGTCCCCTGAGGAAAAGGACATAGATTCAAGGAAACAGAAAGGAACAAAATGACGAGGAAAAAAAAAAAGACGACTGATCAATAAAGACTTGGAGCAGGCTGGTGAGGAGGAAGCTGGCAGTCTGTGAAGTGGCTTGGGGCGGGGAGGAGGCCTGGCATGCAGAGGAGCTAGGTGGTCAAGCCCAAGTCCTGGCTGAGTGCACAGTAGGGACGTCTGTGGAGCAGGGGGAGCCTGAGCTTGAGGGTTGCGGAGCAGGTCTGATAAGGAACGGTGACCTGAGAGGGGTGCCCAGCTTAGGCAGGACACAAGTGTGTTGAGGTGATGCCACTGGTGGTGGAACTTGCTGCCCCAGTTTGGTGACTTTGCTCGTGAGCAGTGAGGTTATGAGGCAGGGAAGGTGGGGAATGTGTGACTGTTATACCTGCTCAGAATGGAGCAGAGGCATCCTGAGGACTTGGGCTGTGGGTTCAGGGTTCCAGGGGTGAAGTAAGAGGCCAGCAAGTCTGCAAGTGCCCCCCACCTGCCCCCCGCCAATGAAGCAATAACTCGTGAAGGCCACTAGCAGGGACTGCAGATCATTGCACTGAAGTGAAGTGAGATGGAAAACACAGGCCTTGCACCTCAGAGCATCGAGAATGGAACCAGTTTCCCTTTTCTCCCTCAAATTAAATCTCAGGAAAGCTAAGATAGTGGAATCAAGGGATACGGTGGCTTGTGAGAAGGGGAAGAGAAAGAGAGGACAGGGGCTAAGCCAGTATGTAGCGTGCGGGGGAGAGAATAGGGAGGTCTGGTGAGGGTGTGACCGTGAGTGCGGGGGCCGAGGTGGAGGCGCCTGGCTGCTCAACAGAACGCTTGTATCCTCACCTCCCCACTCGTGTGTTCTCTCTGCAGGAGCTCCTGCAGGCAAAGCAGGACCTTCAGCATCTGCTCATTGCCAAAGAGGAGCAGGAAGACCTCTTGAGGAAGCGGGAGCGTGAACTCACTGCGCTGAAGGGAGCCCTGAAGGAAGAGGTTTCCAGCCACGACCGGGAGATGGACAAGCTGAAGGAGCAGTATGACGCTGAGCTGCTGGCCCTGCGGGAGAGCGTGGAGGAGGCCACTAAGGTGGGTCCTGGCCAGAGGGGCAAGCAGGGCACAGAGGAGGCCCAGGACCACCTCGCCCAAACCTGTGTCCGTTGTTGGCCTTTCTTTTCATGACAGAGTGAAACTCAGTTTCATCCCATCATTGATCCAGAAGATGAAAAGTGAAAGTGTTAGCCACTCAGTTGTGTCTGACTCTCTGCAGCTCCATGGACTATAGCCCACCAGGCTCCTCTGTCCATGGGATTCTCCAGGCAAGAATACTGGAGTGGGTAGCCATTCCCTTCTCCAGGGGATCTTCCTGATCCAGGGTTTGAACCTGGATTCTCCTGCACTGCAGGCAGATTCTTTGCCATCTGAGCCACCAGGGAAGTCCTGTTGATCCGGACCTTGTTCCCAAACAGTAAACTCAGCAGTTACACTGTTGACCACCCTTAAGTCCATAAATAAAAAATTTAAGGACACTGCTTAAAATCTCTGGCACGTTGTGAGATATAGAGGCCCAGAAGAACCCTTCCAGGATTCCTAGGGCATTGCTGCCCTTGCTGATGGGGCAGGATTGCAGACAGGACCTGTGTTTCTGGCATCCTTCCCCCCACCCCACTCTGTTCTTTCTGACTTGTGAAGCCTTTTGTTAGATGATTCAAGTTCTTTTCTCAGCACAGTTACAAGAGGGTTAATGAGCTGAATTGCCCAAACCTTTGCAAGATAATTTTTCTCTTAATTGAATTCTTGGCTCCTACAAATGGATTCTAAATTATTTTGAGGTCTTTGGTGTGGGCCTTGAATTGGCTGATTATGAAAAGGGGGAAATGAAGGGGAAAAGGTTTTGAAATGTCATGCCATCTTTAGGGAAAGAGGGGAATTACACAGTGTAAATGTTTTATGTTCTCTGCCATATATAGGTTAAAGATGATGAAGAAAGAACTCTTGATATTGTTTATTCTGTGGTGATTACAGTAAGAGCTTAGGGCTGGTCAGTCCTTTCTGCCCTGCACTCCACAGTGATTCACTGATCTTCAGTTAGAGCACAGTAATTGCAGATGACAAGAAGTGAAAAATGGATTTGTTTGTGTAACAGTAAAATGCTTGGGAAAAATAGTCGGTTTGGGTTTATTATAACTGAGGTAGTTTAAGAAAAAAGCCTCTTGTTCATTTGCCTATCTTAACTTTTTGAGATTTGATTTCGTTTGAGGGAGAAAAATGAAACTGATTTAATTTTCAGTGCTTTGCAGGGACATATCTGTTTTTTCCATCTCATTTTCTTTCTGTGCAGCAGCCTGGTGTCCTTGCTCTTGGCCTGTATGTGGTGCTGCTTTTTGGGGAACATGCCAACAGGCTGCTGAGTAAAATAATTTTCCTTTGGACCCAGCATGTCTTTATTATCTTCAGACCTTACATCAAAGCTTGAGTTAACATGGCTTATTCATTGAAGGGTAGTTGAGGATGATATTTGGCAGGTTTGTGGTGTTTTGACTCTAAGGAAAATTAAACCTACAGCACACATAGGATGCAGGAAACTTTATTGGAAGCTTTTAGGTCCTTTGCTGTCACATGTTATAAGCAGGGAAGGGAATGATGGTAGGTGAGGAAGTATCTTTGTTGTATGGGAATGAGATAATCTGTAAAGATTTAGGCTCCTGGCTTTTAAGCACTGCTTCACATTAACAAAAAAGGATCACATAGACCAAATACAGGCCATCTGCAAGTTGACAGCGTGTGACTTTTGTCCTCTTGTCCGTGTCCCTCACACAGTGTCTGATGCATGATCACATCTCTGCAGTGTCTGATGAGTGAAAGTGGAGGATCAGTTCCTCTCATAACTGGATTTTCAGTCCCTAGTGTGTGGTTCCGGTTAAATTTTCTTCAGTCATGATGTGGGAGATCTTTTAGGAAACTGCTGTTTCTCTGTGAATTTCTCTGCCTTGCTTTTGCATTTCCCTGCGGTGTCTTAAAGAGGATCATGATTGTGTTTTTACACCCCATTAGCTTTTGCTCCTGAAGGTGTTTGCTGAACAAATGTGGCAGGATCATATTTAATGGAAAAAAAAATTAGCACTGTAATGGACAGATGCTGCCTTTTTGTTACATTATGTATATGTGGGTACTATATAATAGGATTTTAGTAGTGTTATATTAACTACTCGGAAGAGAGAGAACTAAATATAATTTTTTAATTTTGTAAAGTGTTTCTTAAATTTATATACCAGCCTTTAGACTTTGCCTGTCTTGGGAGGGACTCATCCACTACTGTGATTAAAAGCTGACATTTTGTTAAGGAACTGCATTAGTTTAGAAAGCTTATTTCCTTGGTAAGCCTTAGGAGGCAGCCCAACCTCCTGGCATCAGTTTTTAAATTTTTGCCACTGCCCCAGGGCCAAAAATTCCTAAAGTGCTATTTTATCATTGTCAGATAGCAAATGCTTCATCCTCGCCGGAGCTTGAGCACTAAAAGTTTTAAATTTCTAGAACATTTGGTGAAAACCATCACATTATATTAAGAATGTTTTACAGGTATTCCAAACAGATACTCTGTAAAAGTGGTTTTCGTAGACCCAGAGAGCCACAGCTTTTTAAGAACAGATTGATTGCTCAGCAGAAGAGAATTCATGAGCTCCCTGGTGCTGGGGGCTTTGCAGGGGGTCCGGGGGGATGTCCTTGTACAGCAGAGTGAACGTGGTTGGGGGCATTAGGTAAGCTGCTTCAGTTTCCTCCCCACAGAAGGAGGGGTTCTTCACGTTGCTAGAGGATTCTATCATGCAGTCTTTAAAAGGACTGTTGAGGACTTTTAAATGTTGTTTCATAATATACTTCTTTTTTTAATGTTGTGTTCTTTTATACTCTTTTACACTCTTTCCAGTTTTGGAAGGGAAATGTCCTCTCTCTCCTTGAGTTTGTGGCAGTGGCTGGGATCCACATGCAGAAATGGACAGTCAGTGTGTGACTGTCATCTGGGAGTGAAATGAAGACTCTCCACAGCTGTTAGCATCTTATTTTAATCCTTACCCTCTTCTTGTCCCCAGTTCTTGAGCAAAAGAAGTGTAGTTGGTGGTCAGTGTTTTCAGATTTCTCAGAGACTAAAAATTTCTCAGAGACTCAGGTCAAATTCCAGCTCCTCTACCAACTTCCCTGCTTGGTTTTTGGACCTTAAGAGTTTCTGGGGGCCTGGTATTGCCGGTTACAGAATTGAAAGAGTAAATGCCCCAAATGAAGTAGAAATGAAGTGCTATAGGACATGGCTTGTGTTGGTGGCAACCAGGAAAGATTTCATGGAGGGAGCTGTGAGAGGTGAGGGGTATTTGGACGTGTGAGCCTGGAGGCTGAGGACACCGGAGAACCAAGTACAGCATAAGGAACACCTTGTTAGGTGGGAACGTGAGATGTGTGTCTGGGCTGGAGCCTTGTGGAGCAAGAGAAGTTAAGGTGAAGTGGAGTTAAAGTGTTTGCCGTTTGTCGTGTCCAACTCTCCATGATCCCGTGGACTGTAGCCCACCAGGCTCCTCCGACCATGGGATTTTCCAGGCAAGAATACTGGAGTGGGTTGTCACTCCAGGGGGTCTTACCAACCCAGGAATTGAACCTGGGTCTCTTGCACTGCAGGCAGATTTCTAACCATCTGAGCTGCAAGGGAATCCTTGAAGTTAAGTGGTTAGACACAAAAAGAGAGTTTTAAGAGTCAGAGACACTGATCCAAAGCATGAAATTGTGTTTGGCTCTCATTTCAAACAAACCAATTATAAAAAACCAAAAAAATAAAAAAGAAATCATTGGGGGCATTTAAACACTATCTCTGTATTTACTGATAGTAAGAAATAATATAAACAATTTTTAGGGGTGAAACAGTGTTACTGTTTTTCAAAGTCTTTATCTTTTAAAGAAACTAAAGTATTGGGTTGGCCACCAAGTTTGTTCTGGTTTATCTGTGACAGCTTACAGAAATCTCCAAACGAATTTTTTGGCCAACCTAATATTATTTATGGCTGAAATAGAAGGCTATCTGGAATTTGCTTTGTTTTTGTTTTATTTTTTAAATTTTAGTTGATATATAGTATTAGTTTGAAGTGTACAAGATAGTTATTCAATATTTTTATAGATTTATGCCATTTAAAATGACTATAAATACAGGCAATGGCACCCCACTCCAGTACTCTTGCCTGGAAAATCCCATGGACAGAGGAGCCTGGTAGGCTGCAGTCCATGGGGTCACTAAGATTCAGACACGACTGAGCGACTTCACTTTGACCTTTCACTTTCAGGAAATGGCAACCCACTCCAGTGTTCTTGCCTAGAGGATCCCAGGGATGGGGGAGCCTGGTGGGCTGCCATCTATGGGGTCGCAGAGTCGGACACGACTGAAGTGACTTAGCAGCAACAGCAGCATAAATACAGGATGTATTCCCTATGCTGTATAATGTATCCTTATAGCTTACTTATTTTATACATAGTAGTCTGTACCTCTTAATATCCTCTTGCCTCTCCCCCTTATAACCACTAGCTTGTTCTCTGTATTTATAAGTCTGTTTCTGTGTTGTTTTATGGAATCTGCCTTAAAATAATTCACTGGGGGGAGAAAATGAGTAGGGGTATGGTTGAAGCAGGATTAGCTATGTGATGATAAGTGTTAAAATTTGGTGATGACTCAGTTAATTATACTATTCTCTCTACTTGGGTTCAGTCCCTGGGTTGGGAAGATCCCCTGGAGAAGGGAAAGGCTACCCACTCCAGTATTCTGGCCTGGAGAATTCCATGGACTGTATAGTCCATGAGGTTGCGAAGAGTCACACGACTGAGCCACTTTCGCTTTCACTTTTCTCTGCTTTGCTAATGTTTGAAATTTTTTATAAAAAATGTTGGATTCTTTTGTAGTAATTTTTTTTAAAAGAACAGCACAAAAAATTTAAAATAGAAAAGATGAGGTGGATTGAAATTGTGAGGACTGCTTGAATACCCTAATGCCATGACAGATGAGTAGGTTTTCTTTCTTTTTCTCTGTTTTGGCTGTGCTGGATTCTTCATGGCTGCCTAGGCTTTCTTTCATTGCAGAGAGAGGGGGCTACTCTTGATTGCTGTGTGCAGTCTTCTCACTGCCATGCCTTCTCTTGCTGCAGAGCACAGACTCTAGGGTGCGTGGGCTTAGTGGCTCTGCAGCATAAGAAATCTTCCCGGACCAGGGATCGAACCCATGTCCCCTGCGTTGGCAGGCAGATTCTTTATGACTGAGCCACCAGGGAAGTCCCAGATGAGTAGATTTTAAGTGGTAAGGTAGCACTTTGTTTTTTATTAGGGATCTAATGGGGGCATGGTTCTGTAGAGGTGTGACCAAGAAGTCAGAGAGATTAGCAGTTGGAAGAATGAGAAGTAAGGCATGAGGAGGAATGAGCCTCAGGTCAGGGCTGACAGGAGAGACCCCACAGGGGGCATGATGACGGGTGAGGGAGGAAAGCGAGACCAAGCCAGGTCCTGGGTGCTTGGAAGGAGGCCTTTCCAGGAATAGGAAGTTTCCAGTGGGGCTTTTGGGGGAAGCTGGGTAGTGAGAGGCAGGGCAGCCCTGTTGCTGGGCGGGATGATGAGGAATCTACGAGGGAGGGGGACGCTGCTTGGGGGCTGTGACTGGACAGAGAAGATGGGCTTAGGCGTGGAGGAGAAAAAGGAGGATGTAGATGCAGGGACTTGAAGATAAGCAGCCAAGTCTGGAAATAGAAAAGCAAGGGGAAAAGCATTGTATTTGGCTTAATTAATGATACATTTGAGAAATTTCTAAAAGCAGCTGGTTTTTGTATTATATACATTTTTGTTGTTGTTGAGGAAAAATGGTAAACTAAAAGTTGATGTACTCCTGCAGGTTAAAACTAAATGCTTCTGAATATTTTGAAAGAATTGCATAGTATTATAATCCCCCAAATCTTCCAGTTAAAAAAAAAAAAATTAAAAAAAGAAGGGTAATACAGTTGTACCTAAATTCCTTCTGTAGGACCATCAGAATGAAATCAGGGAGTATGTGTATTATCAATTAAAATTACTTGTTTTTTAAAATCAGAGTATAGTTGCTTTAAAGGGTTGTATATTACATACTTATGTGTTGAGTCTGTGTGCTTTTACAGTGTTCTGCTCTTTATATTATAATTTCTTTCTAATGTTATGCCCACATTTTATATTCTTTAACCCTTAGAGAAATTTTATTCAAATTCGGTAATGTTAAAACTTTTTTTTCCCCCTCTCCAAAACTGCCCTTCGATTATGGCCTTATGTTTATGTTTCACTCAATGATTTGGAAATGTCACTCAAACTTATAAAAACGAATATGTGCTTCTTCCCCATAGCACGTCTAGATTTTTCCTTCCCTCTTGCCTACCAGTCTGTGAACAATTTCTTTTCAAAGCGTGAGGTCAATAGAGGGTCAGATGGTAAAACCAGTGCTAATCTCAGGATCAATGGAATTGCCTCCCTTAAGAGAAGGCTAATTCAGTGTAAAATCTCATTTCTGTCTTCTCCAAGGGGGAGCCAGGTTAGCAAGGGAAACTGTAGAAATCCGTATTTCCTCAGCTCTTTAACATCACATAATCAACTTACTCTGAAGGGCAGCTGTTGAGAGTAGGGGATGCAAAGATGCAGAGATATTGGGGGATGCAGCAGGTTTGTAATCAGTGCGCAGGGAAAGGAAAATGTCTCTTTCCTAATGGGCCTAGAGTGAATCAGAACTCTCCATCAACAAAAGTAAAATGGGAAAGATTCAAGGTTAAAAAGTTCTCCACCTTTTCCTTTTTTTTCCCCTTTCTCTAGTTTCCCCCTCCCCCGAACTGGCTCTTAATAATTATATCACTCTTCTGCATTCTGTCCTGATTAAAAGTAGCTAAACAGGAGGCTTGGTGTGGCGTCCTGGGATGTTTGCTTTGAACCGTCCATCAAAGCCCCAGACATATCACCTCCCTGTGGCTCTGCACATGGGTCCTGGTAAGCCTCTTATGAGTCTAGGTGAACAATAAGGACATCCTGGCACTTCACTCCTGGTGTTTGGCCTGAGCTGCTACAGTCACTTGCTGTGGGTGCAGAAGACAGAGTCAGAGTCCCTGACATGCCCACTCATTTCCCGTCAGATATTTGCGTGTGTTTTACCACTGCCCGTCTCTGAGAACACAAGTCAGGCCAACCATGGTTTCTCGCTTCAAAGATCTTATAGAGTCTTGTGGGGAGAAAATGTGCAAATAAGAGGACGATGAAGTTACAGATGCTGTGGTTGAGGCCCACGCCCGTAGGAGATCATGAAAGGCTTATTGCCTTCAGTGGCAGCCGTCAGGAGAGAACCAGCACATCGTTCTGCAACTTGACACCCTCCTAGTCTTTTCTGTACAAAATACTTAAGGATTAGACGTGAGGACGACACTTCCTTTCCCAGGACCTCTCTGAAAGTTTCTGGCAGTAGCCCATCTTGAACCTGCTGGCTATGTGCCCAACTCCTTTTATTTATTGTTAATTTAAAAAATTAAAAGAATTTTTTTTTTTTGCCTACACCTTGTAGCGTGTGGTATTTTAGGTCCCCGACCAGGGATCGAACCCACCCTCCCTGCATCCCTGCTTTGGATGTATTCCTGCAGCTCCTGGGGAAGAGGAAGTGGAAGGACTTTCAGGTCATCCCGTGCACTCAAATGACCCAGAAAATCACAGTGAATTCACATGCCGTATGAAAAGCAAGTGTGGAAACGTAATCAGGAGGAAAGTAAAAGTGAAGTTACTCAATTGTGTCCAACTCTTTGTGAGCCCATGGACTGTAGCCCACCAGGCTCCTCCGTCCGTGGGATTTTCCAGGCAAGGGTACTAGAGTGGGTTGCCATTTCCTTAATCAGGAGGAGGAGAAGTAAAAAGCCTCATCCTGGCTTTGCTTGCCTGTTTCCCATTTGGATGAAGAGTGACCAGAGGTCAAGACATAAATAACTCAGAAGATTTGACGACCAGCAGTCAGCATCATGTCCTCACCATTGGGAATGGATTGTTGATACAGTTGTGGACTCTCTATCAATAAGTAGTTCATCCATAGTCATCGAGCATTTCATTTGTGCCAAGCACTGTGCTGGGTTGTGGGGATAAAATGGAAAAGAGTGGGAGTGATAGACACATGTATAAATATGTGTATTGTGATAAGTGCTTTGAAATGGAGGGACAGAGGGGAAGCTTCCTTGAGCAAAATGAGGATGGAATCTGAAGGGTGAATAGAAACTAACTAGGTTTCCCTGGTGCCTCAGACAGTCAAGAATCTGCCAGAAGTGCAGGAGGCTCAGGTTCGATACTTGGGTTGGGAAGATTCCATGGAGAAAGGAATGGTTACCTACTCCAGTATTCTGCCTGGAGAATTCCATGGACAGAGAAGCCTGGCGGGCTATAGTTCATGGTGTCCCCTAGAGTTGGACATGACTGAGCTACTAAGACTTTTACTTTTTTTTTTTTTTTCCAAAAAAGCTCACAGGGTGTTCCAGGCAGAGGAAACAGCATGTGCAAAGGACTTGGTGGTGGGTGGGAGTATGGTCTATTCAAGGTATTGAAAGAAGGCCAGTGAGGCTGAGCTGTGAAGGACAACCAGAAGTTTGGATTGAGAGGAAGTGGAGAGTAGCGTAGGGACCAGCTTATGCAGCCTGTGTGCATCTGAAGGATTTTCTTCTTTGCCCTAAGAGCAGTGGAAATCATGGAGGACTCTTATTTATTTATTTAAATTTATTTATTTTTATTGAAGGATAATTACAGAATTTTGTTGTTTTCTGTCAAACCTCAGCATGAATCACATAGGTATACATATATCCTCTCCCTTTTGAACCTCCCTCCCATCTCCCTCCCCATCCCACCTCTCTAGGTTGATACAGAGCCCCTGTTTGAGTTTCCTGAGCCATACAGGAAATTCCCATTGGCTGTCTATTTTATATATGGTAATATAAGTTTCCATGTTACTCTTTGCACGCATCTCACCCTCTCCTCCCCTCTCCCATGTCCATAAGTCTATTCTCTATGTCTGTTTCTCCATTGCTGCTCTGTAAATAAATTCTTCAAAAACATTTTTCTAGATTCCGTATATGTGCATTAGAATAAGATACCTATCTTTCTCTTTCTGACTCACTTCACTCTGTATGATAGGTTCTAGGTCGTGGAGGACTTTTAAATAGGTGTATGTGTATGTGTGATGTGAGCAGATTCTTCCAGTGGCAAGGAGTCAGCTCTGGTCTTTACAAGTAAGGTGTGTATTCATGCTGCCACTTTATATTGGAGGTACCAGTTCTCCGGGGTCTCTTCAGCAATCCATTTCTTTTTTTAAAAATATTTATTTATGTATTACTGTACACCCATGGCTGATTCATGTCAATGTATGGCAAAAACCACTACAATATTGTAAAGTAATTAGCCTCCAGTTAAAATAAGTTAATTATAAAATAAATAAAATAAAATTGCAAAAAAAAATTTATTTATATATTTATCTGTGCTGGGTCTTAGTTGCAGCATGTGGGATCTAGTTCCCTGACCAGGGATCAAACATGGACCCCCTGCATTTAGAGCTTGGAGTCTTAGCAAGTGGACCACCGGGGAGATCCCTCCATTTCCATTTTTAATGTGGTTATCGCCAGCGTCTCTCTCTGCTGAAGGGCGGGCAGAAGGGGAAGGGAATTGGGAAATGGGAAATGGAGAGTCCCATTTTGTTTGCGATATTTTTTTCTTTGCCAGCTGTTCATTTCCTGAATTTATAAACTTTGTGAGCAAGTAGATGACGGTGAATAGGGACCATGGATGATGGGAGAAGTTTGGTATGGTATATTAGTGGTGAGGTTTGTAGAAGGAAAGTTTTGCTTTCTAACAAGGCTGTTATAATGTCATGGTGCTAGAAATACCTTTAGACATTTATGGAAGTGTTAATAGAATAACTTAGTAAGGTACTTGTCTATCTCCCCAAATGGAACAAATGTTCTGAGATCTCAGAATCATTCATGGACCCCATCCAGAGTCCAAAAGTGTGAGCAAGGCAGAAACAGTGGCCACTGTCTGAGGGCCAGTAGCCAGGTGCATTTCCAGTTGCAGATGTGGTCAAACCACGGAAAGATGATGGCACTCACTATGATATTACAAATAGTTGCATCTTTAACGTCTCAAAGGAAAACTGCCCTAATTTTGTCATCAGAAATCCTATAGTCTGTGTTACATTTTTTCTGATCTTCTCTTTCTGACCTTCTAAATTCTGCCTGATGCTTATTTTCTAAAGACTTGCCAAGATCATTAAGTAGATTTCCACTTGGTGGAAAAACTTGGCACTATTATGTGATCACTCTAAGCAGAAAATGGAGCATGTCATAAGCTCTAAACCCATTAGATAAGAAGCAGTGTGGACCCAAATATCTACAACGTCAAAGTAAATCAGGGTAGATAGGGCATTTCTGGTAGCCAGCCTCTGAGATCCTGTGCACCCGCCACCATGGTGTATGCTTCCTGTGACTCTTGCTCCTTGGTAGGCCCATCCAGTGTTGAATAGGACTGCTTTGTGTGACCAGTAGGGAATGGTGGAGTCTGACTTCCAAGGCTAGATCGTAAAAGACACTCTGGCTTCCTCTTGAATCCCTTGCTCTGGGGAAAGCCAGCTGCCATGTTGTGAGGGCCCTCAAGCAGCCTGCGCAAAGTCTCATGTGATGAAGAACAAAGCCTCCTGTCAGTAGCCGTTTGAGTACACTGTCTTAGAAGTGGATCCTTAAGACCTGCTCAAGCCTTCAGATGACTACAGCCTTGGCCGGTATCTTGGGCCAATCTCATTAGAGACCCTGAGCCAGAACTACCAAACAAAGCACTTCTAGATGTGTTACTTTCAGAAGGTCTGTGAGATAATAAATGTTTTCTATTATTTTAGGTCAGTGAGTTTTGGGGTAATTTGTTATGCAGCAATAGCTAACTGATACAACATTTTGACAAAGCCATCTCTTTCATGCTGCGTTTCCTTATAGCCACTGACTCCAGAAGAGCTGTAGCATCCTGTCACATCCTGGTCTTGTCCTGGTTTTGCTGGACTGTACCAGTTAGGTGATGTGTCATTCTCCCCATTTTGAAGGAGGGACCATCCTGTCCTTTGTATCATCAGTGCTTTGCAGAGTGCTCAGTAACTGTCCTCTGTATGCTTGAATTAGAATGTGCACTAAGCTGGGCACAATAGTCATAGTTTAAGGAGAGGTCAGGATTCTAAACCTGGCTTTGCTTTTATTGACTTTATAAAAGGTTCCTAGTTCTTCCTGATCTTTATTTCCTCTGTTGTAAACAGATACTATTTTTATTATCAAAAACAAACCCAAAATGAAGCCATATGCATATATACTTGTGTACCTATGGACTATCTCAGGAGGGACTCAGAGTGATAGTGAGTGCATTTGGGGACAAGGAGGGGGATGTGATGAGAGGAAAACTTTAAAAAAAAGAGCGTATGAAGCCTTTTACACTGTCTCAGTCTGTCCAATGAACAGTGAAATGGAGGTGCTGATCTGTGCCTCGCCTAGGCAGGCTTAGAGGAAGCCCCGAGTTTAGTGACGTATGTTTACTTTTTGTCCTTGGGAGCCTCCCTCTGCTTTGGTCCTTACTTTCCATCTGCTGCCCAGGCCTGTGGGTTCTGTGTCCATGGCATCACTTCCATCCTCGGATCTCCTTTTCCATGGCTGCTGTCTGGGTTCAGGCCTCATTATCTTCAGCCTGCATGGTTTCCACAGCCCTCTCCCTGCTTCTTCTCCTGGTTTGGCCTCTTCAGACCACACCCACCCTGGTGCAGGTGGGTCACTCTCTGATCCGCCTCTGCCCCCAGCAAGTTCTGATGGCCTCCCTCTAGTCACAGCGACAGCCATGCATGAGTGTCTGCCACCTGCCTGTCCAACCCTGACCCTCACTGTCATCCATGATAAGCCTAGTGCCAGTACGCTGAAGAAGTCCCAGGCCCTGGTAGACATGTATACTCTGTCCCCCCATGCTTGCCACATCTGGGCTTTGGCTCTGCAGTCCCCTTCCATCCGGAGCCCAGTGTGGTCCCGTAGACTGAGTAGAAGCTTGCTGTCCAAAGGTGTGGGTCTTGTCTCTGCTGCTTGCTGGCAGTACTGTATTTCATTGCATCTTAGGAGTAATATTGCAAATATTTTTTAAAATTGAATTTCTGTGCATGAGTTGCTAACATACCAATTCTTCCTCCTCCCAATTCCCACGACCACCTTGTAAGTTCTTGGGGAGACAGTCTGTGTGGTGGTTGCCATCTAGGCGTGATCCTACCCACTCTCTCTGGGGAACCTTTGGCAATGTCTGGAGGCATTTTTGGTTGTCATACCTGGGGGAGATGCTACTGGCACCTTGCGGGTGGAGGCCAAGAATGCTGCTGAATACTCTGCACAGGACACTTCCCTGCCTTCGGTGTGTTTTTGTTGAGAGACTGGAATGCATGTATGCAAGTGTATGTATATATATTTGTGTGTATGTGTTCTTTTTATACAATGTGTGACCTTAAGCATAGTTGGTGAGCAGTAGACTGAATGACTGAATCCTGTTGGCAAAACTCACCTGTGATCCCACATATCTTCTCTGTTGGGAAAATAATCCTAACAGTGCCTGTCTTCCAGGGTCGCACATATTCTAGCTTCAGGCTGTATGTTCTCATATAGACTCAGTAGTTGCTGCTCACAGGCTCTAGAGCTCAGGCTCCATGTTGTGACACACGGGCTTATTTGCCCCACAGTATGTGGGATCTTCTGGATCAGGAATCGAACCTGTGTCCCCTGCATTGGCAGGCAGATTTATAACCACAGGACCACCAGGGAAGTCCCTGGAGAGGCTTTTATACAGTATGTCGAACAGAAATACAAAAAGGAGTGATTTCGTTCCATATAGTCAGGCCAGGAAAAGTTGCTAGGAGGGACTGAGGCTTGGATTGAGTCTTGGGAGCAGTGAGAGTAGTGAGGTGGTTTAGGGCGGGGAAGCACGTTCTGCTGGAAAGAACATCATAAGCTGGAGTGTGAAACCTTTGGGGTTGTTCTCTTGAGGCTTCAAGGGTAGCCGGTTCCCTTACTCATTTTTGTATTGTCCATATTCTTACCCTGGGAGCGTTAGTGACTCAGTCATGTCCAACTCTCTGTGATGCCATGGACTATAGCCCAACTATATAGCAGCAACTACTGAGTCCAAGCTCTAGAGCTCATGTTCTGCAACAAGAGAAGCCAGCTCAATGAGAAACCCATAGACCACAACTAGAGAGTAGCCCCCTCTCACAGCAGCTAGATAAAGTCCATGCACAGCAACGAAGAGCCTGTATACTGCAATAAAGACCCAGTGCAGTCAATAAATAAATAAAAATTAAAAAAAAAAAAACAAACCTCTCCAAACACAGTCCCACTGAAAGCATTAATGTCTTGGAACAGTAGAGACCATCTTGTCCATCTCTGAACCCCAGGGCTTTGCACCATGTGCAGGAGCTGAGTGAATAAACAACTACAGGCGAGGCAAACTCCATTGAGATTCTCCAGGCAAGAATACTGGAGTGGATTGCCATGCCCTTCTCCAGGGGATTTTCCCGACCCAGGAATTGAACTTGAATCTCCTGCATTGTAGGCAGATTCTTTACCATCTGAGCCACCAGGGAAGCCCATAGACTTACCCTATGCAGTTAATAGATTTGTTTGTGTGTTCATTCAACAAATTCATTCAACAAATATTTTTGAGTGCTTTCCATATTGGAGGTATTGAGTGGATACAAATGGGTTTAGCATGTTAAGTTGCAGATGGACTGCAGTGGAAACCATTAGAGTAGTAGGTGGCCTCTGCAGATGTGGTTTAGTGAGCTTGGAGCTACAGATTAAGTCATGTGTTTGTGCCGAGCACATGTTAGGATTCTGGAAATATGTGTAAGAACACTCAGTGGCAGACGTAACGGAAGGTCCTCGTGCCCCAGTGATCTCTGGGGAACAGAACTTGTGTGCGCCAGCACTGTTAGGCTGGTTTCATGAAAGATAGAGTAAAGGGCAAGGTGTTTGTTCATCACAGTGATAGTGGCAGTTTTCAGGGTCATGAATAAAGCAGTGTTGTTTTGTCAGTGCTAAGTAGGAGTTGAGTGGGAGAGGGGACAAGGGAGAGGACTGTTTTTTCCTAGGATGTTCCAAAGTCATGGATGGATCGTATCCTTGGGGAATTAGAGACGAAGGGGAGAAGATGGCCAAGTGTGCATATTTCTCCTTTTAACACTTCCCCTCTTTTTCTTTGTTAAGTTTCTGCACATGTGTCTCAAGTGTGTGGTCCAGAGAGAAGAAATACTGGCTGTGTCTGGATTAAGGGAAACTCTGAGTCTACTTATAGTTAGAAAAAATGGGCTGGATGTGCTTCAGAGACTGCTGGCACAGGACTGGGGGGGGATAAGTCTTGCAAATGAATGTCAGTAAATCAAGCATATAAGTGACCGAGCCCAGAAGAGGTGGCAGTAGAGAGGACATGAATGTATTTGGGCAGATGTGGCACAGGAGGTTGTGAAAGCCTTGTCTTTTCCACCCCTGCGTCGTCCAAGAGCCTCAAGATGTCTGTTCTGCACCAGGGAAAACGCTGGCTAGAAGACAGCAGAGGGGAGACTCAGATGCCTGCACATTTATTTGAGAAACACTGAGTTCTTCATGGCTTCAGAGCAAGAGCCAAAGCATTAATAAGCTCTGAAAAGTGGGCAGCGGGATTGCCCTGTAGAGTCCACATGGACAGTCTTTTGAGCCAGTTGGATTTATAAATATGACCCTGGAACTTGAGTCCAGCCTTTGCCAAGCCCCCAGGAGCAGTATAGTGTTTGAATCCCTGTGCTTTCTAATCTACAGGGTCCTCTCTACGTGGTCAGGCTTTTTTCTTCCAAGACTCTAAGCCTATGACCTTGTCTGAGAAGATTCCCACTGCTCCTTCTGTACTTGGTTTCTGAGACCTCAGGATGCCAGGAACTGATCCTGCCTGCTGGGCTTCTTTCTCCCATTCCTGTTGAGGACAGTTCCTTGCAGCCTCCTCTCACTGCCAGTTCCCATGTCTGTCTTAGTGACCCTCAAGGCAGCAGCAGACGCCTGTGCTGTGTACCGTGAACTTCCTGCTGCATGAACTGGGGAGAAAACGTGGCTGGCAGGCGGTGAACTCTTAGCTGATTCAGGCTCCATGGAGAACCGGGGTTAATCATTTACTGTGGTTCTCTGCAGCCACCGATGTTGACCTTGACAAAACTCTGGCAGAAATTAGAGCCTGGCCTGGCATTTAACTAACAGGATAATATGACAGAGAAATAACTTCTTGTTGAGAGGTTAATCCTGTCTCTGAGTTTACAGTTCACATTCACACACATCCGGTGCTGTTTGCTGGAGTGGAGAACTGTTTGCTTACCATATTCATGTTGTTCACCAGACAAAGATGTCACACGAGGTCAGGGGCCTGGCTGTACATGGAGCTGCTCATCATGGCGGTAGGACAACAGCCACATTGATGGCAAAGCCCTGTAGGATGAGGCAGTGGAACAGATCTGGGCTTGGCGGGTTTGGCAGGTGAAACAGGCTCTCCACCCCACCTCCCCAGCTTTTCTTTTAAATTCATAGCCCCTTTTCTTGAGCAGTTCTGAATCTTTTACCTCTCGTGCTGGGAGAAGGTTAAACTGATTCAACCTCCTAGAGAAAAGTCTACAGCACTGCAGCTTCTAGAAGGCATTTCAGTTTGGGGAGGCGGGGACCTCTTACTCTAATCTGTTCTCTCCCTTCCCTGGAATGAAACCAGCCTCAGGGAAATGGAGATAGCTAGGTGAAAAGCTCTAGTTAACTATTGGATAAGCCTGGGCTATTAACAAATATGCGGTAATCCAAAGGAGGATTCTTCCTTGCTAAGGAGTTACCTAAAAGCTGGTTAGGTGTGCTGTGGGGTTGCGCTGTTGCTCTCTGCATGGACATGCAGTCATTTCCCTGTCCAAGGGCTGCAGAGTGTGTGGACAGTTAGTTGCCCTCTTCCACCCCTGGCCCTGTTGTTGTCGTCCAGTTGTAAAGTCTTGTCTGACTCTTTGTGATTCCTGGACTGCAGCACACCAGGCCTCCCTGCTGCTGCTGCTGCTAAGTCACTTCAGTCGTGTCCGACTCTGTGCGACCCCAGAGATGGCAGCCCACCAGGCTCCCACGTCCCTGGGATTCTCCAGGCAACCCCTCCCTATCTCCTAGAGTTTGCCCAAGTTCTTGTCCATTGAATCGGTGATGCCATTCAACCCTCTCATTCTGTGCAATGATTTCTTTAGAAATGGTTCTAGCATATATTTTCTAGGTTTCTGCTTTTTCTAGTGCATTGGCTGGCATTTTTATCTAGCCATCAAATAACAAGCTCTCTGAACAAATGTGTACTTTGGGGGAAGGCAGCTGGCCTGAGATGGAGTATGTCAAGGATGGGACCCAAAAGCCGAGCACTCCAGCAGAAGGGGAGAGGTAGAGAAGGAAGGGCAGGAGCTAGAAGGGAGAGGGTGGGGGCTGGAGACTGGTACCCAGCTCCAGAAGAGATCAACCTGAGAAGCAGGCAAGAAAGACAGTTGTAGTTGGAAGTGTGATGGGCGTGGTGGGGTGCAGTGGAGGCAGAGAGAGAAGAGACAGGCAGGGGGAGGATGAGAGGGTGGGAGGTGGTAGGAAGTGGGGAAGCTGGAAGCATCAGGAGAGTCTGGAGTTTGAGTCACATATCTAGAGGGTGAAGGGAGGAAGGATGTGTTCCGAGAGGCATGAGAGGGGGGACAGCAGAGGATGGGGGATGAGCCGTGAGCTGTGTGTGATGCCAGGTGGGATTTCTGCTCCAGGGATGTTGGCTCTCGGTTATCCTAGGTGAGAGCCTAGGAGAAGAGGAGCCAGTATCGGTTTTATTGCAATATTATTGCAATATATTGAAATACATGATTATTAAATAAATGAATTTTTAAATAAAATAAGAAGTGTGACCCAGAGGGATGGTATGGGGAGGGAGGAGGTTCAGGATGGGGAACACATGTATACCTGTGGCAGATTCATTTTGATATATGGCAAAACCAATACAATATTGTAAAGTTTAAAAAAAAAAAAAAAAAAGAAGTGTGAGAAACTAGAAGAGGATCAATTAACTTTTTGTCACCTGAGATCTGTAATCTTTATGCCTCCTATTTCTAGGGACTGTCTGTCAATAGCACTGAGCATGGCTGTGAATAAATGCATTGAATTTAATGTTCAAAAGAGCTACAAATGTCATTTATTTGCCTATGGAAAGTAGGACTGTAGTCCAGTAAGTGGTAGCTCTCTCATCTGGTCTTGGGCAGGAGTTTGAAGAGACTCTTGGAAAGATATCAAAAGGAGAATTTAAATGACTCAGGTCCCACCCATGAAATGAAACTAATACTTGTTTTAAAAAATTGTCTATGCTAGCTGAAAATGTATACAGCCTTTTAAAGAGGAGACAGACATAGTCTAGGTTCCCAGTGATCCATCTGTGAGCTTGTGGTATTGCTCCTTGGGTCCAGGACCTTGTTCCTACCAGCTGGCTTGGGGCCATCTTCCTTTCTCTTAAAACCAACTTTCTTTAATGAGTCATTGGAGATTTCCTATTACTCCCTCCAAATCATTCCTTGATGAACAGTACTTGAATAGACTTGTATTTATATCGAGACATTATCATATCAATCAGTAGTATGTTAGTAGTTCTAGAATATTTTTGGGGTAGTTTCCTTAGGATTTTCTATATAGACAGCCATCTCATTTGTAAATAGGAATCGTTTTATTTTTTCCTTTTGGTCTGTATGCATTTTACTTCTTTTTCCTGCCTTACTATGCTAAGTAGAACTTCCAGTACTATATTGAATAAGACTGGTGAGAGTGGACATCTTTACCTTGTTCCTCATCTTAGGAGAAAAGCATTCCATCTTTACCATAAATACAATGTTAGTTGTATAATTGTAGATGATCTTTATCAAGTTGGAGATGTTTCCCTGTAGTTATATTTTTCAGGGAGTTTTTTGTTTTCCTTTTTTAAAATTTGAATCATGAATAGGTGTTGAATTTTAGTAAATGCCTCTTTTCTGCATCCATTGATATGATCGTGTGATTTTTCTTCTGATTTTCAAGTGTTGAACCAGTCATGCATCCCTGAAATTAACTCTACCTGGTCCTAGAGTATAATTTTTTTTATATATTGTTGAATTCTATCTCCTAATATTTTGTCGAGGATTTTTGTGTCTGTATTCCAGAGGGCCAATTGTTCTTTTTTCCTTTTGGTACTGTCTGTGTCTTGTTTTGGTAACAGGGTAGTGTTGACTTCATCAAATGAATTGAAGTGTTGGTTACTCTTCTGTTTTCTGGGGAGAAGTTGTATAGAATTCATATTTATTCTTCTTTAAACACTTAGTATAATTCTTCAGTGAAACCACCTAGACCTGGAGATTTCATTTTCAGAGTTTTAAAATTGTGAGTTCCACTTTCTTAATGTTATGGGACTCTTGAAATGATCTATTTCTTATTCGGTAAGTTGTGGTAGTTTGCACTTTTTGAGGAATTGGTCCATTTCATCTAAGTTGTCACATTTATGTGTGTAGGGTTGTTTGTGTATTCCTTCATTATCCTGTACATGCTTGCAGGGGCTGTAGCCATAGTCCCCTATTTTATTTTGAAGGTGAAAGTTGCTCAGCCATGTCCGACTCTGTGACCCCATGGGCTATGCAGTCCATGGAATTCTCCAGGCCAGAATACTGGAGTGGGTAGCTGTTCCCTTCTCCAGGGGATCTTTTCAACCCAGCGATCGAACCCAGGTCTCCTGCATTGCAGGTGAATTCTTTACCCGCTGAGTCACCAGGGAAGCCTATGAATACTGGAGTGGGTGCCTATCCCTTCTCCAGTGGATCTTCGTGACCCAGGAATCGAACCAGGGTCTCCTGCATTGCAGGCAGATTCTTTACCAGCTGAGCCACCAGGGAAGCCCATTTTATTTTATTTTTGATATGGGTAATTAGTATTTTTATCTTTTTTCTTTGTCAGTTTTGCCAGAGGTTTGTCAGTTTTACTGATCTTTTAAAAGAATCAGCTTTTTTTTTTCATCTCTTTTTTCCCCTATTTTTCTTGTTTTCAATTTCATTGATTCCTGTTTTTATCTTTATTATTTCCCTCCTTTTGCTTGTTTTGAGTTTATAATACTCTTCATTTTCCAGGTTTGATTTTTTTGTTGGGTTTGGTTTTTTTGGGGAATGACGTGTTTGGATATTTTCCTGTTATCTTTCTCTTATTGATTTCTAATTGGATTCCGCTGTGGTCAGAGTACACACTATATAATTTTAGTTCTTTTAAATTTATTGAGATTTGTTCTATGGCCCAGAATACATTTTGTCATGGTAAATGTTCCCTGAGTTCTTGAAAAAAAAAAAATCTGTTTTACTAGAAAAGTATTTAAAAATGGTAACTACAGATCAATCTCATGGATAAAAATAAATATTTTTTTCATGGGCAATAGAAAGATTGTTCCTAGTTGGGCAAGATATTTAACCATCCCCAGTCTTAGTTACATCATTTACAAAATGGTAATGAGAATGCATTCTTTTTAGTGGTTTACAAATTCAACTTTATTTGCATGCTAAAAGTAAGTAGTTAAAAAAAAGTAAGTATCAGATTATTTGGCAGTGAAGGTTTTTTTCCCCATTCAAATAGTAATTGTGGATTTCTTTCCCCTGTTTTATAGTTGTTTTAGTAAACAGGAATGCTGAAAAAGACTTGCTTTAAATTAATATGGACATTGCATAAGAGCATAAGGTAGGAGAAGAAAAATAAATGTTTTGGATCATAGTTTGATAGCACATGTTTTTCCTCTCACAATATATTTGGAGCATCTTTTTAGGTGAGCATGTCTGGACCATCCCTGTATTCTTTGAGGGCAGCAGCACAGCCCACTGGACAATGATTTAACAGGGATTCGGCCACCTGCTGTCTCTTCTGGTGCCCCAGCCTCACTGAACTCTCCTGAGAGTCTAGCATTTTCCTTCTAGAAAAATCAAAGAACCTGCCAAAGGAACTGAGCAAACCAGGTGAGAGTCAGGAGAGCCAGGAATTCAAATTCATGAGCAGCTGAGTCAGGGGACTGGAATCAGGTGAGGGTGAGTCAGGACTAGGGCCCAGGCTGAGGTGGTAACCTTATTGAATCAGCTGCCTTCCTGATTCTCTGGGATGGGGTTGGGCTCAACTGTGCTGAAGCCTGAAACTTTGTCTCCTACAAGGGTTGGCCACCAGGCATGGCCAGGGAAGTTGGCCTAGACAAGTTTCTCCACCTTGCCTGTACTAAGTCACCTGTCAGAAACATGTAAAGCAAACTTTAGAGTCCCATGGCTCTGTTTCTGTCTGTGGAAATGGGAATGGTATTGTTGCAAAGGGTCAGGAAGAAGGTAGGGAAAGGAGAGGAGAGGAAGGTGATTAACAAATAGTGATGAAGAGGGAGGCTTCTTCAGGCTTGAAGAGCAAGACAGACTTTGGGCTCTTCCGGAAGAAGTAATCTGTTCTGATCACCAAATCTGGTGGATCCTACCTCTCAAGTAAATCTGTCTGCTCCTCCTCTGCCCCACTTCTGAGTCTCTCTTTAAACAGGAGTCTCTGCTCACAGCCATGGTTTGATTGAACTGATGAGAACAGATTGTTACAAGTGACCAAGTGATACATACACCAAGTGATGGAATGAATATTGGAGACATTGAGAGATCCAGAGGAGGTCTAGGTCTTGGCAGAGTGGTGAGTGGGTGAGAGCTTCCATTTTATTCACACGGAGTCTGACTGTGTTGTGTTTGAGGGGTGTTTGGGACATCCAAGGAGAGGTCTCTGGTGCAAGAGAGAGGCTGGGCTGGAGCTACCAATTTTGGTTGACCCAGCGGGTACTTCAGTAGTTAAATTATCCTAAGGAAAAGGCTGTTTGCATTCTGCCCTAATTTTTTTAATTTAAAATCTTTTATTATTTATAGTAGATCCTGTTGGTTAGCTATTTTAAATATATCAGTGTATACATGTTAATCCCAAACTCCCAATCTATCCTTCCCTCCCTGCTAACTAGAATAGAAGGTCATTCTCTAAATTCATTCTGTGAGTCTGTTTCTGTTTTGGGAATAAGTTCATTTGTATAATTAAAAGAAAAAATTCTGCATATAAGCAATATTATGACATTTGTCTTTCTGTCTGACTTACTTCACTTAGTATGATAATCTCCAGGTCCATCCACATTCCTACAAATGACATTATTTCATTCTTTCTAATGGCTGAGTAATAGTCCATTGTACATATGTACCACATCTTCTTTATCCATTCATCTATCAGGAGGCATTTAGGTTGCTTCCATGTCCTGGCTACTATAAAGGGCTGCAGTGAACTCTGGGGTGTGTGTATCCTTTACTATATTCCCATTGAAAGGATATGTTCCCGAACTTCCAGTTGATGTCACAATAGTTGCAGGCCTGGCCCTGCCAGTCATGCTTGAGATACTGTGAAGATAAAGTACTTTTTTGATGTTCTTTTTCCCAACCCAGTTCAGCTGTGTTCCTGATGCAATGTAGGCTTTTAGTGGAAGGAAACTCTTCAGGGAACAAACAGGCTTGAAAGTCTTTCTACCAATACTATCACACGCACTAAACTCTAATTGCACATCAGGTAGAAAAGACCAAGATCAAATACTATTTTATGTGTGTATTTTGGGGAAAGGGGGTTGACTTTGCAAATTCATATTTATTATAAAGATCAAGACCGCTTCTCCTTGGGGAATGAATTTTCCCAGGATGGTAAATGGGTTCTAAAATATCACCTTTTCCTTTCTCTTCTTGAGTTTATAACCTTCTTAATTTATTTAACCTCCAGCCAACGTTACTTATTTTTAGGTATGCAGAGCCAAGAAAAAGTTATTAATGAGGCGAGTTGGTTTATGTTTGTTTTTCTGGTAAAAGTGATACTGGGAACATTTGAAATACTGGGATAGAAAACTTTTTTTTTTCCCTCACAATATTTTTTAGGAAATCTGAGGGTTTGGTGTTCTCTGATGTTGGTAATAATGTAAATGTCACTGCTGCTGCTACTGCCGCTACTGCTAAGTCACTTCAGTTGTGTCCGATTCTGTGTGACCCCATAGACGTCAGCCCACCAGGCTCTCCCGCCCCTGGGATTCTCCAGGCAAGAACACTGGAGTGGGTTGCCATTTCCTTCTCCAGTAAATGTCACTGGATGCTATCAAATCTATGTACTTAAGTTTTGGTTTTGTTCATGTTTTCTTTTTTAAAAAGTCTCAAGTTGAGGCCGTTACCTATATGGGACTGGATGATTAGAACCGTGTATAGTTGCTCGCTTTGTAGATAGTGCTGATTTTGAGAATCTTGCCTTTCCTGGCTACTTATATAATGTGCAGGTCTAGAATGAAAAGTCATGTCTTCTGCCCAGATGCAGTAGAGTTGGGTACAATGTGTTCAGATACTGCTGGGTATGCTAGATGGAGGAAAAAGAACTTTAAGATAGCCTTTCTTGAAAAATGACTTCAGTATTCTGTAACCTTTAGATATGGTTTCAGAGTATATGAAATGTACAAGTTTATTGTCAGATGTTTTCCTTTATTTAAGATAGACTCTCTGGGTTACATGGTAACTCTATATTTAATTGTTTGAAGAACTGACAAACTCATTTTTAAGGTGGTTGCATCCCTTTACATTCCCACCAGCGATGTGTGAGGGTCTCAGTTTCTTCCTATCCTCCCCAAAACGTGTTGTTATTTATCTTTTTGAGTATAACCATCCTGCTGGGTGTGAAATGGTATTTCATTGTGGTTTTGATTGATATTTCCCTGATGGCTGATGATATTCAGCATTTTTGCTTGTGCTTATTGGCCCTTTGTATATCTTCTTCGGAAAACTGTCTATTCAGATCCTTTGCCCATTTCTTAAAAGTTGGATTATCTTTTTATTATTGTTTTAACAATTCTTCATATAATCTAGATACCAGTCTCTTATCACATATATAATTTGCAAAATGTTTCTCCCATTCTGTGGTTTGCCTTTTCGCTTTCTTGATATTGTCCTTTGAAGCACAAATATTTTAAATTCTCATGATGTCCAGTTTATATAGTTTTTCTTTTGTTACTTATATCATACCTGAGAAACCATTGACCAAACCAGCATCATGATGACTTACTCTTCTTCTACTGCATCAGAATATAATCAAGCCTCTAGAGCAACTCCCAGCTCACAGCAGATATAAAGGGTAGATTCACATTTCAACTGAAAATACAATCAGCCAAAACCAGGATGTGGGTAATTCTCCAGGAAAGAAAATGGTGCATTTTCATAACTATTAAATGGTATGGGGAATTCCCTGGTGGTCTAGTCATTAGGACTCCATTTTTCCCCTGAAGGGTGTGCGGGTTCTATCCCAAATGGGGGAACTAAGATCCCACAAGCTGCACAGTGCAACCAATGAAATAAGTGATGTGACCCAAATTGGAGATTCATTCATTAATCAAATATGATTACCCATACAGGTATACACTGGGAATATTGCTTGTTGGGTCCAGATGACCCAATAAAAAAAATTGGCAATAAAAGAAGTCATACACAAATTTTTTAGTTTCCCCATATAAAAGTCATGTTTAAAAAAAGTTATGTTATGCTATAGTCTACTCAGTGTGCAATAGCATTTTGTTAAAAAAAGTACATACCTTGATTTAAAAATATTTTTCCTAAAATATGGTAAACATCAACTGATAATACAGTGGTCACAAATCAATTTGTAAAACATGCAGTATTTGTAAAAAGTGAAGCATGTGTGTACATGTGAATAGATCTGCACATAGTAAGATATGTATAATTAAATGCATAAAATATGTATCTATATAAGATATATGTATTAAAATATATTTTTAAATGTTAAAAAAAAAGAATTCAGTAGTTTTAATATTAAAGTTTTTATAGTTTTAGCTGTTACATTTAAGTCTGCACTCCATTTTGAGTTAAATCTTAAGTATGGTGTGAGGTAGTGGGCCAGTTTTGTTCTTTTTGCATTTAGATATCGGTTGTCCCAGTACCATTTACTTTTTTAAAAAGTTTATTTTATTGAAGTTTAGTTGATATAAAATATTGTGTTGATTTCTGCTGTACAGCAAAGGGATTCAGTTATACATATATACATTGTTTTTCATATTCTTTTACATTATGATTTATTACACAGTATTGAATGGAGTTCCCTGGACTACACAGTAGGACCTTCTTTATCCATTCTATATGTGATAGTTTGCATTTTAGAGACTTTTCTTGCCCCATTGAATGTCTTTGCACAGTTCTCTCTCTGTTCAGCTGTGCTTTCCAAGACCCTTAACTGTCCAAGTACCCCTAGACTTCAAGTTTGGCAGTGAGGCCTGGACATTAGGGAATTAAGATGCTGACCCTAAAGAGACTGTTCTAACCAGAAGGGAATGAGATACTGCTATGTGCTAAGTTCAGGTCAGGGTTACTGCTCTCCCAGGTGGGTGAGAGATTGAGAGGAAGATGAGATAGGTTGCAGAAAACAAAAAGAGTGTCATCATCCCTGAATGTCCAGAGGTAGCATTAAACACGTTTTGACCCTGCTCTGCATGCAACTTTACTGAGGTCACTCAACCACCTGGGGAGATTGAGAGACTTGGACTTTCATTCAGTGGGCAACAGCAGTTACTCGAAATAGTAAGAAAAAGGAAATGAACTTAAGCAGTAGAGAGCAAGGGTTCCTCATAATGGCTCTGTCACTAAAAAGCTGTGTGACCTCAGGCACCCTGCTTCCACCGCACCTTCAGTTCTCTCCTTGTCAAAGCAGGGCTGGATTAACAGCCTCTTGGGTCCTTTCCTACATTTAAGTTCTGTGGAGCTGGTATAGTAGAAGATACTGTCAACATGGTCAGGCTTCGCTATTTAGAAACTCTGTTATAAAAAATACACCTGTAAGTGCCAGAAAGCTGAGAAACACTCAGATGCGCACATGCACACACCGGTGCAGGTCTGGCTCAGGGAGACAGCTGAGTGCAAGAGCTCCCAGTGGCCAAAGCTGCGACGATTTGAGCACTACAGTAGAGGCGTATTGAATTAAAACCCCAGATATAAAGTGAGTACCCATGGGTGCATACTGATGTAGACGAAGGGTTGAATAAATAAATAAAAGCGGAAAGATAGATAAGTCTCTCTTAAATAATAATTCCAAATAATTTATAAAGGCACTTTGCTTTCAAGGAGGTAGAGTTTAGCTCCCCACTTTTTAAGTGTGGGTTGTACATGGAGACTTCCTTCCACAGAGTACAGTTTGGAAAGAGGGTGGAAGAAGAATAAAACTTTATCTGGGGTCAGTGATGAAACCTGACACCACTGCCTCAGCCCGAGTATGAAGGTCAATGTCATTAGTGATTAATCACATGGATAGCCCAGACCCTTGATAATGATTATTGGGTGGCATCACCAACTCAACAGACATGATTATGAACAAACTCTGGGAGATGGTGAAGGACAGGGAAGCTTGGCATGCTGCAGTCCACGGGGTCACAAAGAATTGGACATGACTTAGCCACTGAACAACAACAAATGATGTCATGGGGATGGCACTTTACCTCTGTGGTCTTCTTCCCCAAAATCCACAACCCCAGTCTAATCCCGAGGAAAAATATCAGAAACCTCCTAATTGAGGAATATTCAACAAATACTTGACAAGTACTCTTCAAACTGTCAAGGTCTTCAGAACCAAGGAAAGTCTGAGGAACTGTCATTGCCAAGAGGAAGCTGGGGAGACAGGATGACTAAATACAGGTGGCATCCAAGCTGGAACTGAACAGAAAAGGGGCATTAAAGCTAAGGAAGACTAAATGAAGTATGAATTTTTGTTCATAGTAATGTATCAGTATTGGCTCATTAATTATGACAAATGTGCCAGACTCATGTAAGATGCAATAAGAGAGGAAACTGGGTGTGAAGTGTATGGGAACTTTGTATTAGCAACTTTCTTCTGTAATCTAAAACTGTTCTAAAATTTTATTTAAAAGAACCTCCCTAGTGAAATCTGCTGACACCCAAGTCAGTACATCTTCTGTAAAGTCAACTCTGATCAACCTTCTCCAACACCACCACCTTCTCCACTGCCCATCATTTGCAGCTCTGTTACACCACACTTCCCTACTAGCCTGGGAGCTCCTTGTTCATCTTTATGCACAGCCTCTGGCATGCAGGAGGGACTGGGCATGTTTGCTGACTGATAAAATGAAGCAATGAGTATAAGAGCAAGTATTTCATGGTCTCTTACGTGCATGACCTTTGTTACTGTGGTCACAATACTCAAAGATGTCTACTTTGTAGCTCAGAGGCTGAATTGTAATTGGATGATGATGCCATGATGCAGGATGAGAAAGAAATACCTTTTCTTTCTACTTTGGAGAACAGTAAGGTTCACAGTGAAATCCTGTCAGTCTCAGAGTGCTCTGAATATGTGTTCATCCCAAGTGGGATTCATATAGTACTACTGAGATCAACTCCCTTACTCCCTAACCCTCCAGCTCTCTCCCAGGTCTTTCTAGTTAGAGACTTTATTTCTTCACTGAAGACTTTTACTCTTTGAAATCCTCAGTTATGATGACTACTCTGGAGGAGCTCAGTGTATTTATCATCTGGAGTCTTCGCTTTCTCAGACTGATGAATGCAGAACCCGGGAGACTGGGTAGTAAGACAGGTACCTTTTTTTAAAATTTTTGAAAGTTTCTTTTCATTTACAATTACTGCAGAATAAAGGCTATACTCCCCATGCTGCTGCTCCTGCTGCTAAGTCGCTTCAGTCGTGTCCGACTCTGTGCGACCCCATAGATGGCAGCCCACCAGGCTCTCCCGTCCCTGGGATTCTCCAGGCAAGAACACTGGAGTGGGTCACCATTTCCTTCTGCAATGCATAAAAGTGAAAAAATAAAGTGAAGTCACTTAGTCGTATCCGACTCCTAGCGACCCCATGGACTGCAGCCTACCAGGCTCCTCCATCCATGGAATTTTCCATGCAAGAGTACTGGAGTGGGGTGCCATTGCCTTCTCCCCATATTGGACAATACATCCTTGAACCTATCTTACAGCCAGTAGTTTGTACCTCCCACTCCCCTCCCCCCTACTCCCCTCCTCTTTCTAACCATAGTCATTAGTTTTTTCATCTGTATCTATGAATCTGCTTTTTTTTTTTTTTTCCTATATTCACTAGTTTGTCTTTAGAGAACAACAGAGTTGGACAGAGTCTACTTATTTCACTTAATATCAGGCCCTCCAAGTCTATCCATGTTGCTGCAAATGGCTAAGTTTCATTCTTTTTTATGGCAGGATAGCATTCCATTGTACCTCTTAATGCATAAGCTAGAGGAACCGACCCTCTCAGTGGTCCCAGAAAAGATGAGGTGGGCCCAACTTGATTTACTTCTTCAGAGACATCATATACGTTCTAAATTATATTCCACTCCTACATGATAGCACAGGGCAAAGATGAGATGCTACGAAGTTCTCATTTGAGGGGCAGATTTCTGGGAGCAGTAGGTTTGCAGCTTTTTTTTTATACTTTGACATTTTTCCCAGGATGAATCTGAGGCAGCTTACAAGAGTATATATAATAAAATAAAAATACATATAATTATAAAAAAATTATGGGACATATAAATTCAAATACAGTTAATCTTGGGTGTAGTGGGGACAAAAGACAGCCCAATTATGTAGTCCAAAGATCATGAAAGAGAATTAAAAATGTGGCCCTGAGATTTTTAGTGGTTAGAGTAAAAAAGAAACATGATTGGTGTTATAATACTTGCTGTCCATAAGGGAAAAAGCAATTTCCTCAGAGAAAGTAAAGCTTTCTTTTGACATACAGTTTTGAAAATTACATCCAAGTTTCTTTCCTAGCCTGGGGATTATAGAGACTTCCTGAACAGAGAGAGGAGGTAGATGCTGAGATCCAGACAGGCCCGCATTTATGCTCTCCTCAGGCTCACAGCAAAGAGGAACTAAAGAGCCTCTTAATGAAAGTGAAAGAGGAGAGGGAAAAGCTGGAATGTTAAAACTCAACATTCAAAAAACTAATATCGTGGCATCCAGTCCCATCACTTCATGGCAAATAGGTGGGGAAACAATGGAAACAGTGAGAGATTTTATTCTCTTGGGCTCCAAAACACTGCAGATGGTGACTGCAACCATGAAATTAAAAGATACTTGCTCCTTGGGAGAAAAGCTATGACCAACCCAGACAGCATATTAAAAAGCAGAAACATTACTTTGCCAACAAAGGTCCGTCTAGTCAAAGCTATAGTTTTTCCAGTAGTCATGTATGGATGTGAGAGTTGGACCATAAAGAAGGCTGAGTGCTGAAGAATTGATGCTTTTGAACTGTGGTGTTGGAGAAGACTCTTGAGTGTCCCTTGGACTGCAAGGAGATGCAACCAGTCCATCCTAAAGGAGATCAGTCCTGAATATTCATTGGAAGGACTGATGCTAAAGCTGAAGCTCCAATACTTTGGCCACCTGATGCGAAGAACTGACTCATTGGAAAAGATCCTGATGCTGGGAAAGCTTGAGGGCAGGAGAAGAAGGGCCCAATGGGATGAGATGATTGGATGGCATCACTGACTCGATGGACATGAGTTTGAACAAGCTTCGTGAGTTGGTGATGGACAGGAAGTCTGGTGTGCTGTAGTCCATGGGGTCCCCTAGTCGACTGAGTAACTGAACTGAACAGGCTCATGGTAGAAAGCAAACAGATCATTGCCCTGGAGTCTTGAATAGCCCCAGGTTTGGGTATTTCGTTTCCTTATTGAGAATTATGGGAGCACATCTGTCCTCTTGTATTGGTGGGAAAAGGGGCCTTGTCAAGCCGCCCTATATAGACACATAAGTATTCACGATTCTGACATCTGGTTAGATCTCAGGAATAAACAAGGTGAGGACAGCAAGAATATTGGTTGGGAACTAATGCTTTTAATAATGAGTGCATGGTTTTAAGTTTGCAGTGAATAAAATTTGCAGGTGATAAAGTTCAGTCACATTGATTCTCTTGTCCTTCTTTAGAAAATATTAAAAGTTCACATAACAGCTGAAGAAAGATATGGTCCCTGGAAGTCAGAAAAAAACTCATTCAGTATTATTCAAATCATGCTTTCTTCCTTTTGACAGGGTTACTAAGCAAGGAGATTGGGGTTACCGACCAATTTGGGAAGAATTTTCCAGTGATGGACAGCAAGACTCTTGGCCCAGTCCCATTAACTTATTTTCCATGAGAAAGACACTGGAAAGCATACTCATCCAGTTCTGTAGGTGACCCCCAGCAGGAAGAGAGAGCCCACTGCTAAATGATAGACCTGAAGTTCAAAATGGCCTCAACAGGGAGGAATACCAGTTTAAAAATCAACTTGATTAAACTGAAAAGAGATAAATGACATCTCTTGTTTCTTTTTCTTTTATATGTTTGGAATGCAGGATCCAAGGCTGAGTAGGAATTAGGGATGACCCTAAAGTCCACAGATATACTCATGTGTATTAAGTCAACATACTGTCAGACTTCATTTGAAAAAAAATTTTTTTAATTGAAGTATAGTTGAGTTACAATGTTGTGTTTCTGGAGTACAGTAAAGCAATTCAGTTATATGTATTCTGTTTCATATTCTTTTTTTCCATTATGATTTATTAGAAGATACTGAATATAATTCTCCGTTATCCAACCAGTCCATTCTGAAGGAGATCAGCCCTGGGATTTCTTTGGAAGGAATGATGCTAAGGCTGAAACTCCAGTACTTTGGCCACCTCATGCGAAGAGTTGACTCATTGGAAAAGACTCTGATGCTGGGAGGGATTGGGGGCAGGAGGAGAGGGGACGACAGAGGATGAGATGGCTGGATGGCATCACTGACTCGATGGACGTGAGTCTGAGTGAACTCCGGGAGTTGGTGATGGACAGAGAGGCCTGGCGTGCTGCGATTCGTGGGGTCGCAAAGAGTCGGACACGACTGAGCGACTGATCTGATCTGATCTGATACAATAGGACCTTGTTGTTTATATATTTTATATATAGTAGTTTGTATTTGCTAATCCAGAATTCCTAATTTATCCCTCTCACACACCCTTTTGGTAACTGTAAGTTTGTTTTCTGTCTGTGTGTCTGTTTCTGTTTTGTAAACCAGTTTGTGTTATGTTTTAGATTCTTCATATAAGTTATATCTTACAATATTTGTCTTCCTCGTTCTTACTTAAGTATGGTCATCTCTGGGTCCATCCATGTTGCTGCAAATGGCATTTTTTTTTTTTTTAATGGCTGAATAGTTATTCCGTTGTGTATATGTACCACATTGTCTTTATCCATCCATCCATCTGTCAGTGGATATTTAGGTTGCTTCCATTTCTTAGCTATTGTGAATAGCACTGCTGTGAACATTGGAGTAACATACTGTCACACTTTAGAATCCTCCAAACTACCATTTCATGGATTCAGAGAGATTTCAAATTCTTAAATTCTGTTCAACTGCTGTGGTTATAATAGGCACTTGATAACTTTCCCCACTCAGTGGTTTTTGGCAAACAGCAAGCATTTATTGAGCTCCAGTTGTATATAGGTCAAGGAACTGGAGGTGAGAAGGTAAATGAGACATGATCTCCATCCCACGAAACCCAGGCCTCTCTCCTAATTGTGTGCAGGTGGTGGACGAAGTCATATGCCCCTGTTGTACCCCACAGTACTCACAAGAGTAGTACAAACAGTAATGACCCAGAGAGAAATGCCAGAATACTAATTGGGGGTATCAGCCTGAAAATCACTTAGAAAATCAGGTTCACAAGGCAAGAGAACATGGGGGCCAAAGACTATCATTTTTATATGCCTGTGGTCTTGCCCTTTGAAAATGTTTCATTAGTAGGCTCATCTGGTGACTTGTTTTAAAGGCGTGGTCATTCTATGTTTTTTGATAACTGGATAGTGTGCAAGTGAGCTGGAGGGAATGGGAAGGACCTGTGTTCTGAATTGGAGGCCAGAAAGCTTTTCTGATGATGGAAACATGGAGAATTCTCTGTCTTCTCGCCTCATCTGTAGCTCTCTGCTGCAGCTCTGTTGAAATCCAGGGTGTGAAAGAGCCCACCTCTGCTACCACCCTGTCTCTTGGTCCTTTTTTCCCCTCGGCACCTGGTTTCAGCACTTAACACCCTTCCCTTGTAAGTGGCTTATAATAAACTGCTCCTATACGATCAGGCCATTAAAAATAGAAAATTCAAAAGCATTAGGAAGGATGGCTTTTATTTTGGGAAAGGACCCAATCCCATGAACTTTCTGTTCTTTCCGTCTGGGACTAAGTGGGCCTGGTTCTTCCTTTTAGACAGATTGCAAACTGGTGCACGGTACATTTTCCACCCCAGAACAACTGGAGTGTGTCTTTCTCTGTTCATTCCCGAGCCCCTTCAGCTTGTGAGAGTGCACAGTATTCAGCTGGTATCCCACCCAGCAGACTGTGGCCAAGGGTGTTCCTGGAATTGTGAGTGTCTGGGCGTGAGCCCAGGCCCTGGCGAGTTTGCCATCCCTCTAAATGTCTCCATGTGCTCCTTGTGCAGAACTCGCTGTAGAGCTGGAAGGGAGCTCCTCTGCTCTGGACTCAGTAGCTTTCTCTTTGCTCTTCCCTTAGGGATTTATTGCCCTTTTGACAGAAATTGTGAAGAGAATTTTTATCACCTTGAAACTCCTCCAAGACAGGATCTTGTTTTATTTTTCCTCACATTTTTGGGGGCTTTGAAGTCTAGAGGATCTGTTCATGTAACTTGGTGATACCCTGTGGGTCAATGAACCCTGGACTTTTCCTGTAGTTTTTTCAGGAAGTTTCTCCTTAGAGGTCACTGAAATAGCTCGCCTGTGTGACCCCCTGAAATCAGCTGTCAGCAATTGATTTGCACTGTATCAGTATTCTTCTTGTTTCCTTTTTTTTGGCCTCTTTGTGCGGTATGTGGATCTTAGTACCCCAACCAGGAATCGAATATTTGCCCCCTGCTTTGGGAGCTCAGAGTCTTAACCACCAGACCATCAGGGAAGTCTGTCTTCTTGCTTTCTCAGTCAGCTCATTAACCTCCAAGTCTTCCCTGTGTTGGCCTCATTACCAGCTTCCTTGTGGATGGTAAGATGCATTGACTGAAACTTCTGCCACTTCTCAGACCTCAAGGATGTTTTGACCTATCTTAATAGAAGCCCTCCCTCCCTTCCATGACAAGAATTCCTCCTGCCTGTTACCTGGTGGTTTCTTTAAAATCAAGCATCATAAAACCTGAATTTCTAATTTGATATCTATGGTGACTCTGAAAAGCAGCCTTATTTCGCTCTTTTGACCTGGGACCACCACCTAGGAGAGAGGAAAGGATGATAGTAAACATCAGCCCGAGGGGCTATTGGCTTGTCTATGAGAACAGAGGTATAGCCACTCTCCCATTTGGAGGTTTTGTTTATGAAATTGTTTATAAACAACTTTGGGGAGTTACTTATAAACACCAAGTAGGAGCGTTAAACGAATCCACATTGTCTTGGAAAGTATAACTTGATTTGGCTGAGGACTAGCATTATTTTTCTTGGTGTAGATTGACTTTCATAAAGCATTAGTGTCCCAGTTCATTGTAGCTTTGGTTGACGCCAAGTGAAGGGTGAAGATATGAAGAAGGCAGTTATGTTCATTTGGAGGCATGACTTTGGAAGCGTATAAAGTGACTAGTTGACAAGAAAAATGAAAGCATATTTCTAAAAAGCCAAGAATGCCTTAGCAATCCAGATAAATGCTGCTTGTAAAAACAAAACTGATAACCAGGAGTGACTGTGGAATGGAGCCTCGTGAACTCTGGGGAGTGAAGATAAGATAAATGAGTGAAAGACGAGGAGGGAAGTGTGTGTTTCCAGGGAAAATATTCGCAAGTTTTTTTGAAGGGCAGCTGGATGTGCTCATGAAGACGACAAATATGTCAAATAAAAACAAACCCAAACCACCGTGTTAACCTTCTGTGTAGGCTTTTCAAACCAAAATGTGACTCTTTCCAGTAGAATTGTTCTAATTATCAGTAGACTTGTCTACTGGCCAGGTAGAGATTCATGCTTTACTTGATATTGGGTTGAGTACAGCCTTCCACTGCCTAACAGGTCTCTCTTGTGAAGGAATTACCAAGACCTGTAAGAGAGAGGTGGGCTCCCTGGGCTGTGGAGCTGGGTAGACCCTGTTTGGACCCAGCCATGTGATTTGAGGCGGGTCTAAGCCTCAGTTTTCATGTCAGTAAAACGGGGATAATGAGGGGCCTCAGAGCTGAGGTGGGTGAGACACGATGGCTGGCACAGGTGTCACAGTGGAGGCGGCTGGGTGATGGTCTCAGGCCAGGGAGGAGAGAAGGGTGAGGGGCTGGGCTCCCGTCAGAACAGAGCTGCAGAAGAGCCGCACCTCCTACCCCTGTCCTACTGGGTTGGATGTCGGGAGGGTGGCAGTGGAAATAGAAGGTCAGGGAGTGAGATTCCTAGCTGCTGCAGGTCCCTGAGGGTGCCTGGCACATCTGGTGGCTTCAAACAAAGGGCACTAGTGACCAGTCAGGCCAACAGGAAAGGAAGTCTTGGGCAAGAGGCCTCTTTGTTTGCTCCTGTGTGCGTGCGCCTGGTTGGCCCCGGCGGCAGGAACTAGCTGTTTGTTTTGTGGAACAAAGAACAGGCCTGGTTAGATTGGGGGGATGGGGGCGGGTGGTACCTGACAGGATTCCTCTGGCTAAAACAAACTCTGGGAGAAGCGTCTGGGTCTGGGTCTGGCGTGTGTTTGCCTGTTGCAGATGGGGAGGGGAATAAAGACACACATACCCCTGCTTCAGCTTTGATCCAGCAAAGTCAAAGCCCCAGAAAAGGGTCCTGGGTGACCCCACGCTCTTCCTCTCAGCTGCTTATTCAGCCTCCCTAGGAGTGTCATTGGGGACACTCTGTGGCTAACTGAAGAGTGGGGTTAACGAGAGGCCTGTGGTTTCCAGTGATGGGGCAGTTCCGCAGGAGCGGAGGGTTAGGGTATAGGCTGGGTAGGGGGCAGACCCCACAGGATCTGTATGTAGTGGCTTTAATGTCAAGACCACGATGCACTGAATGTGTGGGCTGGGCAGCTGCCCTCGCACATGGGGAAGGTGGCTCTGAGGATGACTGCCATGCAGAGAGCACAAGTGATACGCAAGGGGGTGCTCACTTCCCACTTGGCAGACCCTTCTGGGCCCCCAGTGCATTGCCTCTCCTGCTGGAGGGGAGAGTTGAAAAGATCTTTTCCCCTCCCTGAGGATCACAGATGGGGCAGTTGGTCTAGTTGTACAGCAGAATCTACCCGGAAGCAACCGGCCCTTCCGAGCTTCTGCACCTTGGCAGGTGCTGTGTTTTCTCTCTGCTCTGCCCTTCCCTTCCCTTCTCTTTTTGGCACCCAGCACTTGGCAGCTTTGCCCATCTCACCAGTTAAGGCTCCCTTGCCTCCTCTCTCAGACCACTTGGTTTATATATCCTTTGTGGAATATATTGTATTATGCTTTCTTTTTTTCATTTTCGCATAGGTTGCTCATACTTTGGGTTGATTGTTTTAGTGGTGTTTGTGTGTGTGTGTTTGATTATTTACTTGTTAAAGCTAGTGAGCAAAACTGGACGTTTGTTCCCTTGCCTTCAGAAAGTTTTTAGTCTAGTGGAAGAAGATTTAAAGGAAAAAGTCATATGAGTAAATACAAATTACTTGCAAAGTTCATGTACAAAATACAAAGGTTCATGCAAGAGGGGGACTGGGATTTGACCTAGTCTTGGAAGGTCAGGGACTGTTTCCTTGAGGAGGTGGTAATTGGCGTGAGCAGGAGCTCATGAAGTGGAGAGTTGGAGGCAGAGTCTTCCAGGCAGATGTGCAAAGGCCCTGGGGTGTGCAGGAAGAAGGCATAGGAGGAAACATGAAAAGGCCAGTGGAAGGATGGGTTGAGTGAGGAGAAGCGTGGGATGTGATAGCGTTGGGAAGGTAGGTAGACCATGTTAGCCCTGTGGACAGGGATCAGAGGTTTGTTGTCTTTGCCTCAAGAGCACAGGAAAAGTCATCAACATATTTCAGCAAGAGTGGACATGACCTGATTTGGGATTTAGACTCTTCCCTCCTGCCTTCGTGTGTGGGGACTGAATTGAAGAGGGTGGAAGAGGGGAAGAGATAGATGAGTGAGGAGGCTTCTGCTGTTGTCCAGGAAGGAATGCTGGCAGCTTGGACTGGTGTGGTGGCGGCGGAGGTGGAGAATGGAGGCTAGGTCTGAGATAAATTGGGAACTCTTGGGGTAAAGTTAAATGGCTTTTCCTGTTATAGGACTTCTCAGAACCTCTACTGCTTAGGCTGATTGTGGATTATGACTCTCTAAGACAAGACTTGGCTTTAAGAATTTCTCAGAATTATATGACCACAAAATTATTTCTTTTTAAAAGATCTTCCACAATTCTTTTGTTTTATAGAATGCTTTCTGGGAAATGCTGTGTCATATAATTCTTTTTTGCAGGATACTTTCCACAGAGGGTTCTGGATACTCTACAAAGGCCTGTAATTGGGATTGAACTTGACGGTATAAGAAGAGAACCGTTGGCCACAAAGTTTGAAGATTTGGACAAAATCACATTGAATACATAGATCGAAGTCAGTATAGAAAGGTTTTGGAGGCCAGACTAGGAGTTGGAATTCATTTTGTTGTTACATGTTGGGTGTCATCCTGGACTCTGAGCTAAGATGGGTTGTGATGAGGTGTCACCTTGGCCACATTGTTCTGGAGGAGCTGATGTGAATGATCAGGTGGTGAGATATGTATTAGAACTAGGTATCCTCTCTTTCTAGAATGGAATAGATGAGGTCTGGACTCGGGTGTCAGAGTAGGAATGGGAAACACATCTTTCCGGTCGAGAAGGAAATGTAGGCTGTTTTCCTTCACACCCTTTCCCCGTGGCAGGCAGCCGCTGTCAGCAGCAGAAAGCTGAGAGTCTCTTCTGTGTTTTCCTGAGGCCAGATAAGCGCAAGGAGTCCCCTGGAGTCCTTGGGTTCCCAAGCAGAGCCGAAGGAGCAGGTGTGCGTTTGGAATTGTGTTGTTATTGTCAGGGAGCAGGAGAGGCATTACTTAAGGGTTAACAGATAGTCTGATGAGGTGGTTAAATTTAAGTCCGTCAGGTTCTTGCCAGAGCTGAGACTGCACTGTGTGACTTTGAACAAGTCATTTAACCTCTCCAGACCCTGGTTTGCTCATCTGGAAAATGAGTGGCTAGAGCATGTGTCACGTTTCCCCTAAGCTGAGTAATTCCAGCTGTCTCAGGGGAATGAAAATTCATTCGTTAGGACAATCATTTATCAGGTTAAGTAAGAACTTTTGCCTTCAGAGAACTAGAATTTTGTGAAAATTTGGATTGAAAATGAGGCCTTAGTTTAGGGGAAAAAAAAAAAAGTGAGGAGTGTCCAATTCACACATTGCTTTGCAATTCAGGCATCTTTTCTGAGGCCGAGATGCAGCAAAGCGAGGCCGACTTCAGGCAGGACAGCCCACTTAGCAATGCAAAGGTAAACAGCACCTAATGAAGGAACCTGTTAATTGCGGACTCAATTTAGGAAAGGAGGGTGCTAAGAATTTATTTTTAGATAGGGTGTTTGGAAGTTGATAGAACTTTCTCATGGAGACATTGTTCTAAATTGAGGTTAGGTTCTCAGGCCAGATAACAAAAGTTGATCTGGCTCATGATACTGGAAATGGTGTGTGTTGATGATAAAATAATGTCAAATAAATGTGCTGTGGGCAGTGTGTGCATTGGGTGGCTATCGTTGGATAACCATTCAAATAGACTTGGACACTTAAAACGCATAGAGCCAATTAATTCAATAAAGTTGAATTGTGAGTGTCCCGTGTGCCAGGCACTGGCTGGGTGGGGAGGGCCAATGGAGAGGCAAGTTCTGACTGTGAGGAACTTGGTGGCTAGTGGTTGGTCTGCTGAGCTCTCAAGTCAGGTCGTCTGGGATTGTGCCTGGCCCTGCCGCTTACTGGCCCTGAGAATGGAGCAAGTTACTTAACCTCTTAGTGTCTTCGTTTCCTCACCTGTAATCAAAGAATTTAACAGTACCTGGGGCTTCCCTGGTGGTCCAGTGGTTAAGACTCTGCACTTCCAATGCAAGGGGTGTGGGCTCAATCCCTGGTTGGGGAGCTAAGATCCCACATGCCATGCAGTGAGGTCAAAAAAGTATAAAAACAAACAAATACAGCATTTCTCTTGGGAAGGGTAGGAGGGAGGGCGGGTAACTTAAGACTAGCTAAGATGCCCATGGGGTGGGCATAGTGCCCAGCATACAGCGAGTGCTCAGTAGATGTTGTTCTGCCTGCCTGGCCAAGAGCCTTGTCCTGTGGGATGCAACGGCAGCTTCCCTGGGGCCAGTGGGAAATAGGGTCTAGTCCCCCAAGCGCAGCCCTGGAATGGGATGGGCTATGATGGAAGAGAAATGTGGGAGGAAAAAGACTTGTCTTTTTTTTCCTCAGAGAAGTTAAGCTCCAACTTAGCAGCAAAGAGAATGGGCTTGAGGCAACAGGGTGAGCTCCTAGAGCTATCTGAGAAATGCGTGAGAGTCAGAGGGATGTTGGGGATACTCTGGCGGCAGGGGGGGAGAAGTGGAAAGGAGCTGGCAGCTGAAGAAAGGATGGGAACAGGAGGATCCCTGCCATGATCCCTATACTGTCTCCTTTGGTCCCTGCAGTAGCGTTCACAGGGCAGGTCCTGGGAAGGGTCTAATGGATATCTAACTCGAGGTGGCCAAAGCTTTCTTTTTTTCTTTTTTTGAGTTCAGGAACCAGGTTTCCTCTGTGGTCTCCATACAGACACATCCCTTTGAGTCTCTATTTTATTTACTAGGAGACTTTGTCTTGGGAGCTGGGGCACATAATAAATCAAGACGACAGTTGGCAAGACTCTTCCAGGAGTATTGTTTTGGTTCTGGGCCCCACATTTACAAAGAGTACTTGGTACTGCACCCCAGTAGGTGAAGAATAACCTTTGAAAATTTAGCCTAAAGAAGAAAAAACAAGCTAAGATGATGTAAGGAGGTAGGAGGGCTTTAAGTGTTTGAGAAGCTGAGATTTGGAGGAAGGACCATGCCCTTCTGGGTTGGTCCCAGTGACATTGCAGGAATGCAGATAGCAGCTCAGCATGATGGAGATGTTTCCATGGCTGGGAGCTGGAGAAGATGGAAAGGCTTGTTTTGTGACGTAGTGGGTTTCCAGCCCCAGGAAGCAGAGGCTGGATGTCTGCTTATCTATCAGCGATATGGTGGGGGTGGAGAGAGATTGGCGGGGGCGTGGTATACTGGAAATTAAGATTAGGGTTTGAACCAGAGAAACTTGGTGTCCCAAATAGCACTGACATCCTACCACTCAATAAATAAAACATAAATGAGCAAATAAATATCCAAGTCTATTTGAACTTACCTGGAAAAATACAAACTTTGGTAGGCCAGAGAGAGAAGGAAACTTTATCTGCCATATGGATGCCATAAGTTGTGTCTGACTCTTTTTGAGCCCATGGCATGCAGCACATCAGGCTTCCCTGTCCTTCACTGTCTTTCGGAGTTTGCTCACACTCATGTCCAATGAGTCAGTCAGGGATAGGCTAGATCTCTGCACATTATATCCAAGGGCGCCTCTCAAACGGTGGATCATCCAGGCTGGTGCAGTTATCTCAGGGGTCTGCTTGGGGTGCCAGGTCCCCCAAAGTCCCTTGCAGAGCAGTGCTTGTGGCCCAGGAGGTTGAAGCCAGTGCCTTGGCTGGGGGTGGGAGAGAGGCGTATGGTCAGATGGGGTGTGGAGGACAATCTTGAGCCCAGGGTGGAAGGCCAGTCGAGGACTGGGCCCTGCATGGGGTGCAGTGTCATCGGCCCTTGCTGCCCAAGACTCGCTGAGGACAGGCAGGATAAAGGGCTTAGAGTAGGGGGAGGCTGGTAGCCCACTTCCTGAGTGGCTGCCCCTTGTGCCTGCATCCCGGTGGCGGCTCCCATGGATGCTCACGGGTGCTTGCAGCCACCCTGAGGGTGGACACAGCGTTAATCCCTGTTTGCACAGTGGGAAGCAGAGGCTCTAGTTCCACAGCTGGTTAGTGACTGAAGCAGGGTGATGATAATGATGAGGATCACTACGGTCACTGCTGTTTCTTTAGAGCCCTCTGTCTGCCTGGCCACGTGCTTCACTTTTCACAGTCACTCCCGGTAACTCCCCCAGTCCCACCCCCCACCCATGCTGCTGCTTGGTGAGTGATGTGATTGCTGTTTCCAAGGGAGGTGAAGCTCAGTAAAGAGTAACTGACTGGCTCGGAGTGTGAGGCTTGTAGGTGGCTGAGTCAAGATTTGAACCCAAGACTACCTGATGCTAGAAGCCGTGCTGTTTCCTTGTTACAGCCCCACCCTCTCTTTGGGGTGCAGCAGTGGGAGGAGTGGATGGTGAATCACTAAGCGGCCTGCATGTGAGACATGTTACTTGCCCTCACATTGCATTGGCCAAAGCTAGTTGTATGGCCACATCAGACTTCAGGAAGACAGGCAAGCACTATTGTACAGATGCCTGGAGGCTCAAAGCACAATGAGTACCCCACCATGGTGATTTATGGGGCCTCAATGGTAGGTGCCCCAAATGGCCTTTTAAAAAAACCCCACAAACAATGGGACATGGCCCTCAAGCAGTTGTGGGGTAGGTCTTTGATTGGGCTTGACTTCATTCCTCCCCTCTGTCTCTCCTGGCTCTTCTGAGAGGATAGGTGATGTTTATTTCCTCTTTTATTCAGAAGCTGAGGGACTGAGTAAAAGTCCTATCAGCAGCCATGGCTGGGAAACAATTAGTTCAAGGGGATGGAGGCCAAAGAGTCGCCGTGCCTCCTCCAGGGCTTGTGCCTGGGAGGAAGCCAGCAGTGCATGCTCTGTAACTTCTGGGTGGCACATATTAATTCCTTCCTGGACACCGTTTGTTGTACATACAGTGGCTAGTGTTCTGACACTCGGCACTATCTTCTTTCATTTTTCTTTATCCATGCAGTGAATGGACCTGTTTTTAAAGAAGACTGAACTGTAGTTCTGAGAAACAAAGTGGCCAGGTGACCACCCCTGGATTAGGACATTGCTATCGGGATTTCTGGCTCTGTTCCCTTTGCCTGGCAGTTAGAGCTAGCTGCTAACCCCTGCAGACTGGCCTGTAGGGAAGGGGCTGGAGACCATGTATGGGCTTTGCTAGAGACCAGTCTGCTCAGCTGTCACAGGAAACAACTACATCTTTGAAGGAGGAAATAAAGGTCACCCTTATTGTGTGTCTTAACCCTGGAGATGGTGGGAACCAGCCTCAAAAGCATGCTGATAGTATTGGTCCAGCCTCTTCCATTCCAAACATGAGGTCAGTCCTGATTTTCTTTCTCCAGCCCCTTTTATCATTGTTCCTGCAGCCATGGCGGCAGAGGGAGGAAGGAAAAAGTTGACAATTCTCTGTGTGAAAGTTGGTCTCATATGGAGTGCAAAGAGGCACTAAGGAGAATGGTCATCAGATTGAGAGTTCTTGGTCTCAGAATTTCTCTTTAAATTTTTTAAATGGAATGATTTCTACCACTTAGGGTTGATTGTTTCAGCACTAATGGAAATATGGCAGCAGCCACTATGGGAAAATTGAAGGATCTGCTTTCCCAAATAAGATTTCTGAGAAGGAAACTGCGTAGACCTGTGGGCTTGATTAAGGCCTGTTGGCTTCCAGATCAAGCCTTGGTTTATCTTGGAGGGGTCCCCACAACTCCCCAGTGGGCAGTGCCCTGGAGAACTTGCTTGTTTATCTTCTGTCTTCAGAAATCCTGTTCAACCTGTTGGAGGTGTGTCCTGACAGCAACCTGATGTTAACCATTTGTGAAGCTGTTTGGTCCGTCGGTGATGAAGTCAATCTGTCCAGGTGTCTAACCCCTGCTTTTTCCCTGACCCCACCTCCTAGTATTTTCCTGGTGATGCAGAGCTCTGGACTTAACGACTTTGTCGGGGTGGAGTCCCTTCTGCTAGCCAGTGGCCCCATGAGGGGCTCACGGCACTGGGGGGGGGAATGTTGGGTTCTATAAACAGAACTTTCACGTGCTGGTCCCAAGATTAGCATTGACTGTGGCCCTCATGGTGAGGGGGAGATGGTGTCTTAATAGCTGTGATCTGAGGCTGTTTTAATCTCCTGGACACCAAGATGAACCAAGGACATTGGGGAAATTTTTGTAAGGGTTTTTAGGGAATGGTGTACCAAAAAAAAAAAAAAAAAAAAAAAAAATAGCTGAAGCATAATTAAAAATCTGTAACCTAAGTTTCAGAGAAGCTCTTCTTTTAAAAAAGGTTTTTTGTTTTACAAATTTTATTTATGGCCATGCTGGCCATAAATACACATTAAAGCCTGTCTGCAGATCATTGCTGCACACAGGCTTTCTCTTGCTGTGGCGAGCAGGGACTGTTCTTTAGTTGCAGTGTGTGGCCTTCTCACGACGATGGCTTCTCTTATTGTGGAGCATGGGCTGTGGTTGCTCGGGCTTCAGTAATTGCAGCGCATAAGCTTTGTTGCCCTGCGGCATATCAGATCTTCCCAGGGCAGGGATTGAACCCATGTCCCCTGCATTGGAAAGTGAATTCTTAACCACTGGACCACCAGGGAAGTCCCAGAGAAGCTCTTGCAATGTGGTTTTCCTGGTGCTGAAGCCCCTGGCGGGCAGGGGTACATCTGCCTTTTCCCTTCTCTGGCTGACTATGGGGATTCCCCCTAAAGATGCTGCCCCACTCAGAAGAAGCTGGTAGCAAGTAGCAGAGATCAGAGACAGGAGTCAGAGGGCTGGGTGCAATCCTGGTTTGTGGCTTTGGTCTACATGACCTTATATGTAGTTGTCATCAATTGTCGTCATTTTACTGTGTGCCTGAAACATTGCTACGCGCCTGGCATAACGTCTCCATTCATTATGAGCACAATGGGGAAAACCAGGACTGAGAGTGAAACAAGTAGGGCCAGATCAGGTCGCCAGCCCCCAGGCCTGAACTCTTGTTTTGTTTCTAGTGCTAACATTCACATACTGTAAAATTCACGGTTTTCAGCATTTTAAAGTGTACAGTTCACTGGTTCAGCAACCATCACCACTGTCTTAAGTCCAAAACAAGTCCATCTCCCCCAGACAAAGCCCCTTACATCCAAACTCCCTCCTTCCCTGTTTCTTGGCAACTACAAGTCTATTTCCTTTCTCTGTGGATCTGCCTGTCATAAGTGTTTCATGTTGGTGGAATCACATTTTATGTCAAGGCCTGAACTATTATTGAGCATGTTGTCTCTTGGAGAAATTACTTGGCCTATTTGTGTGCAGAGTATTTTTATCCTAGGTATTTTTACTCCACTAGGAATATAGGTTTGTTGTGTGGCTTAAATGATAACCTTTGTCAAATGGATTCTGTGAGCAGGCATGGGACATTTTATTAGCCCGGTTTTTGTCTTGAACCTCTGAATTGCAGGCCACCCTGAGAGTAAATCTTTCTGGTTTCTTAACCATTTAAAGGGAAATGTATTGATTTACTTCACAAGGACATTGTGAAGAAACCAATGATACTTTTAGCTTATATAATCACCAGGTTACTATAGAAAAAACTGGGTATTTGAGTATGATTAAAAGGGAGTTTATTTTAGGTGGCTTTGTAAGCAGGAGAATCACCATGGGGACAACAAAAAAAATAGGATGTAAACAAAATCTTCATTAAGCATGATAACTTTCCAGCTCAGTGAGCTCTGGCAATTTGGTGACTGTGGAGACAGCAATGCTTAGTTCCATGGCAGGAAGTTGGTGTTCAGATGTTGTCCTTAGCTCTAGACACCGTGACAAGGACATTGGTTTAAAAAAAACCAAAAAAAACCATCTGAGTTAAGCAAACAGCATCAGCATTTGAAATTTAAGTTGTAGGGGTAAAGCCTCTGAAATTCTTCATTTAATGGTTGTCTAATACTGCCCAGTTTCTTCTGGTTCATTCTAGAATCTCAGACTTTTGAGCTGGCAGAGACATTGAAATTAGCTAGACTGACCAGTTCGTGTCACAGAGGAGGAGCCAGAGGGCGGATGGAAATTAAATGACTTGCCTGAAGTCATCATATAGTAAATTATTAGCTGAGTCTAACCCAGAATCCACATCTTCTAATAAAAGGAAACTGAATACTTACTTTTGCTACTCCGGCTTTGGAATCAACTCTTCCTTGAAAATATTTAGGGTTTTGGTAATGAGTAGTCTCTCCTCCTTTACGGTTTCCTTTGCTGAGTTTATTCCCATCTTCCTCACATACTACTCCATTGCCTCTGTTGGGTCAGTTTTTCTCTCTCGGTTCTCATCTCATTGTAGCAAAGAATTGAAATGACAGACCAGGACAGCTCAAGCAGGCAGGGTTTATTAAGCAGGCAGTACATTCTCAAGCGATGAGAGCGGACGAGCCCCCATAGGAGTGGTCTCAACCCTTCTCAGTTTCCCTTTTTATATCTTTTGTTACTTCCTCTGGTGGTTTCTGGGGCTTGATTGGTTGTGTTCCAAGCACACGAGGTGTGAGCCTGAGACCAATCGAGGACGGGGGCATGTTTTCCCACTGGAGGTCTTCACTCTGGTCCGTGATTTCTCTTATACAAATGAAGCATAAACCCGCAACTAATCAGACTTAGTGAGAGGTGAGGGGGTGAGAGGCCATGTGAATGAAGTATGAACTCGGGTCCAGTCAGGGAAAGGAGTGTGCGTACATTCTCCCATCGCCATTTTGGACTGCCATTTTGGGCCCTGTTTCTCTATTCTAACTACTAGGACCACAAACAGAGCTTATCAATGAGGAAACTGTATGACCATTTCTGTAGTTCTGAACTGTAGTTCAGAATCTGTAGTTCTGAAGTACAGATAGGCTGGGGAAAAATGGTATTGGCATTTGGGAAATATAGAGAGAGAATTTTTGGAAACTCTGAGGTAACCCTTGGAGAAGGAGTTTTAAAAATGGTGTTTTTCAATGGCTCAATGTCCTTTCACCAAAAATGGTAAGTAGGCAGTCAAAAAAGAGTAAGGAAATCCCCATCACTTTATCTTAATGCAGGGATCTCAGCTTTTTGAAGCTCTCATATCTCTTTTTTGGGGAGTGGTGGTTTCTGACCTGTTTAGAGCAAGTATTACCTAGTATGTTTTCTTTAAGGATGTGAACTGAGTTCAGGGTTTGCGTAGGTCACAGTGTAAGTTGACTGCACGCCTGCAGTGGCACCCAAGCTACCTGACACCCTATCCCAGGCCCTGGAGTCATTCCAGGAAGCATAAGGTATGTGGGGACCTGAGCTGTGAATGTCTGCTGGAGAGCCTTGAGGTTTCCTCAGCCTGGACCTCACTCCTCACAGTGGGACCCACAGATTAGCCTCGCTGGCACCGCCTGAGAGTTTTTAGAAATACAGAGCCCCAGCCTGCATTCCTCCTGATTCAGAAGGAGCATTTAAGAATTCCCCAAGTGAGTCCTGTACTATTGAAATGGGAGAAGCCCTGGCTTAGAAGCCTCATGCCGGTGAAATTCATAGATATCTAAGGAAAGAGATGAAATGAGCAGCTTATGATTAAAATAGATGCTATTTCTTTTCCTCAGTAGTTTACTGTTGCTCAGGCAGGGGGAAGCTGCCACCATAACAGAGGGGACTTGGTTCTCCACACATTCAGAATGACAAAAGGACTCATCATTTGTGACCCAGGTCCTCACTGTGGACATGAAACTGATGTCCACAGCCGTGATGTGGGAAGCTGGTGGCCTCCCAGCAGGTGACCCGGACTCAAGGACACCTCGAGGACCCATCAGCTGAGCTCCTACAGCCTCACTCACTAAAGTGTGGGGGTGGCCGGTGACGTGGAACCAACGAGCCAGCGTTCCAGTCTCTGGACTAGCAGCCTCCACGCTTCAGCTATTTTCCCTCGCTCAGCAAAAAAAGGAAAACAGAAAAGAAACAAAAACTGGCTGTGGAAGAGGCCTTGTTAATTAGTAAAATCTGATGTCATGTGTGTTGGATCTGTATTCGGACAAGTCAGGAGGGCCTTGCCTTACCCGATTACTTTTTATCCATCAGGAGCGGGCCTGTCCCAGGTGTCTGGTGTGTACTTCTGCAGTGCATCAGCACCTTTGGGTCAGGAAAAACACCCAGACCTGGCTATTTGTGGTGCTGTTGGGGGAGTTTTGTGCTCATCATGGATAAAAGCTTCCCCTGGCCCTAGGTGACAGTGTGAACATTTCTAAATGTGTGCGTTAACACGTGAAAATGTGCCAGCTTCTATGCAAGTCATTATTTGCAATGAATGGTGGTACCAGGCAAAGACCGGGGCTTTGCTGTTTGTGTGTGTGTGTGTGTGTGTGTGTGTGTGTGTATGTATGATAACAATTATATATTCCTCCTTCAACCACCACCACCCCCCTTTTAAATCAGTAATTAGAGCGTATGGTTAAAAGTCAACTATTTTAGGAGTAGTGGAAATTCAGCTGAATTTGCTGAGTTGCACGTTGAAACATGCTGTTTGTCTGTTTGGAAGAATTTTCTTAGTTGCCATCAGTTTGCCAGAGCATCCTTGATTGGGAAATGGGGCTAAATTTTTAATGAATTAGCCAACCAAGAAACCTGACTTGCCCTTAAAATAAGGGGTCATGTAATTTGTGCAATACAGTTGCACTGGAAAGACTGTTAAAAGATCTCGTTTCTCTCTTTTGAGAAATCTGTAGGCATGATATTGAGCTAGTTAAAATGGGCAAGTTATAGTCTGAAGCCGGGTTTGATTTAGAACCACAGTAGGTCAGCTGGACAAAGTCCTGACCTTATGAGAAATAAACGTGGGTTTTGTTGGCTTGGTTTGCGTCTTGGCAGCCACAGGAGCCATTGCTTAGTTTTACTAGCTACTTAACAATAGTGTAGGTAGGTAACCTCTTCCCTCTTTTACAAATGAGGAAACTAAGCCTCTGGGAGGCCAGACCCAGTAAAAGGGCCCAGGAAGAGACACAGCCTGGATTTGAGTCTAATCTGGTCGATTCAATGCCGAAACCGCAGCTCCATCTTCTACACTCCTAGATGCACATTTTTAGAGTTAAAACTGAGCATTGCATTCTTGAGGTGATTTATGTCTGTGTTATTCAGACTGAGATATGTGTATGTGTGCTGGGTGGGGAGAGTGCTTGCCACGGCTACAGGCAACAAGTGGCCTGTCTTCCTGGAACACCGAGAACACAGTGTCTCAATATAAAGAGATATGGAGTAGAATGAAAGTCACAGTGTCGATTGCACACTGCCCATGCATTTTGGATGGAGAAGCCCACAACTTAGACACAGTTCTCTGCATCCCTCAGGTGTCTCTCATCACCCCAGGTTGGACTTCTCTGCCCTGGGGTTGCTGGGGTGGAAAATTTGGAGAAGCACTCATGTAAGTGCAAGTCCTGGGCCATGTGGGCCTTTTCCACTCTCCCAACTATATGTGGTGAAAAGGAATTTCTTAACTATGTAAACCAGCGTGGGAGAGTTGGCACTCTGCTCTGTTTGTACAGCTGCTCCCCGGCTCCTGCTCCGCAATCTTTCATGGCCTGGAGGTATCTGAGAATTTGCTGGGAGAGGGTTTTCTAGAGGCCGGAGGAGGTGAGAACTGGACTGTGGAGGTACTTGTCCTCCAAGTGCCTATGGCCATTGTTAGTCTTTTCAACAAAAATTATATTTATTTAAACCTTTAAAAATATTTCTTGAATTTCCATAGTTCACAATTTAAAAGTTATGAGAGGGTTTGCAATGGGTTACGTCTCTCTGCCTTTTTTCATAGCCCCAGTTCCCTTCTTTACAGCTAGCCAGAGTCACCAGTTTCTTGTGTAACCCAGTAAATACATATTTACCCCTTATTTATTTTTTTTTTGTTCAGTAGCTAAGTCATGACTGACTTCTTGTGACCCCATAAACTGCAGCTTGCCAGGCTTCCCTGTCTTTCACTGTCTCTCAGAGTTTGTCCATGTCCATGTGTCCATGTCCATTAACTCATGTCCATTAAGTTGGTGATGCCATCCAACCATCTCATCCTCCATTGCCCCCTTTCCTGCCCTCAATCTTCCTCAGCATCAGGGTCTTTTCCAGTGAGTTGGCTCTTCACATCAGGTGGCCAGAATATTGGAGCTTCATCTTTAACATCAGTCCTTATCCAATGAATATTCAGGATTGATTTCCTTAGGGTTGGCTGGTTTGATCTTCTTGCAGTCCAAGGGACTCTCAGGAGTCTTCTTTATACAGACAGAAGCACACCACATATACGAGTCTATGCATTGTATTTTCCTCGTGTAATCTTATTTCTTCCCCCCACCCCGCCACCTTTTTTTCCCCCCACCTGCACAGGATATCTTTGAACTGGTGTAACTTATATAACAAATGCCTGATTGATTGGCATTTAGTTATTTTCAATCTGTCAGTATTATAGTGCTGCTATTGATAATCCTGTTTATATGTCATTTTACACACCTGTAGGGTAAGTGCTAGAAGAGAAGTTGCTGGGTCAAAGCAAAGGTACGTTATATTCCTGATGGTTGCTGCTGAGTCACCCTCCAGGAGCTCATCCCAGTTTCTAGCCCCAGCAGCTGTGGATGAGGGAGCCTGCTCCTTACACCACCACACACTGTGTTCTCCAGCCTTTTGACCTTGGCCGCCTGATAGGTGAAGAAATGCTCCCAGGCAGTTTTAAGGAATGATCCAACCTTGAAAAACAAGAGAACATCTGCTATTTTTGCCTTTGTGGTGATGACCTAGTGTCGTGTTTCCAACCTTTTGGAGTGGAATTAGAGTTGATATTTGTTAACTATTTCTTATGGCTTGTCTGAATGAATAATGGATAAGATATTAAAAGACAAATCCATGTGATCTTTTTTACAAATAGATATTACATAGAGCATATGATGTAGCTAAATGAATCGTTATGAACTGTGTGCAAGAGATGTGAGTTCAATCCCTGGTTTGGGAACATCCTTTGGAGGAGGAAATGGCAACCTACTCCAGTATTCTAGTCTGGAAAATTCTGTGGACAGAGGAGACTTGGTGGACTACAATCTATGGGATTGCAAAAGGGTCAGACACAACTGAGTGCACACACATGATGGAACATCCTCCCTGCTTTTGCTGTGACATCTGACACTTAAGTTCAAAGAATCACAGAAACAAAGTATTGGCAATTAGTTAATTCAGTGAGGTCAGCATTGTTTGTCCCCAGTGACCTGTCAAAGTAGATCTTTACTGACTCAGGTCCTGGGAGAGTTCTCCTCCTCTGACACAGTTGTGAGATCTAGACCAAAGTGTTTGGAAAAGCTCTGCATAGATGAGAGTTCCCAGAGTTGGAGGAGCTTTTGGAATCTCTTTGCCGGGAAGTCATGGAGAAGAACTTGCATGTAGGACTTGCCTTGAATAAAGGGATATGATTTTTATTCTTTCAGATTCCAGCACTGCTATAAGTGAATTAGGTTTGGTTTCAGGAAAAGCAGTCTTATCCTGTGGACTTTATATGAAATCGTGGACTGGTGGTGTGGTAGTAGGGTGGGGGCAGGAACAGGGGAGCAGCTGTGAAAAGTCTTGCCAAGGGAGACGTAAGTTAAATTTATTTGTATACATAATGTGGTTTGTCACACTATGGAGACGTAAAGCAAAACACATTATCATTTTACAAATAGTCAGAACAGGACAAAGCACCTCAACACATACATGCTCCTGTAGAGTCACACTCAGCCTGTGAATGTGAGAGTTGGGATTGGGGCAGACCCTGCCACCAGATGCCGAGTGATAACCTGCCTGGTCCATCCTCCCAAGATGGATGAATGGACTCAGGATGTGTCCCGCAGCTTTCAAACAGAGGAAAGGCCGAAATTGAAACATCAAAGTACAGCATAGGGTCCTTTATCTAGCATGTCAGGTTGCCAGATACGCCCAAATCCAGCTTAAACCAGGTCTGGTTTTCAGTATCCTTGCTCTTCCTGAGATTTCTGAGGGAATGGAAGATCACTGACTGCACATGTCTGTGTTCTTGCCTTTACCAGAAAATTGAGGCCAAGATCTTCAGTCTCTTGTTCTCACTGATACCTCAGCAGACCTCAGATCCTCCATCCCCTCTGTCTGACTCAGCCTCTAGGTTTCCTTCATCCTGTTTTTCCTCTTTTTGAAAATCAGCTGTATTGAGACACTTAGCATACAATTTGACTATTTAAACTGCAAAACCAGTGGCTTTTAGCATGTTTACAGAGTTCTACAATCATCGCTATAATTTTAGAACATTTTCATCACCCCAAAACAAAACCCTATACTTTAAAAAAACAAACTATATATATATATGAGATATATATATTATTTTTAAATAGTATATGGAATCATGTGCTATATAGTATTAACTTCCTATGCACCATGTCATGACTTTTAGAAATGTTTGTTGAATTAGTGTTTTTACAGCGTTGTGTTAGTTTCAGGTGTACAGCACAGTGATTCAGTTATATTCTATTTTATATTCTTTTCCATTATAGGTTGTTAAAAATATTTCGTATAGTTACCTGTGTTGTATAGTATGTCCCTATTGGTTATTTGTTTTATATAGTGTGTATATTTTAATTCCAAATCCTGTACCCTTTGGGTGTCATCTCCCAGTCTTCTTATTTCTCTCAGGCCTCAGTTCAGTTCAGTCGCTCAGTCGTGTCCGACTCTTTGCGACCCCATGAATCGCAGCACGCCAGGCCTCCCTGTCCATCACCAACTCCCGGAGTTCACCCAGACTCACGTCCATCGAGTCAGTGATGCCATCCAGCCATCTCATCCTCTGTTGTCCCCTTCTCCTCCTGCCCCCAATCCCTCCCAGCATCAGAGTCTTTTCCAATGAGTCAACTCTTCTCATGAGGTGGCCAAAGTACTGGAGTTTCAGCTTTAGCATCATTCCTTCCAAAGAAATCCCAGGGCCGATCTCCTTCAGAATGGACTGGCTGGACCTCCTTTCAGGCCTAGGCAACCACTAATTTATTTTTCCATCTCTATGTAATTGCCTGTTATGGACATTTTATATAAATGTTAATATGTGGCCTTTTATGAATGACTTCTTTGACTTAGCATAATGTTTTCAAGTTTCATCCATGTTGTAGTATGTATAAGTACTTTATTCTTTTTTCAGGACCAAATATTATTCCATCATATGGACAGACCATGGCTCAGCTGGTAAAGAACTGCCTGCCAATGTAGGATACTCAAGAGACAAGGGTTCGATCCTGGGTCAGGAAAATCCCGTGGAGAAGCAACCCTATCCAATATTCTTACCTGGAAAATTCCATGGACAGAGGAGCCTGATGGGCTATAGTCCATGGGGTTGCAAAAAGTTGGCCATGATTGAGTGAACACACATGGTCACGGTCACGGTCACCCGTTGAGGAATATTTAGGTTCTTTCCATAATTTTGGCTACCACGAACAATACTATTCTGGAGTTTTTGCACAAGTTTTTATGTGGCAATATGTTTTCATTTCTCTTAGGTGTGTGTATATATATATATATATATATATAGGAGTGGAATTGTTGGATTCCCTGGTGGCTCAGACGGTAAAGTGTCTGCCCGCAGTGCAGAAGACCAGGGTTCAATCCCCGGGTCAAGAAGATCTCCTGGAGAAGGAAATGGCAACCCACTTCAGTACTCTTGCCTAGAAAATTCCATGGATGGAGGAGCCTGGTGGGCTACAGTCCATGGGGTCGCAAAGAGACACAACTGAGCGAATTCACTTTATGATAACCCTTTAAAATTTTGAGCATTTTTTGAAACTGTTTTCCAAAGTGGCCACACCATTTTGCATTCTCACCACCATCATATGAGGGTTCTGATTTCTCTTTATCCTCCCTACCATTAGCTATTATCTTTAAAAAAAAAAAACAAAAAAACATAATTTTATTTATTTTTAGCCTCAGAGCATGACATGTAGGATCTTAGTTCCCCAACTAGGCATTGAATTCCAACCCTCTGCATTGGAAGCAGAGAGTCTTAACCAGTAGACCACCAGGGAAGTCCCTATTATCTGACTCTTTGATTATTGCCATCCTAGTGGGTGTGAAGTGACTCATTATGGTTTTGATTTGCATTTTCCTAAAAACTAATGATATTGAGGATCTTCTCATGTACTTGTTGGACTTCAGGAACTGTTTAGAAGCTTGAGAGTGGAGTGAAAATTTATGCTAGCAAATTGAAGTTCTTTTCAGAGTTATATCAGTAAACCAGAACTTAGTCTATGCGTTCCCACTAAGCATTTAAAAATACATTTCTTTTCTTAAACGGGGAAAAGGTTCTATCCTCGAGTCGGGAAGACCCCATGAAGAATGAAATGGCAACCCATTCCAGTATTATTGCCTGGAGAATTCCATGGACAGAGGAGACAGGCAGACTACAGTCTATAGGATTGCAGAGTTGGACATGACCATGTGACTAACTTTCATTTTTTCTTTCATATATATATATGGAATAGATATATATATAGTCTTTGAAAGATGTCTGTTCAGATCCTTTGGTCATTAAAAAAATTGAGTTGTCTTTTTATTGAATTGAAGATTCCTTTATGTATTTTAAATATGAATTGTTCATCAGATATATGATTTGTAAATGTTTTCTCTCTTGTTGTGGATTATCTTTTCACCTTCTTGTTATTACCATGAAAGGTTTTGATTTTGATAAGATCTAGTTTATCTATTTTCTTTGTTTTTTTTATTACTTGTGTTTTGGTATTGTATCTTAGTAGCCTTACATAATTCAAGCTCATGATATTTACTCCAGTGTTTTCTTTTAGAAGAGATTTATAGTTTTAGATCTTACATTTAGGTATATGATCCATTTTGAGTTAATTTTTATGTGTGGTGTAAGGAAGGGATCTAACTTCATTCTTTTGCATTTGGCTTGGCTTGTTGAGAATCAGTGGACGGGTTGATTTTTAGACTCTTAGTTTTATGCCATTGAACTACATGTTTATCCTTACGCAAGCACCACTTGCTAACTGTATCTTTGTAGTCTCTTATCTCTTGATGGGAAAGTTAGGGCTGTTGCTGTTCAGTGGCTAAGTCTTGTCCAGCTCTTTGCGACCTCATGAACTGCAGCACTTCCTGTCCTTCACTATCTCCCAGAGTTTGCTCAAACTCATGTCCATTGAGTCAGTGATACCATCCGTCACTCCCTTCTCCTCTTGCCCTCAGTCTTTCCCAGCATTAGGGTCTCTTCCAATGTGTCAGCTCTTTGCATCAAGTGGCCAAAGTATTGGAACATAGCTTCAGCATCAGTTCTTCCAGTGAGTATTCAGGGTTGATTTTCTTTAAGATTGACTGGTTTGATCTCCTTGCAGTCCAAGGGACTCTTAAGAGTCTTCTCCAGCACCACAATTTGAAAGCATCGATTCTTCATTGCCCAGTCTTCTTTGTGGTTCACCTCTCACATCCATACATGACTACTGGAAGACCATAGCTTTGACTATATGGACCTTTGTGGCAAAGTGATGTCTCAGCTTTTTATTAAGCTATCTAGGTTTGTCATAGCTTTCTTTCCTAGGAGCAAGCATTTTTTAATTTCATGGCTTCAGTTACCATCTGCAGTGATTTTGGAGACCAAGAAAATGAAATCTGTCACTGCTTCTACTTTTTCCCTTTTGTTTGCCATGAAGTGATGGGAGTGGGTGTCATGACCTCAGTTGTTTTTTTTTAATGTTGAGTTTCAAGCCAGCCCTTTCACTCTCCTCTTTCACCCTTATCAAGAGGCTCTTTAGTTCCTCTTCACTTTCTGCCATTAGAGTAATATTGTCTGCATATCTGAGGTTGTTGCTATTTCTCCTGGCAGTCTTGATTCCAGCTTGTGAGTCATCCAGCTTGGCATTTCACATACTATACTCTGCATAGAAGTTAAATAACGGGGCGACAGTGTATAGCCTTCTCATTCTCCTTTCCCAATTTTGAATCAGTCTGTTGTTCCATGTCTGAATCTAACTGTTGCTTCCTGATCTGCATACAGGTTTTTCAAGAGGCAGGTAAGGTGATCTGGTATTCCCATCTCTTGAAGAAGTCTCCACAGTTTGTTATGATCCACACAGTTAAAGGCTTTAGCGCAGTCAATGAAATGGAAGTAGATACTTTTCTGGAATTCCCTTGCCTTTTCTATGATTCAGTGAATGTTGGCAATTTGATCTCTGGTTCCTCTGCCTTTTCTAAACCCAGCTTGTACATCAACAGGGTCTCGATTCATGTCCTGTTGAAGCCTAACTTGGAGGATTTTGAGCATAACCTTACTAGCATGCTAAATGAGCACAATTATCCAGTAGTTTGAACATTCTTTGGCACTGCCCTTCTTTGGGATAGGAATGAAAATTGGCCTTTTCCAGTCTTGTGACCAATGTTGAGTGTCCCAAATTTGCTGACATGTGGAGTGTAGCACTTTAACAGCATTATCTTTTAGGATTTGAAATAGCTCAGCTGGAATTCCATCACCTCCACTAGCTTTGTTCATAGTAATACTTTCTAAGGCCCACTTGACTTCACACTCCAGGATGTATGACTTTTAAGATGCTGAGCCAAAAAATAGAAGCCCATGTGATATCTGAAATTAACAGTAATCATTCTGTAGTTGTTGCCATTCCTTTCAGTTATGGATTGTGTGCTGCACATTCTCATTTTCAGATGAGACTACCTAGAGTTTGCACAAGGAACTATATCGTAATTTAAGCATATTTTAATTTCCATTTTATGTTAGACATTTAAAAAAACTTACAAGTAGAAATTGCCCTTCATCAAGAGCTGTACATGATTAGGAATCAGGAAAGCGAACTCATTGGTGGTTATAAGACTAGGTTCTGGATTTGTTCTGCTTGAATACATTTCCTCCTACATGAACTTCGACAAGTTCCTCAGTCTACCCAAGTGCCAGTTTCTTTGTCTTTAAGAAGAGTAATAACCACTTGGGCTTTCCTGGTGGTCCATTGGTTAAGAATCTGCCTGCTAACACAGGAGACATGGGTTTGACCCCTGATCTGGGAAGATTCCACATGCTGTGGGGCAGCTAAGCCCATAAGCCAAAACTTCTGAAGCCCACATGCTCTAGAGTCTGTGCTCTGCACAACAGGAGAAGCCACTGCAATGAGAAGCCTGCTCGGCACAACTAGGAAGTAGCCCCCACTTGCCACAACTACAGAAAGCCCCCACACAACGAAGACCAGTGAAGCCAAGGAAGAGACTAGAAACCACCTCCTAGAGTTGTTAAAAGGTTGAAATTTCATGTCAAGGACACTGGTATGGTTCGGCAAAACTTTTCTGTAAACAGCTAGATAATAAATATTTTAAACTGTGGCCCCAAGTCCTGACACAGCTGTTATACCACGGAAGTGGCCATAGATAGTATGTCCCCAAATGGATGTTGCAGAGTTCCAGTAATGCTTGATTTATTTTAAAATTTTATTTGTGTATTTGGCTGCATTGGTTCTTAGTTGTAGCATGCAGGATCTTGGTTGCAGTGCACGAGCTTTCTCAGGTTGCAGTGCTCTGGCTCCAGGGGGCAATGCTCAGTAGTTGCAGCATGGGCTTAGTTAGTTGCTTAGTTGCTCTGTCACATGTAGAATCTTAGTTCCCCAACCAGGCATCAAACCCATGTCCCCTGCATTAGAACCATAGGGTCTTAACCACTGGACCGCCAGGGAAGTCCTGACACTTTAGTTTTAATAACAGGTGGTAGCCTGGACCTGTAGGCTGTAGGGTGCCAATCCCTGGCTTAGCATGCTGTCTGGAACGTAGTGGGTTTTAAGAAATGTCAGCCATCCTTGAAGCTGGGGGCTGGGCCTTGACTGTGGCTCCCATGCTGACCTGTTCCATGTCTTTACCAGAACGTCGAGGTCCTGGCCAGTCGGAGCAGTACCGCAGAGCAAACCCAGGTGGGGGCAGAGATGCGCGTAAAGGCTCTGCAGGAGGAGAATGAGAAGCTGCGGGGGAGTGTGGAAGAGCTGGAGCGCACTGTGGCTAGGCTGCAGAGGCAGCTTGCGGACCTTCAAGATGATGAGGCCAAAGCAAAGGAGACTCTTAAGAAGTGCGAGGTGAGGCTTTCTGGGCCCCCAACTTGGGCTTTGCAGCCACGGATCCTCCTTTCCTGTGTGAGTGACTTAAGAAGCTGAAAGGGATTTATTACCATAATCAAGTAGGAAAGGTCAAGGTGGCTGTGACTGCCTCTCTGTAAACCATTGCTTTTGTTCCTCTATGCGTGGTACAAATGGGAGACGGCTTTTGAAGATGCCTGGAACAAGTCTGATGGAGTTGGCGTGGGGACCTCAGGTGCAGGCACAGAGGTCCCCGTTCGCCCAGACATCAGGTGTGCTCAGCCTTTTCACACTGAGCCGAGGCCTCCAGACACCCGAAAAGGGCATCTTAACCCTACCATCAGGCCCACTCTCACTCGTGACTGTTTTTTCTTTTTTTAGCAGTTGGTTGATGGTTTTTGAGGTCATGCAAGTTTTACCAAACCAGTTATCTGGTTTTCCAGATCTCTAGCAGTAGGAGACTGTTAGCAAGAGACACGCAGTAATAGCTGTGAAAAATGGCAGCTGACAATAAACAGAGACAAAAGAAATGTGATGGGAGGTGTATTCTAACAGGTTTCCCAAATGGTCACCGTGAAAATCCCCTGAAAAGCTTTTTCTCAGACTGTGTGCCTGAGTTCTTTCAGTGCTTGAGTACTGAGTTGATTCATACTTGAGTTCGTTCATTTTTGTTGCTGACGCTCCTGTGCTGAGGGTGGATATCTGTATTTTCCCCCAGATCATCTCAGATGACTGGTTTGGATGTTCATTTCTGGCTAAGCATGGCACTGCAGACAGCACACACATCTGTTTTGTGCTACTGTGGGCCCATGACAGGTGTATGGTGCCCGTAGCCCCTGCCGGCTGTGTCTGTGGATGTCCCCTGCCTGCCTTTCATGCTGCTGAGTCAGCTTAGTAGGCACGGCACCCATCTGAGTGTGCATTAACCCCATGTTTCTTTGTAGGGAGAAACTCGGCAATTAGAAGAGGCCCTTCTGCATGCAAGAAAGGAAGAGAAAGAAGCCACGTCAGCCAAAAGAGCCCTGCAGACTGAGTTGGAAGAGGCTCAGGTAAACACTGAGGGTCCTTATCCCCCCACAGAGGAAGCACGAGAAGGAGGGACATGTCCAGATCGCCACTGGTCCTGTCCTTCCTGGCTGCTCCTTCCATAATAACCATCACGGACTTGCGACTGTCTATATAAGCCAGCAGTTCTTTTTATTCATTCATTTATTTATTTTTGGCTGCTGGGTCTGTGTTGCTGAGCGGGCTGTTCTCTAGTTGTGGTGAGCAGGGGCTGCTCTAGAGTTGTGTCTTCTCATTGCAGTGGCTTCTCTTGTTGCGGAGCCTGGGCTCTAGGACTCATGGGCTTCAGTAGTTGTGGCTCCTGGGCTCTAGAGAGCAGGCTCAATAGTTGTGGATCACAGGGCTTAGTTGCTCTGTGACATGTGGGATCTTCCAGGATCAGGGACCGAACTTGTGTCTCCTGCATTGGCAGGCGGATTCTTTACCATCGAGCCACCAGGGAAAACCAGGTGTTTTTTTTACCTGGGGGACATTGGAGCAATGTCTGGAGATGTTGGTTGCCACAGATGAGGGGATGCTACTGGCATCTCGTGGGTGGAGGCCAGGGCTCCTGCTCCCATCCTACACAGCCCAGGACATCCCCACAGCTGTGAAGCACCCAGATGTCAGTAGTTCTGGGCTGAGCAGTCCTCCAGACATGGAAGAGCCTGACAGCTTTCCAAAGATAAAATACGAACTGTGTGAGAAGGCCAACAGAATCAGTCCCCAGGGCACTGTGGAGTTGCTCTGTGGCAGAAGCCGATTTCCTCTCTCCTCTGGGCAAATAGATGCCTCAGAGCACAGTCCTTCAAGAGGGCTATTAAACAAAGCCCGAGGAAGTCCTTTCCTTGAAACTGGATAGCTATCTCTATTCAAAATCAGCAGATTCTTAGAAAATTAGTTTTTCCCATTTGAAGGTTAGAAAAATTGAAGTATGTCCTTTTTTAAAAAACAACAACAACAAAGTCTGCACTGAGGTTCTGAATAGACTTTGCACAGTGACCTCAGTGTGATCCAGGTATGTCCTTCCTTCTACCTGCTCTGGAATTTTAAAGAACCAGCAGCATCAGGCATCCCTCAGGTGAGTTTCTGAGGAGGTAAAAGCCAGTTATTTTGAGCAGCTGTTTTAGAGGAGTCTGTTACAGTGTTTCCTTAGGACTTGTGTGTCTGTAAGGGAGGGTGAGGCAGGGGCATGTGAGAAGTGTCAGGGGCCAAGTCAGGATTCAAATTTGTAAATGCCTAATTGCAGCATTCCTTTCATATACAGCATCATCTCCTCAGGGCTAGAGGAATGTGTACTGGGGTTCACTCAGGTCAGCCACAGCTCAGGAGCCCCCACCCCCAAATCTGCACCTTCTCTTTGGCTTTGGACAGAGACTTTGTTCTTGCATGCAGTAAATTCCTGTATTTTCTTCATTTTGGTGTCTTAGCTTTGGATTTCTTTTTCTTTCTTTATTAATCTAGATCTTTGTTATTAACTCTTGTTTGGTAGGTTTTGTGTGAGCGGCGGTTGCCCTATGCTGCTGTTTAAGGCTTATGGTGGCTACAACCCAGCAGTCAAAGTGCAGGGTTTACATCTCTGAGCTTCTTGGGGACAGAAAGAGAGGAAAAACATTTGTATTCTGTGGGGGCAAAAATCTGCACTTTTGTGTCACATCCACACCGGACACTGGGTACAGCTGTTACAGGCTCCGTCTTTATCATCCTTTGATCAAACCAGAAACTTTCACACAGAAGGAGGTGGTTCACCAGCTGTGAATCTGCAGCTCACAGCTAATTCAGTGGAGAGAACAGATGATGGCCTCAAGGTCTAAAGATCTTAATGTGATCCCTGCTGGCCTCTACCTCCGGATCTCCATTCCTGCCTTCAGAATTATCCCTGACATGTTACTTTTGTTCAGGCCTGTTTTCCCAGTGGTGTTGAGATGATGAGACTGCTTCAGGCAGCATGTGGCTGTGCTAACCACTGGCAACATAATCCGGCAGGAATTTTAAGAGGGTCCGGCAGTCTCACCATCATTATCTGAATTATCTTGTTTCAAAAGTAGTGCTATGGAAAACACACCATCACTCAAAACTACTTTGCTTTTTCTCAATTTGGGGACCAAACAGTCATTCCTTTAGTTCATTCTGCATGCCTCTCCCAAAACTGACAATCAAAAGGGAACTTAACTCTTAGAGGAAGAGGGAGAGAGTAACTTTTTTTTTTCTTTTTCCCACATAAGCATTTTATATTTCAAAATTTTTGTGTCTTTAACAATCTGCTGCATCTTCATGTATGATAAATATATTTCTTGCCATTGTAGGTGAAGACCTTGTGAGCTTAGGTCTGGTTTATTCTGGCTCAGTCAGACAGAGCAGGAGTTCAAAGTGGGTACCGTTCTTGGTTTACTTCAGCCCAACCACTTGGTTGAGGATTGGGCTGCTGTGTAGACATGTTTAAACTGCGTTCATGGCAAAGATGTCTCTGATTACCTTGAGAAATGGCTTCTGCAGATGAGGGGGCCATAGTTCTTTTCTTCAGGGAAGGGTGATGATATATGTTCTGTTGATAATATATGCTTTGTTTGCCTGTACCTCCCACCCTAGCAGACTTCTATGTACTGAGACCACAGAAGAAGAAAGCCGCCACGCTTGTCACAGTCCACAGTTAACGTGTGTCAAGGGCTCTGAGATCCAATTCTTTCTGATCAAGCCTCCCATTCCCTCAAGCCCCTCTGCTCACCTGCCACATAGTTATTGTTAATACGGACTGATGGAGGCCTTGCTCAGCCATACAGTAAAAGGCTTTGCATCTACTGAGATAACGGTCCCCAAGCTCAAGGGCACTCACTGTACGTCTACCAGCCTTGTGTTCTGGATTCTCCACTTTGACAGATTTTCCTCAAATTTTGTCCCAATGTTGGTCAAGAGACTTGCATGGCTGGTCTTGGAAATGTGGTCACTGTAGCTATAGAGCATTTCACACCTAACTCCTAAATGCAAAGTTGCCAAGTTTGCTGTTTTTCATGTGAATCTGGGACATATTTTCTCAGCAGTGACTTATTAGAAACTATTTCTTGAATCTCCCAAGAGGCAGAGCATTGTTTGAACAGCATTTCTAAACTTTTGAGTGTATCAGAATTATCTGGGTAAAACTTTCAAATGCAAATGTATGGGCTCCACTCTAAGAAAAATTGTGATTCCATCAGAAAGGGCTAGATTCTGTATTTTACATAAGGAGTCCACCACCCTTGCTTGGTGATTCTGATATAAGAAATCTTTAGATCACTTTTGGGGATGGGTGTTAATTTGCAACCACAGAGATTTTTTTATCCTGTGCCTAATAGTGAATCTGGACTATGAGACATACTCAGATAAAAAATCTGTTCCTTGCCTTTATAGGTCTTACTGCTATGCAATAGAGGCAAGCATGCAAGAAATATTTAAAAAATGATTTAGCAAAATTATTTTTCTAGGCAAATGTGTATGTGTTAAGGTTGGGATGGGGTGTGTTGGTCAAGCCCAGCTCAGATTGTTTGAGTCTCAGGAGTCTTTAGTAGCACAGGAGAGCAGAGCCTGGGCCAGGGAAGGGGGTGTTGGTAGCGGAACCCATCCTGAGCCAAAGGTAAAGCAGAAGAGCTTTCACCTTGTGGGAGTTGAATGGAGTCAAGGCTGGCTTGTCTCTTGGCCTGGAGCCCCTGAGATTTGGAATCCAAAAGGAAGAAAGAGAGGCTGGGGGATCTGTAGGGGTAGGGGTTGAGTTGTATCCTGGCAGTTCTACGGGAAGGCGATGATGTCCCTCTGTGAGTGGTGGTTTAGTCACTAAGTCGTATTTGACTCTTTTGCAGCTTCATGGACTGTAGCCCTCCAGGCTTCTCTGTCCATGGGATTCTCCAGGCAAGAACACTGGAGTGGGTTGCCATTCCCTTCGCCAGGGGATGTTCTTCACCCAGGGATCGAACCCGAGTCTCCTGCATTGGCAGGCGGACTCTTTACCACAGAGCCACCAGGGAAGCTGGTATCCCTCTATATTTGTTGCTTTCCAAAAATTGCCATTCTGAGATACCTGTTCCTGAGAGTTTGCTCCCACACAGTGGAACCATGCCTCACTTAGCTTGCCCTGTGTGCTGCCCCTTGCTCTCGACGCACTAAATCAACCACAAACACGAGTCCCAGGGTTGACCCTCTGTCTGGTGTGTGCCACACTGACCGTGGTGGCTCTCAGTCCTGCTCATTGCCCCACACTGAACTTCTGACTCCCTTTCTCCTTCCATCCGCTCTCCCCAACTGCTTTTTTTGACGTTGGTTCCTTGCAGCAATTAACTGCAGTGGCCTGGCTGTGCTGGCTTGTTTCTCTGAGCACAGTCCTCCACAGGTGGCTTTTTGGCCCCAGGCCGTGTGGCTGGCCAGTGGATCTGTTCCAAAGCTTTGCAAACCAGAAGTGCCTGAAGTGCTTTGTGATTTCAAAATGCCTGAGTTACTGCATGTGACTGCAGCTTGTAACCTGTTAAGCACTGTACAAATATAACCATTGTCCTTATACAGCCTCTGCAGGGACACAAGACTTGAGTAGGTCCCAAACAGTACCTGTACTAACTCACATTCAGCCCTCAATGCCTGATGCCATTTTTCTGATCTAGCTGTGTTTGGGTTATGCTCCACTATTCTGAGCTGTGCCCCTTCATGATATCCTTATGCCACAGCCCTTCATTCTTAGCCATTTAAAGAAGCTACTATAGCGTTCCTAAGATACCTTAGGATTTTTTCTTTCTTTTAGAATTGCATGTTCTTTTTTTTTTTTTTTTACATAAAGGACATCAGTCTGTATAATGTTGTGAGATGAGAGCCTCAGAGGAACCCAGGGGAAATATTGCACCCAAGATGTTACATTTTGTAAGAGGTACTAGTATTTGGTGTGATTCACTAAGTAACCATTCATCTGTCTTTTTCCTAATGAGTGTGTCTTCTATTCCGTACCTCTTGTCCAGCAGGCTCCTCAGCTCGTAGATTGCCAGATTCCTTCTCTTCTGTGTGTGAGTCCATCTCAGGGATTGTTGATTATAACTCCCCCTGCCCAAGTGGAATCTTGGCCCATGGGACAATTTCTCTTTCCTTATAGTTTGATTTTTAGCTATTTTAATTGTAAGAACCATCTACATAGCAGAGACAATGCTAGAACATTAGGTGCAATGCTGTATATCACAGGATGTGAATTGCCGCATGGGTCGAAGTTAGTCTACTGTATAACTTACCCGCAGTTTTTTAGCATGAGCTCTGCCAGGTTTTTGGATACTATCCTGAATCACCATCCCCAGCAGCCTTGGCCGTTTTCTGTATTTCTGTAATGTATCTTTCATCTGCCCCTTCATTCCTGCCTGTGTTTTTGGTGAAGTCAGCTTTCATTTTGGTCCCTAAATTTCAGAGCTGACAATATCCTCGTGTCTCTGTAATGGCTTTATTTGGATCCTTATCAGTGATGTAGCAGGTCTGATTACTTTGTGGTGTGGCTGTGAAACTCCCTTTGCCACCCGTCCCTGCAGCTGCCCTGGCAGGTAGGTGACAGGACTGTCCTCTCCTTGCCATCTGCAGAGAAATCTGAGCCGGGCCACCCAGGAACAGAAGCAGTTGTCTGAGAGGCTCAAAGACGAGGCCGAGCAGAAGGAGCAGTTAAGGAGACTGAAGAATGAAATGGAGAATGAGCGATGGCACCTTGACAAGACCATTGAGAAACTGCAGAAGGAGGTAAGGGGCAGGAGTTGGGGAGGGCATGGGGCCCAGCCCCTTCACCCCCCACCATGCTGGAGGGCCTGACAGAGCTGAGCAGATCTGTAGTATGTCTCAGCACAAATGTGTCTGGGATTTGCAGATCCCCTGAAGCAGCTCTTCAGGCCTGTTGATAATTCCAGTTATGAGAAACTGGTTTAGAGAACGCCCCCTGGAGCCTGGGCCCAGGTCCTCTCATCCCTTACCCAAAGAAGCCTGGCATTGTCAGTGCAGATGTCGCAGATGGTACCTCAGTCAGAACCTCTGCCTTTGTGCCTAATCGATGTACTTGCTCCACCTTTCTTGTCCAGGAGCGTGAAAGGCAGTTTTAAAGCCCAGTAGTCGTGGCTTCTCTGCTCCCCTCTACCCTAAAACATCCAGAAGGGGAAAGGCATAGAGCCAAAATGGACTCCCCATGTTCTAGAAGCTTCCCTGAACGCTGGCCAGTTTCTGACATCTGCTCTGCGTCAGTCAGTTTACCAGCGCATTCATATCTAAGTAGAATTCTCTCTGCATCATTTTAACTTTGACCACAGTCCTGCCAAGGTATAGATTATGGCTTCAGTGTTTTTAATGAGCACCCTGCAGAGGCCCAGAGAGGGCGAGTAACGCCCCAGTTGTATAGCTGGTAAGTGGCAGAGCAAGAATAGGACCCAGGACCCAGAATCTAGCTCCAGAGATAGGCCTATTCAGGTCGCCACACAACTTCCACGTTAGAGGTGACTAATCTGGGCAGACCATGATCTGTAGACTTTGGGGGGCTACACAGGAGAGAAGAGGAGATGTGATGGGGTGCAAGCCTAACTCCCAGGCTCCAGATGAAGCCTTATGGCGGCAGGGTGGGTGGTGGGGTGGGGTTCACACCTGCGTCACTTCTCCAGATGGCCGACATTGTCGAGGTGTCCCGCACATCAACGCTGGAGCTCCAGAACCAACTGGATGAATACAAGGAGAAAAATCGCAGGGAACTTGCGGAGATGCAAAGACAGTTGAAGGAGAAAACTCTAGAGGCAGAAAAGTCCCGTCTGACTGCCATGAAGTTGCAGGATGAGGTAATAATGGCTGACCAGCACAGTCCTGGTTTACCCGTGTTTAGAATCTGCTTTGAAACTCTTCCAGGAGAGGCTGGGGTAGATTCTTGTTTTCTTTTTTCCTGCTGCCTTGCCACACAGCATGTTTGATCTTCGTTCTCTGACAGGGGATTGAACTTGTGCCCCCTACACTGGAAGCACAGAGCTCTAACCACTGGACTGCCAGGGAATTCCCACTGGGGTAGATTCTTAAGACAGCATTTGAGCTTGATTCTCAGGATGGTTGCATCAGGGCAGATGGCATTCTAAGACACAGAGAACTCAGGGCCTCTGACGTGAAATTGGCACAACTTTAGTTTGTGTGATTAAGCCAAGATATTCTGCCTAAAAAAGCTTAGCGGCTGTTTATGGAGCAGCAGTGGTGTGCCCAGCTGTGTCTAAATGATTCATATGTGGTAATGTTTTAATTTAATCCTAGAACAAAGATTAATCAGGTTTTTTTGTTTGTTTGTTTGTTTTGCCATTGGCTTAAAATTACATGGACTTTCATTGCAGTAGAAGTGGTGGATAAGAGTTTCAGAACAACAATAATGGAGACAGAAATCTTCAGGAATTTATGAGTACTGAAAGTAGTAAAGTGTATTCTTGGTTTTATATTTAAGAATAATAGAGCAAAGTAACCCAAATGTTAGCTCCCTTAAGTCTTGACTTCTGAAGAAATGTGAATAATAAAGGGAATGTTTTTGATTATTTAATGGAAAGCTGAAGGCTCTAAAATGCCAGTACCATGTAAGCTGATTTCTACTCTGCCTCCTGCCAGCTAGATGACCTTGAGCAAGTTACTCCAGTTTTCTGAGCATCTGTTTCTACATCTTAAAAATATACAAAATAGTAATGATTTAATAATTAAATGAGGTAACATGTGAGACTATATGGCAAAGGATCTGTGTATCCTGAACACTAATACTAGTTTTTGTTATAATTCTAAAGCTTGCCTTTTCTTTTTTTTTTTCATAAGCAGTACCAAGAGCACTAAGATTCCATAGGAAAACAAATTTTTCTTTAAAAAACAAACTTTTATTATCTTTGATGATCAAAGAAAGGTCATTCATGAGTCAGTGCTGAAACTGTGTGAAAGAACAATGGATATTTATTGCAGACTTCTACACTACTTCTGAAAGGAGCCTGATAACAGATCTCCTCTGGTTTAGGGTCTCAGGACACAGGACTTCTAGTAAGAACTGAAATTAGCGTATTGATAGCACAGTTCTCTTTGGCATTGAAAAACAATCATTTTCATAGCAACTGGGTGAGAGGATTCAGATATTTGCCAGAACACCAACAAATATTTGTAAGCTGCTTTGATTTCAGAAAATCAGTGTCACAGTGACCCTTGTCCAGTGCTGCCCTTTGATTTTTGTATAATGGTTATGGTGCTAAAATCTTCAGATTGGAAGGAACCTTAGAGACCCTCTAGTTAGATAAGGAAACAGATTCAGAGAGATTAGTTAGGGCCAGATGGAGACCAGTGTTGTTTGTAAAAGGGCAGTAATTCAAAAAAGAATTCCTTAAGATGAAAACAAAGACTGTACTTCCTTGATATTCTCACTGGTCTATCCTTGTGAGACAGTGTTTCCGTTTGAATGGCAGAAACAGACACCTCCTCCTTCTAGAAGGAAACTACAGTCAGAAACCACCCTAAGGGTGCTGGAGTCCTGGAGTTGTTTGAAACAAAAGTGAATCAATAAGCCAGGATCACATGGGATTCTTAAAAAACTCAAACTCAACTCTGTTCACCACCCTCCATCCCGTTTTGGTTGTACTTAGTTAAAGCTCTCAATAACAGAAAAAACTGCAAGGGTCTTTGCACCTTGAGTGCGGTAATACTGCTTTGTTTGCTGAGAGAAACAGGCCTTTTACCTTTTTTACCTTTGACCTAGAGCTAGAAAAGTTCTGATGAGGATCATCTTTAGAGAATTAAGACTGGAGTTCACTGTTGTTGCATTTATTTTCTAAATCCCACTTCGCCAAGGGCAGTTTTTAATTACGTTTAAAGTGAGCACTGGTAGGTTCAGAAGTTATTTGTCTACTTCATGATTGCAGACATTGTACTGCTAATTGTCTTGTGCATGTCCTTCTCGGATACTCTCGGTTATGGTAGAGCTCTTGGTGGATGTTAGGGACTGAGGGCATCAGAAGGCAGGAACGGGCTGGATGTTGGAAAGGATACCAAGAAGGAAATGTGAGCTGTACCATTACCTATCAGTCTGACTGTAAAACCCCCGTACTTTGGGTGGGGTATGACCTCATTTGAGTCTCAGGACAGCTCGTTAAGGTAGGTTTATTGATATATTTATCACAATACTGCAAATCAGGACACTGAAGCACAGAAGATTTTTAAAGACTTTTTTATTTGGAGAGTTTTTTTCGTGTCCTGGAGCATCTCTGTATCCAAAGAATGTCTCATCATCCTTTTTCCATGGAAGGGTTTTCACTTTGTGCTGTCACTCAGTCCCCACTGACGCCAGCCTAGGCTTTATCAGGAGATGTCTTCGTCAAGACTGTGCTGTTCTCGCAGAAATGTCGGGTGTTCCTGTTAGCCTCCAGCAGGCAAACACAGTTCCTAGTCTTCCCTCTGGGCTTCCTAAACTAGCCTAACCTGTTGGGTCCCCAAAAAGGTTGTCTCTGAGGCTTCCCCACTTTTCTGTGAAAACCACTCCCAAAGGCTGGTATTTCTTTTCCTTTTTAATATTTAATTACATACCAGCCTCTCAGCAAAGTGTGGTTTTAAAAATAATTTTATTTATGTGTTTTGGGCAGTGCTGTGTCTTCATTGCTCTGCTTGGGCTTCCGCAGCTGCGATGTGAGGGCTTCAGGAATTGTGGCTTGCAGACTGTAGAGCGCAGGCTTAGTAGTTGTGGCTCATGGACTTAGTTGCTCCATGCCATGTGGAATACTCCCAGACCAGAGATCGAACCGGTGTCCTCTACATTGCAAGGTGGACTCTTAACCACTGGACCACCAGGGAAGCCCCAAAGCTGTTACTCTTTACTGGAGTTTGCCATTTGCTATCATAAAGGAAATTAACCCATATAGTCTGTTCCTGAGACTGTGTTTTCCACCTGTTATCCTGAACCACCTCCAGGAGGGACGCTGAGAAATAAACAGACAGCCTTCACCGAATCAGTCCACAGAGATATTTAAGGAATACCTATTGTGTGCTGAGGTGCCTAGTCCCTTTGGGGAGAGTTCAGAGGAGTGGAAAACACCGCAACTCTTGGGAATCAAGCTCATTGTCTCTTACACTTTCTTCAAAGCTTTCAGTTCAGTGCCACCTTGTGGAGGAACAAAACACTGTAAATTATGACAACTGACCATATTCTTTTAGAAACCAGTGGTTTTCTCTTAATTTGTTTGTAGTAATAGATTTTGTGCCTGCAGGTTGCTTTGGAGTCATGATTTTAGCTTTTCTTTTCCCCTCACTTTAAACCTCTGTTGAGAGGAACCTATTACAGGTGAGCAAGATTATGCTCTGGGAGGTGCTAACTTAGTTCAGGGGCTTTCAATTATCTTTGACCATGACCTGCCTTAAGAAAGATGTCTTGCCTTGTAACACAGTAATGCATGCATCCATACAAACATATTAGTATCTAGTAGAAATGTTTCAGAAAACAATGTTTGCTTGTACTACTCTGATATTTTTTTCCATTTTATATAATGCTGGCCAACATCTACTGGATTGAATTTATAACCCAATGGGGTTTTTCTCTGTAGCTGGAAAATGGCTTCCTTTTTAAACAATTTTTGTTGAGGGAGGATGTGGACCATTTTTAAATTTATACTAAATTGGTTACAGTATTGCTTCTGTTTTATGTTTTGTTTTTGATTTTTTTTTTTTGGCCCAGAGGCATGTGGGATCTTAGCTTCCTGATCAGGGATCAAACCCACAACCCCTGCAAACCAGGGAAGTCCTCAAGGCTTCTTTTTACAAAAGAGGAAACTGAGGCTGAGAGGGAGGTGGTGCTTGCTCAGGGTTTTCTGACCTCCAGCATAGCGGGAGCCACTGTATCCTCTCCGGGGTCAGCCTGCGCACTCATGAGAGCTCTGTGCTCCTATGTGCCCAGATGAACACCCCCATATCTCCTCATTCTAGATGCGCCTGATGGAGGAAGAGTTACGGGACTACCAGAGAGCTCAGGAAGAAGCGCTCACGAAAAGGCAGCTTCTAGAGCAGACACTCAAGGACCTGGAGTACGAGCTGGAGGCGAAGAGTCACCTCAAGGATGACCGAGGCCGACTCGTCAAGCAGATGGAGGTTTGTGGGCAGCCAGGGTCTGGGGAGATGCGTGTGGGACAGAAGGGAAGCAGCAGCCTTTTTGCGCACACCTCAGCCTTTGGGAAAGTCTTTGGTTTTTTATTCTCTTGCACAGTCAGATGTTTGTAAAGTCATTTCTTTCTTTTGCTGTGCGGGGTCTTCATTGTGGCGCGTGGGCTTTTCGGCAGCACATGGGCATGTGGTATTTTAGTTCCCTGACCAGGGATCAAGCCCAAGCAGATTCTTAACCACTGGACCACCAGAAAAGTCCCTAAAGTCACTTCTTGATTTGAAGAAGAAGCCGGGTAGTTCATAGATTCATAAGATGTCAGTGCTGGAAGGAATGATGGAAATCATTTATTGTAGTCTCATCATTGTCTTGAAGAGGAAGCAAAATCATCCAGAGGAGATTAGATGATTTTTCAGAAGGGCACATAGATAGGGCACAACAGATAGTTTGTTGCTTTGGGTAGTACTTCCAACTGCAAAGGAGACAAGGCTGCTGTGAATACGGAGGGGCTCAGCCATGCCTTGGGTCCAAACCGCCCAACACCTAAGGACACCCACATGTTCCGCTTTTGTTCCCCAGATTCTGGCGTATTTTCTTACAGAGGGTCCAGCTGTGCCAAAACAAGCAGCAGACTGGCTCAGGTCACTTTTGGATAACCATGTATACATAGTCCAGGACAGTCTATCAGAAAGTGCTCAGCTGGGGTGATCTGTTTACAAGATGAAAACACAACACACTAGAAAAATGTGAGTAATAGAATCCAAATTTGAACATTCTACCAAGAAAGACAGGAAGAAACTTAACATCAGTCCCGCTGAACTTACAAAATGAATTTACAAGAACAAAACCTACCCCAAACCAGAAACCCCACCCCAAACCCAAACCAGAAACATCCACCCCCTACTCCCACACACAGCCCACATCCCAGTGGAATTTAGAGAGGAAAAGAAACACTTAAAAATCAGCCTCAGACCTATGGAAAAAGTTAACATTGTCAAGGTTTTGATAAAAGTCAGACAGTGCTCAAGGCCAGGAAGAGATAGCTGGAATTTAAAAGCTATGGAATTCCTGATTGTACTTTGCAAATAAATAGAAATAAATTTTAAACCTCCAGGGGACTTAGTAGCAGTTTATATCTAGGAAGTGATGTTTCAACCATTAAAGATGTTATTAGATCAGCCCTTTTGGAGGCTTAGAATTACTTGGTTATGGTTTTATCTTTTTTGTTTTTTTTTTCAAGATTGCAATATATTTTCCCAATGTCCTGGTTCTAATCTCATTAGGGGAGGTCATTTTAGGCAAACTAAGCTCAACCCAGGTAACTAGGAAGTGATTATTCTGCGGCTCAAACAATCTGGTTGAAAACAAGCTAAAGCTTCGTCAGGCAGTGATGTGAAAACCTTTGGTGTAATGACCCGTGGCCTGATCCCCTGAAGTCTCCTGCTGGGTTCTGTATAGTATGAATTGTAGGCAGGGAGAGAACCCTGTGAAGAGGTGCTTTTAGTCAACCTTTGAGTCATCAGGTCGTCTCCTTCTAGAATATTCTGACTATAAAAAACATATTCCGTTTACTAACTCAAGGTCTAGAAGCAGTGGCATAGCTAAGCTTCATTTGCCCCTGTGCAGTATTTTAGCTGTTTTTCCATTAAGCATGAATGAACAGCTCTCAAGACCCCACCAATGAGGCACACCAGCGGGTGCTTCCTCCCCTAAGAGGCCACTGGCAAGATTGTCTTGCTGTGACTAATATCTTGCTTATTCCTTCACTAGCACTTGATAGATTAATTCTTAGACTCAAGAGCTCTCTCATTAATGAGCCTGTAAACTCAGAAACTCAGGTGCCTGTTTTCTCCTGGGAGACAGGTCTTTGGGTTCTCTGTAGGTTTTGCTCACAACAGAGAAGGCATTCACAGACATTGAGTCATTCACAAGAGTTCAGTGAGTTTTATTTTTGGTGCACACGCAGGCTCGTCAGCCAACTTTGACAATCGCAGAGACGATATTTATGTACAGATGCTGCAGGCTCCCATAAAAACTTAAGATGCTGATTGCTTTTAGTGTGCCTGCCGCATGGCTCTGACTTAGTCTGGATGTATGACACATTGGTTGGTGACAGGAGAAATGCATGGACCAACCCCATAGCCTCCCATTCTAGGTGGGGCGGTTTGTGTTTGAAGCCTCTTTTTTTTTTTTTTTGTATACAAAGCTAATTTGAAGTGCTTTTCTCTTAATGTTCAGTGATGTTAAATTAGGAGCCTGCAAGGAAGACAGAAATAACTATTTTTTGTATGATGGGTGGCTTAGCAGAATGGGCCAACACTGTCTTTATGTTACTCTGCTGGGACTTGGGACTACACCAGCCTTTATGAGGTGCCTAGAAGGAAAAGGCAGATGCGAAAGCCTGCTTCAGACTCTATTCCTGTGAAGGTCTTGGAAACCCTGAGCAGGAGAGAGGAAGAACATTGTCCTGATACACTCAGGGTTTCTGGCATTGTCTCAAAGATGTCCCGGAGAAAGTTATTGGGTATTTTGGTAATAAGCTAGAGAACTGGACATTAGCTTGGAAATAAACTCACAATTAAGGGAAAAAAGAGAACATTGTCCTGAGTTAGTTTACAGTAGTTAGAGAAGAGTGCCTTGGATGCTATCCTGGTTTCCACGTTGTCTTTTAACAGGTAACATATGCTTGTTAGGCTTAGGTAGATCTTTGTAAAATTACCGATTCATAGAGAAAAAAAAAGGCTTGAAGGAAATATAAAATATCCTCAGTGGGGCAATTTTTTAATCCTTTTATGTGTTTTCTAGTTGCACAATTACGTTATAAAAGCAATAAAACAGGTTTTAAAAGATGTACTTTGCACAGTATGAGAAAAAGACACATGATTTTGCCAAACTCTAATTCATGGTGCTCAGCTCTGATGTCCCTGTGGTATTGTGCAAGGCAGGGCAGTCCTTGCTCCTAAAAACTTGGTCAGTGCAAGTTAAGTAGGCTGTGTTTGTAACTTCTTTCTCAGGACAAGGTGTCTCAACTGGAGATGGAGCTGGAAGAAGAAAGAAACAACTCGGATTTGCTGTCTGAGCGGATCACCCGGAGCAGGGAACAGGTACTGTTCTGTCGCTGAGTGATGTGTGGATCATCCTGCATGGAAAAGGAAATGTGAGAGGTTAACCCTGAGGATTTGGCTGGTGGAGGGGGAGCAAGTCCATGGCTTATGGAAATGACGGAAGATGGGGCGAGCCACTACAAGGGAGGTGAAATATATACCATAAAGTGTGTAGAATGAAAGTTTCCAGAGTGGCTATGGAAAACAGTCTCTTAGTCACAACAGGCAAAGTGCTTTTAGAGCTGAGGCTCGAAGAATCATGAGTTCAGCAAGCAATTGTATGAAATTTGGTGGCCACCACTGCATTAGTGCCATTGGAAGTAACTGATACGATGCAGTCTGTTCCTTCAAGAACTTTGCCAGTGAGTTAGCAGTGCATACATCTGTGAGGCGTTCATAGCATGGTAACAGTGCCATGCAAGCGAGTGATGTTTGCAGTTTTCAATCAGCAGGAGTTGCAAGGATACCTGATCCTTCCAGGAACACTGGGAGGCAGCCAGGGACAGTTCGCACTTTCCTCACACTGTAGATAATGGAACTGATTTTCCCAACTACACTTGGTATGATCCCAAGGTTTTTGGGGTTTGTTTCCATTTTTTTAATTAAGGTTCAGAGTGCCTCAGTCATATCCTGGGGATGGGGTGTCACATCACTAGGAATGGTAGGTCTAGGAGTATGTCATCCCATCATTATTTGTTGGTGGTGGTCAGTCTCTCAGTTGTGTCCAACTCTTTGCGACCCCTGGACTGTAGCATGCCAGGCTCCTCTGTTCTCCACTGTCTTCTGAAGTTTGCTCAGGCACTTAAAACAGCCTTGCAGCCCCCAAATATCAGACAAACTGAACCAGAGGTGGTTGCCTCCCTTGGCTCAGCTGGTGGCCCAACCCTAAGACAGCTCCTCACTCAAATCCAGTTATTTTAGCCTCTTCTCTTTCCTCCCAGTATGGTTCACGGAGAATGGAACTGCTCTCTGTGATCTGGTCAAAGTTGAAAGTATTTTCCCTGAGCTGAGAACCTAAAGCAAGCCTGGGGAGGATGTAGAGGGAACCTACTTGTTTTATGGAAAAGAGTCCCTGTCCAGCCTCCTGCACTGACCTCATGTAGCTGTAAGGAAGCCCCAGCCTCTTTGAGTGAAGCTTCTAAGATCTAGACAAATGAGACTGTTTGTCCAGGAGATTTCTGAAGTCTTTTCTGAATTCTGACATTGAAATGCTGTGAGAGGATTTTATAAAATTAAGTGTCTAAGTCACCTTTTAACTCTTTTCTTCTCTCCCCGGGTCTGTGTTTATGTCCCTGTAAAGTTGGCTTTCACAGATGTCTCTAGTCTTTTTGCAATATTTGTTCTGTTTTCCTCATCATTTTTCTTTGTTCTCACTGCCCTCTCTGGGGTAGGGAGGGTAAAGCCTGGTGTCTGTTAAAGTGGAGAGACTGAGCATTGTGTTCAAACTGATGTAGGAATTACTGAAACAATAAAACAAACCCCTGAGACAAGTGAGGTCTCCTGATGGGAGTTCTCTCCTGGCCTATGTTGCCTTTGGATTTGTGAGGAAGGGTAGAGAATGGGTTGATCAAAGATACCTGCCTTACAGGAGAGCATTTACTTCTCTCTCAAAGTCAAGGTGAGAATCTGAGGCTTGCTTCTTGCCTCTTAAAGGTCCAAGGAAGGGCTCTGGGTATAGATGAGGGGGCCTTGATTCTGAAACCATTTCAGTCCACTTAGGTTAAATTCTAGGGATGTGCTGGTGCCTTCCTGCCAGAATTAGAGAAATGGGAAAGTTCTAAACCTAAGACCCCTTCTCCTCCGCCCCCTCAAATGCAGCTCTGTGACAGTTCCTTCACAGGAAGTGTCCCCTAAAGAACAGGAAATGGCGCCTGTCTGTTGTCTCCAGCCTGACATAGCATTGCTCTGGATGCTCCGCAACAGCCCTGAAACAGGAAGGTCTGGGGAACTTTGTTTTGGATCTTGGTCTCCTTAAAAGTAAAAAGTCAAAGACTGAACTTCTTCCCTCTACTTAATCTCTGCCTGCTCACAAGTACCTCTTCTAAATCTTTGCTTCCTCTGAACATCTCCCGTTATTTTTCCTCATCTTAGTTATAGGGCTTAAGTGGAAAAGCTAGAAAGAGATTTTCCCAGCAATTATAGTGAGTGGCCTACCCCATTTATGTTGTGGCTGTCTAAGCGCAGGTTGGAAAAGAGTTTCCAGACACAGAGCATTTCAGAAGGAAGTGAGTTTATTAAGAACAAAGAGCAGAGATAAGAAGGGTGCTGCAAGCACAGTGGGCCAACCCCTAACAGGCCAGGGAGAGTCGACGATGCTGTTAGAGCAACGTAGCCAGTGTGTATAGCCTCAAGACCAAGAATTCCTGCTGGGAGGGTGGTATTATGTGTTGGTTGGGGTGCCATAGGGCGAGTACTAGGGTGAGCATTTTTGCCTAATTTAGGGTCAGGAAGCCTGCTGGTGATGATCTGGGGGCTTTTGGCAATGGTTACAGATGGGCACAGTCAGGTTCACAGGTGACCTTGGTTCGGGGCTCTGCTTCTGTGGCCTTGGGGCAGGACTCCAGATTTTGCAGAACCTTTGATCTGACAGTGACCTCCCAGGTTCATTTCCCCAGACTTTCTGTGTAATAGACAGAGAGGCAAGGCCCAGAGTTACCTGTGATCTAGCTAGGGCACATGGCTGACTCCCAAGGCAGAGTTCTGTCTAGCAGTGTGGGCAGAATGGGATGGGCACCCATTACGTGCATAGCCCTGAGGCCAGGCTCCAGGGTTGTTGAGAGTAGCCTCTATCCTTGAGGTGCCGGGGTTTGAGGAGAGGCATGCCCAAACAATGGGAAATCATCAGAAAAAGCAGCAGATAACTATACGCCAAGGGAAGGGGTCAGGCAGCTAAGGAGGGAAAGACCATCACAGCACAGGTGACTGTGGACGTTCTTAGAGGAAGGCTGCCCAAGACCTGGCTTTGAAGATAGGGTAGGTTTTGGACAAACTACCAAAGGAATGGGAAATGAATCCTAGATAGAATGGAGTGGATGAATAAAGATTCAGTGGTAGGATCTGTTTTGAGGGGCACCAAATGGACTGCTGTGTTTGGTTAGGTTTCCAGTTTCCGTAAGGCAGGTTAAAGAAGCAGGTTGAAGGATTTGAAAGGAATGCATATCCTGAAGGCAGAGGGGACCTTGGAAGGTTGTTGAGCAGAACTGTGAAGCACACAGTGTGTGCTCTAAGTGGATAGATGGGAGGATGGGCAGGAGCCCAGGAACCTGAATGCAGAAGCCTCAACTGGGCTGTTCCCAGGGACGGAGGACAGGAAAGGGGGTTGTGAGACCAAACATTCTGTCCTTCTCATCTTTTTGTTTCCAGTTTCTCATGCTTACATCTGATGGTCAGTAAATGCTGCCAACATTATTTGTAAGTTCCCAGGCCTTCTGAAGCCTTCCTTTTCAATACGTGCTCAGGATATTCTTAAAATTGAAGGAAATTTGAATACAATAGTGGGCGCTTTATTGGTTTTTGGTCTGTTTAAATCCAGAAAAATCTCTTTTCCTCTCCTTCCTCCAAAACCTTGTTTCTGTTTATCACATTTTCCATCCTTATTGAGGGTTCCTTGGGTGCTGGGCACTGAGCCTGGGACTTGCATGCTTTCTCTTGTTTTCAGGGCTTACAAGGTTAAGTGGCTGCATAGGGACTCAAGACCTTTAAAAAGGTGTGGAGCCACGACTTGATTTCAGAGCCCACTACCTCCCACCTGTTGCCATCATCCCGGCAGTGGGTGGGTGAGGGTAGTATAGAAACACCCCAAATGTTTGGGTCTCTATTCCCAAGTGAAAAACAACGCTACACTGTCTCTTAATATGAGTGAGGATTTTTGTTCACCTGCTCCTCTCCTGACTCTCCTGTGTCCAGCAATGAGATGGCCCAGCTTGGTGTTTTAAAGATGACCCAGAGGCTGATGTTCTGGCTCCTCAGGCACTGCCGTGTGGTTCTGGTGGCTGAGTGCAACAGTTAACAGTAGAGTGGGGCCTAGATAGAAAGGTGTTCTCTAGGCCTTGGAGGCCAAGATAACCCAGCCTAGTGGAAAGAGCATTTGTTCAACCCAGGTGGCCAGCAGGCAAGAGGAAGAGTATCAGCTCGAGGGCTGCCCTGTTGCCTTGGCAACTGCAGGATAAGTCCTGGTAGATAAAGGCGTGGGCTTCTGCAGTCATGTTCGGGAACTGCTCCTGAGTGGCTAGCTCGCACTTGCTTCTCCGTCCACACCAGAGTGCAGTCACTGGAATATGGGCCTGGGAAATACGGCTCCTTTGCAGTCAGCGAGTGAAAGATCAGAATGGGATTTCTTTCTTTCTTTTTTCCTTTAGTTAAAATGATCCTGGTCTCAGAACTGCCTCCTATTGTAGAGGCTGCTCAAAAGCCCACTGTGTACAGTTGCTTACTAATAATTTTCCTTTCTCGTGATTGAGTATCATTTTTAGTAATAGGTAAGAGTGTGTGTGCACCAAGCCCTTTACAGCCCAAAGGTAAACACAGGTGATGGGGTTAAATATTATTATTAGCCATCATAAATGTCTCTGGCTTTTCATTAACCCAGAAGGCAGCTGCTTCTAATCCTGAGAGCTGGCTCAGGTCGCGAGTGCCTCTGACACAAACCCATTGGAATCTGACACTGTTACTTCCGACCAACGTGCTCAGGGTTTAGCTTTCTTCCAGTCCAGCTGTGATAAACTGTTGCCTTCAGCTCCTGTTCTGTTTTTGATTTCACTGGAAAGTTTTTGTTCAGTGTATTTAATATGATTGAAGCGTAGACAGCACATGAAGCGCAAAGCTTATATAGAGAAATGTTTTCCCAGCCTCTGATTCACTTCCCTGTTCCAAAGGAGGAAGCAGGCTAAGTCAGAGGCCATTTCTCTCTCTTTTTCTTTCTCTCTCTTTAATTGTTGCCAGTGTGGGCCTGGGGCTTACCCAGTGACTTAGTAGTAAAGCATCTGCCTGCAATGCAGGAGGGGCGAATTCGATCCCTGGATTGGGAAGATCCCCTAGAGAAGGGAATAGCAACCCACTCCAGTATTGTTGCCTGAAAAATTCCATGGACAGAGGAGCCTGGCAGGCTACAGTCCATGGGGCTGCAAAGAGTTGGACATGACTGAGCAAAGAGCAATGTGGGTTCAGGGTAGGAAGGACCTGATTTAGAATATTCAGGAGTCATAGGTCCTGTCCTGGTGATCACTGTAGTGAGGAGCACGGCCGAAACACTTGTGGTTTATGGTGAAACCTGTCCTTGGGAGTGTTGTCTGTACCATCACGAGGTGTTCCTTGTGTAGGGATCCGTGTGGTATGTTTATTTTAGAGTTTAGCGTCCGGTGCTTCTTTTTGAAGAACTGAAGGAAGCCTATCATGTTTGCCAAAAGCCTTGATTTCCAAAAGATGGAAGGAAAATTGACTGTCTGGTGACAGTAACTGTTTTACAGCCTCAAATCTATTCCTTCCTACTCTTCACTCTGATTTATTTTGCATTTTATTTGAATAGCCATCTTTTGAGGGCATGTCATGGAGTCTGAATAATAGGTATTTTGCTTTTCCTTCGGAGAGTCACATTTCCCTGGGGTGCTCCAGGGAGGTCTTGACCTGTGGGGAACCTCCAGGAAGCTGGTTCCTGAGTGCCCGTCTGTACCAGGAGGCCTTGTTTCCTGCAGAATCCAGAATTTCTGGTTAGTAGCACTGAGGCAGCAAGACTTTGGCCAGTGGCTGCTGCTTGAAGTTGTAGCGTTTGTCCTGAAGCCCAGCCTGGGCCCGTGCTGTGGACCCCTCGGCAATCTTTCAATGCTCCTCGGTGCTTTTCTACCTCACACCACACGAGGTGTTTCTTCCTTTGAGGCTCCAAAGGACCCCACCCTACCCCCTGAACTCTTCCTCCTCCTAGATTTTGTCCTTCACTGAGGGACCTGGTCCTACAGGCTTTTAACCCAAAACTGCTCCCACCAGTCCTGAACCTCCCACCTGGGAAATGGGGGTTGTAACATCCTCCTGTGAAGTCAGGGACTGTCTTTTTGTCATGATATCCAGCCTGAATGAGCAGATGGACCCTCCCCATCATTCCAAGACCACCCCTCCACCGGCTCCCAACCGTGTGTGTTCACAGACACACCTTCCCTCTCACCTTGATAGAGTGAGTCTTTTCTGGGGACACTCCCAAAGGTCTGGCTTCTGGAGCCAGAGGATGGAGGTGCGGCCTGAGCCACCCAGCACCCCACAGTGGGGTGGGGGCCCCAAACATGCTTTCAATAGCAAAGGCCAGCTCCAAGGGCCTTATAGGCCATCTTGTTCAGCTTCCGTGGTTAGAAATGTGGAGCCCACATCCCAGAGGTGAGATGACCAAGGTCACATGTAGGTGGATGCAGAGCCAGGAGAGAAGCTGGGCCACTGCAGCCTGTCTGTGTAACCACTTCCCATTGCAGTCAAAGTTTAACCGTGTCCTCACTGAGGTCCTGGCCTCTGCCCAGCGGGCGTGAACAGAACAGGTTCCCCTAGGAGGCACATCGCGGTCTCGTGGCCCAGCCGTGCTGACGACCTCCGCGGCGGTGTTGGCTGGTTCACAGCCTTGCTGGGGGGCGGGGGTGCTATGAGGCTGCATCTGTTACCTGCGGACGTGGTGCTCAGAGACCAATGACAGGAGTCTCCAGTGTTCTCCACAGCATGTGATTCCCCAGTGCCCTGGGGCCAGGCAGGGGTCGTGGGTCTGACGGAGGTGTCTACGTGCACTGACTGCTGACCTGTGCGTGGCTGGCATTTTTTTCCCCCACTGCATTTGAGGATGCCCTAAGGAGAACAAGTGCCGGGGCCTTGGTTTTGTATGAAAGCAGTATCTAAACCCTAAGTCCGCTTGAAGCCTTTTCACTGCATTAGTCCAGAGAGCCTGAGCAGGTGGGGTAGTAGGCTGTGAGTAGGCGCTGCCTGGGTTCTTGCCCTGCTCCTTCTGTTATGTGGATGATGGCAGTGGAGTGCTCCGTGTTCTCTGCTGTAAAGTTCTGAACCCCTGTGACTTAGAAGCCTGCCAGTCAAAAAATGCAAACTCTCAAGACTCTTCTCCAACACCACACTTCAAAAGCATCAATTCTTCAATGCTCAGCTTTCTGACTATAAAGTCAGCCCAACTCTCACATCCATACATGACCACTGGAAAAACCATAGTTTTGACTAGACGGACCTTTGTCGGCAAAGTAATGTCTCTGCTTTTTAATATGCTGTCTAGGTTGGTCATAGCTTTTCTTGCAAGGAGCAAGTGTCTTTTAATTTCATGGCTGCAATCACCATCTGCAGTGATTTTGGAGCCTGAAAAAATAAAGTCTGTCACTGTTTCCATTGTTTCCCCATCTATTTGCCATGAAATGATGGGACCAGATGTCATGATCTTAGTTTTCTGAATGTTGAGTTTTAAGCCATCTTTTTCACTCTCCTCTTTCACCCTCATCAAGAGGCTCTTTAGTTCTTCACTTTCTGCCATAAGGCTGGTGTCATCTGCATATCTGATATTTCTCCTGGCAATCTTGATTCCACCTTATGCTTCATCCAGCCTGGCATTTTGCATGATGTACTCTGCATATAAGTTAAATAAGCAGAGTGATAGTACAGCCTTCATGTACTCCTTTCCTGATTTAGAACCAGTCTGTTGTTTCATGTCTATTTTTAACTGTTGCTTCTTGACTTGCATACAGATTTCTCAGGAGGCAGGTCAGGTGGTCTGATACTCCCAGATTTGAAGAATTTTCCACAGTTTGTTGTGATCTACACAGTCAAAGGCTTTGGTGTAGTCAATAAAGCAGAGTAGATGTTTTTCTGGAACCCTCTTGCTTTTTTGATGATCCAGTAAATATTACCAATTTGATCTTTGGTTCCTCTGCCTTTTCTAAATCCAGCTTGAACATCTGGAAGTTCACGGTTCATGTACTGTTGAAGCCTGGCTTGGAGGATTTTGAGCATTACTTTGCTAGCATGTAAGATGAGTACAATTGTGCAGTAATTTGAACATTCTTTGGCATTGCCCTTCTTTGGGATTGGAATGAAAACTGACATTTTCTGGTCCTGTGGCCACTGCTGAGTTTTCCAAATTTGCTGGCATATTGAGTGCTGCACTTTAACAGCATCATCTTTAAGATTTGAAATAACTCAATTGGAATTCCATCACCTCCACTAGCTTTGTTTGTAGTGATGCTTCCTAAGGACCACTTAACTTCCCATTCCAGGATGTCTGGCTCTAGGTGAGTGATCACACCATGGTGATTATCTGGGTCATGAAGATCTTTTTTGTATAGTTCTTCTGTGTATTCTTGCCACCTCTTTTTAATGTCTTCTGCTTCTGATAGGTCCATACCATTTCTTTCCTTTATTGTGCCCATCTTTGCATGAAGTGTTCCCTTTGTATTTCTGATTTTCTTGAAGAGATTCCTAGTCTTTCCCATTCTATTGTTTTCCTTTATTTCTTTGCATTGATCACTGAGGAAGGCTTTCTTATCTCTCCTTGCTGTTCTTTGGAACTCTTCATTCAATTGGGTTTATCTTTCCTTTTCTTCTTTGCCTTGAACCTAAAGGCAAAGAAGGAACAGACAGTTTTATTTTCCTGGCTCACTTTCTTAGTTCTCTGGGCTTTTCCATTCCGCCCTCTGCTGGATGGTCCTGGGAAAAGGATGTGGGGCCTCTGCTTCTGAAGAACATTTTTCACCATTGCTGAAGGCATTCTGCGGGTGGGGCATAGAGATACCCACAGGCAGGCAATGGGATTTCTTTCCAGATGCTGCTCAGCGAGGTTCATTTCCTATTAATATAGGAGAAATCCTAGGGAAGGCCTAGCCTTTGCCAGGGCACCTGGAGTGTTCTTGCTGACATCTGATCCTGGCGTAAGAAGGGAGGAATCTTGCAGTGTCTGAGACATGCTGGCTATGGAAGCCTCTGCCGAAGCTTGAACTTGTAATGCAGCAGTCAGGAGCTCAGGGCAATCCTGGCTCCCCATTACTGGTTGTGTTGATCCCTGGCAAGCTGGGTGACTGACTTGCCCCAGTTTGCCTGGGATTCCCCCAGTTTTAGCATTCAAAGTCACATGTCCTGAGCATATCCTCAGTCCTGGGCAAGCTGGGGCCATGGGTCACCATCCAAGTTGGTTAGCTTCTCCAAGCCCTGGAGTCCTGAGCAGAGATGCTAGTATGTACATCGTAGGGTTGTGGCGGGCATATCATAGGATAAGTGTGCTTGGAGTGCCGAGCAGGGGTAGCAGCTCTCAAGGGCTGCCGTAACCAAGTACCATAAAGTAGGTGGCCTGGAGCAACCAAAATGTGTTTTCTCAAGTTCTAGAAGCCAGAAGTCTGAGGCCATATTCCCTCTGGACCTGTAGGTGAGCGCTTCCTTTCTTCTGGTAGTTTGCTGATGATCTTTGGTGCTCCTTGACTTGTAGACGCCTCACTCCAATCCTCCAACTTCACATGGCATTCTCCCTGTGTCTCTGTCTTACCTCTGTGCATGTCTGTCTCTGCATTCAAATTTCCCCTTTTAACAAGGACGTGGGTTATACTTGATTAGACGTCACCCTAATGACCTCAGTTTTTAACTTGATTACTTCTGTGAAGATCGTACTTTTAAGGTCGCATCTGAGATTCTTGGGGTTAGGACTTTAATATATCTTTTTTGGCGGGGACACAATTCAACCCATAATGGCAGAGTTAACTGTAACTATTATTGTTACTTGTATCATTGTCATTGCAATCATTGAGAACTCAAGAATATCTAAGAAACAGCTCCAGTATTCAAGAGGAGAAGACAGGGTGCCCCCGTCATGAAAAAGAGCTGACCTAGTTTTTGGAATTCATACCTGGGAACCATTTCAGCACAAAGGCTATAGGAACCACCCTGCTGACCTCTGGGTTTTTGGTCTCTGTGGTGTAGATGGAGCAGATGCGGAACGAGCTCCTTCAGGAGCGAGCCATGAAGCAAGACTTGGAGTGTGACAAGATTTCTCTGGAGAGACAGGTGAGGGCAGCTGGCCCCATGAGCCCCCCGATGCTCCTCGTGGCTTTGAACTAGAGCCCCGTGGTTGAGCCTTCTTTGCACAGCATGCCCAAGAACTCTGGAGCATAACTCATCTGAGAGGTAGAGGTTTTTCTAAGGCCTCTTTCCAGAGGGGTTATTCCCAATAATTTTAAATGTGCTTGTAAGTTTAGAAGCTGCAGAGAAGTAGAATTACAAGTGTTGTTTTCTAGATGCTAAAGAAGGCTAAATCAAATGAAAAGAGAAAAATAAAGTGTTGAGACTTCCCTGGCATTCCAGTGACTAAGATGCCTCACTCCCAATGCAAGGGCCCCTGGTTCAATCCCTGGTTAGGGAACTGGATCCTGTATGCTGGAACTAAGAGTTTGCATGCCACAACTAAAGATCAAAGATCCTGCGTGCTGCAACTAAACTAAGACCTGTCGCAGCCAAATAAATTTTAAAAGCCAAAAACCAAAAACCAGTGTCCTTTTGTTTTTTGTCCAGAAAACAAAAACCACGTCCAATGCACGTGTTGGTAACAAATCTTACATGACTCATTGTATCTTTAACATGCCATTCATGTAAGTTCTTCACTGAATATGACATATGATATTTCTGAAGGAGCCTATTTCTCTTGTCCCACACCAATAGGTTTATAAAAGGCCAAGGTCAGGATCATTTGTCTGTTATCCAGGAGTCTTAGGATATGTCAGAGATTTCACTCAGGCATATAAGGAATTTGATAGAACCCCTTCTTTCAGCTTGTCAGGACACGAGTGCAAATGTTTTTCCTGGAAACATGCCCAGGTCTCCCAGTGCCACCCATCTGAAGATGGAAAGCAGGCTTACCCCAGTCACTGACCACACACTGGCCCGCCCTCTGCTCCGCACAGAGGGTGTGGTAGACACAGCCCCTCATGGTCTCCCTGTCTGATTCCAGAACAAGGACTTAAAGAGCCGGATTATCCACCTGGAAGGTTCCTACAGGTCCAGCAAAGAGGGCCTGGTGGTGCAGATGGAGGCCAGGATTGCAGAGCTGGAGGACCGTCTGGAGAGTGAGGAGAGGTAAGCCGGCTCCAGCCCTGGTGCAAAGGCCCTGCTGGGCACTGGGCATCACGTTACGGGGTGCTTTTACCCCTGTATCTCTGCCCATCTTCCTAAGCCTATGAGGAAGGCCAGGCAAATACAACCGTGCTGGAAAATAGTTTCCGTTTTGTAGATGAGAAAATTGAGCCCCACCAAGTAAGTAATTTGAGGAAGGTAGCCTGGAAGGATATTGTTGCAGGAAGACTAAGACTTGGGACCCCCACTGCTCAACTCTTAGTTGTTCCTTTCTCCACGCCTTAAATAGGGCAGGCTGCCTCATAAGTTAATGAGTTTGAGCTGAATTAGATGAGAGGGGGCTGACTGTGCTCTAGGGGCTGGGTATATTCAAGCAGGGGCCACGTGGCCATCTGTCAGAGATGGACACATGGGTGGGAGGGCCACGGGAATGACCATATCCTTTCCTGCCCCATGATTATCTGCAGCTTGTCCTTGGACCACGGCCCAAGGGCCAGCTCCTCAATTCTTACTAATGGCCCCTCACCTTCCTAGAAGTTGTGTGTGTCTCTGTGTGTATGTGTGTGGAGAGCACTTTACAGTATCCATTTTCAGTAAGACTTTAGGGACTGGGTCAGGGCAGAAAACCCCAAACATTGACAGCCTGGCAGTCTGTGAATCTCTGCCTTACCAAGTGAAGTCTGGTACTGGGAGAACTCAGGGCAGGTCTGACCCCAGCTCAGCCTCTCTCAGGCTCTGCAGCCTCAGGCAAAGTCACTCCCCTTCTCAGAGCCTGTTTCCTCATCTGTCCATTGAGCAGCACTTTCCTCCTGTACAGCTGTGAGTCTCCCTGACCCCAAGCCCACGTCTACCAGGCAGCCCGGGGCTGGCTGCCTGTGGGACTGGGACGAGACTGTCTTCTCTTCTGCCCTTCCAGGGACCGGGCCAGCCTCCAACTGAGCAACCGCCGGCTGGAGCGGAAGGTGAAGGAGCTGGTGATGCAGGTGGACGATGAACACCTGTCGCTGACTGATCAGAAGGACCAGGTAGGGGACCCTCTGCAAGTTCTTTTGAGATTTAGTGTGGGTTGGGGAAGCCAGATGGAGGGGAGGGCTCGGAGGATGGACAAGCTGCGAAGTTGAGTGGACTGAGTCTTCTCTTTCCACTCCGCCCCTTATGGCATGGAATGGGGCCTTTGGAGCCCACTTCAGCAAACTTCAGACCTTGAACTTGGCTTTGAAAAAGTGGGATTTTCTGTCTTAGAGTCTTACCTCCACTTTCGCATGAGGCCTGTTTCCCACTTTGCCATATCTTGTTGCTTGAAGAGAAGGAGTCTGGACCACTGGCCTTTTCTTGCTGCGCTGGGCGACCCACCAGCTCACAGCCTGCCCTTCCCCCCACTCTGCCCCGCAACCCCACTCCCACAGTTGAGCTTGCGCTTGAAGGCAATGAAGCGACAAGTAGAGGAGGCCGAGGAGGAAATCGACAGGCTGGAAAGTTCTAAGAAGAAGCTGCAGAGGGAGCTGGAGGAGCAGATGGACGTGAATGAGCAGCTGCAGGGCCAGCTCAACTCCATGAAGAAGGACTTAAGGTGGGCAAGTGTGTAGATGCCCCCAGGGGCTGTGGCAGCCCCGATGCTTGAGGGGAGCACGATGCTTTCAGAGCCGCTCCTGTGGCCTCTAGCCACCGTGGCCACTTTGGGGTCGTCCCGTCCTAGACATGACAGTGGCTGTATCTACTCCATTCACCCCATGTGCTCAGCAGGTATCACATGTGTCAGCCTCATGTGGTGTCATCTGGGCAGTGATGTGATGTCATCTGGGCAGTGTCATCCCTATGACACTGCCCAGTGTCAGCAGGGCAGGTATTATCCTTGTCGTCCGAAAGGGGAAACTGAGGCTCAGAGCAGGTCAGACCGGCTCACACCACCCTGTAGAGAGGAGAAGTTCCTGGGCCAGCCCTTAGGTTGCCTGGGTTAGGGAGAAAGGAGATGAAGTTGTGGGTTCCTGTTCTCAGGAGAACTAGGATATCCCACGCCTGGTTTCTGGAAAGAGCTGCTCTCTCAAGCTCCCTGGGCACAGCAGAAAAATAGGGGATTAATGGGGGTGGGGGAACATTGCTTTCCTTGCCTCAGGGTCACAGCTTAGGGCATTGGAGTGAGGGGTGAGTTTATCTTCATCCTTGTTCATAAAGCTGGGCTTTTCCTGGAGACTGATGGTGACCGGAGGCTTCTTGCCAGCTGCCCAGGCACTTCTCTCATAAATGCACAGAAGAGCCTGTTGAGAATCCTGTAAACACGGCATGTCTATCGAGAATCCAGCCCCAGGTTGGCATTAGGAGGCAATATATAAGGAGGCACCAAATATCTTAATCAAAATGCAGTATTAAAAAAATTAATGCAAACCAACCGTGGTGCACAGGATGATAAAATTTCACATTAAGATGGGATTTACAGCAGGACCCTGCCAAGCCACGTGGGAGCTTGAGGCAGGAGGGAAAATCAGGACTACTGACCTTAACCCAGCCCTGCCCAGCTCTCTGTCAGCAACAGCCTCCCGTGCTACCAGGCAGGCAGTTTGCTCCCTGTTGCTGTACATGCTCATGTGCCACCCACTGGGGTGGAGATACAGGCACCTTGAACCCCTTCACCTCTAGATCTGAAGTGAGCCTCAGTCCAGGGCCAGAAACATGCCCCCTGTTGTTTTACAGACTTAAGAAGCTGCCAAGCAAAGTGCTGGATGATGTGGACGACGACGACGACCTCAGCACGGATGGGGGGAGCCTCTATGAGGCGCCACTGAGCTACACCTTCCCCAAGGACAGCACCGTCATCAGCCAGATCTGAGCCCACTTCCAGGGGCTGCAGTGGGAGGCGTGAGAGGGAGCGCCATCGCCTCCTCTTTGCAGACCAGGCATCTCCTCTTGACGTCACGTCCTCCTAGGATCTCTATGGTAGCACAGCTCTGGTGGCTTGGGCAGCAGCTCTTGCGGGGTATGTGTTGCGATGCCTGCGGCCACTTGGCAGGATGGAGCCCCTCTCTGCACAGCTGTCTGCTGCGCCATCTGCATTGCTGCTCCTCCCCCACATCCCCCTGTCAAGAGAAAGGGTCCAAAGGCTGGTTCCTATGCATTAGCCCTGGTGCGGGGGAGGGGATGATGTGTAGACTGTACATATTTTAAATCAGACCTTCTCCTAGACTGCTGCTGTTCCATTTTGGAATGTTGCAGAGGCCTTATGGGGTGGCTTGTTTGTAAAGTTCACATGTGTCTATTGAGTATTATTTTTAAAAATACAAAGCTACTAGATTTTTAAATATTATGGAGCCAGAGGCAAGAAGGAGAAGGTAGAATAAAGACCACTCTGGACCTCAGAGTTGGAGAAAGGAATTGTTGAGGGGATGAGGGACAGTTAATCCTGAGAAAAGAAGTTCAGGTGGTCTTAGTGAAGAACTCCCTGAAGGAAGGAGGGGAGGGTAAGTCTGAGGTCACTTGTATCTATGGTCCTTGGTTGCTTATTTTATCTAGAATTTTGTTATGATTTCTGAACCACACTGAGTCAATTCTGGTCACTAATTGCAATTTCTTTTGTGCAGGTAGAGTGGGGAGACTTGTATGTAAGGTTTTTCCACAAATGATGTGGTATCTGGAGGCTGGAGCCTTCCTCTCATTTCTTGTTGGTTCCTTCCTTCCCCTTCCCAGAGCAGGTCTGTAATCTATACTCTTGGGGCCCCTGGACCAGTTGTGGTGGGTGGGCACTAGGGGGGTTTGGGGAGCAGGATCACAGACTTAGACTTGAGGAAGAGGCAGGTGATGTGCAGGCAGGTGATGGGGAAGGAGGAAAGGAGGGGAGATGAGCAGGTATGTGGGGGTGTAGGTAGGAAGGAGGAGGAGAAGTTCTTGAAAGCTGGGGGATGTGTAGAGAAGAGGAGGGTTGAGCAGGATCCCAGGTTTATGTCAGGAGAGGGAGAGAAGAAGCAGAAGTCAGAGAAATGTCTGTACAAACCGGAAGAATCCTTCTCACTTCTGGGACGAGGGATAGGAGCCAACCTAAGCAGGAGTAACTGGGACCGGGTGAGGTCTGGGCTAGGCCAGGTCCCTGGGATGGAATTTTAGGAAGGCACTGGGAGCCTGCAGGGATCTGGCACTTCCTCCCGGGCTTCCAGTGGCGGTCCCCAGGCGCACCCAGCGGCCAGGGCCAGTCACAGCTGGTCAGGCCCATGGCCGGGAGGGAACCCTGCAAGTTGTATGCGTGTGAGTGTTCGGCTGCCTCACAGTGTCTCGACGCATCCTGGAACGTGAGAAGCCTGTGGCCCCGGCACACCCTGACAGGTGCCTGGAGGGCAGGAGGGAGCAAGGGGATCTCAGTGCCCTACCTACCCCAGGTCACAGAGCCAACCCATTGGGATTCAGAGTGGTCACCCCCATTCACGGGTAGGTGTCGTCAGCCCCCGTGGGTGAGGCCCCCAGAGCAGAAGCGCGAAGCCTGTCTCTGCCTCTGTCTCTGCCTCTGCTTACTTATTTAGAGTATGGAGACATACGTCCCTTTAACCATTCATTCATTTAGCAAATACTTATTGGACATCCATGATACCCCAGCCTCCGGCACTGGGAACACAGCAGGGAATACAGAGGCTCACAGTCCCTAACCTTCCTGGAGCGCTGTCAGGGGAGAGGGTGACAAACAGCAGCCGCACTGATGAACACAGGCAGAGCCTCTCCGGACGCATCCCAGAGCCCCTCCATTTTCTGGGGGACGCAGCGAGCCTGTGGTTGGTGGACTGGCTCACGAACCCGGAGCAGTCCTTTGACTCTCGCTCATTGTGAGTTCCCCGCTGCTTCCACCACCGTTAGGCATTTGCCAAGAAGCCTGCCCAGCAGTTTCCACCCCTCATTCCTACGGATTGGAGATGGAAAAGGTTGGGGTCCAAGAACCTTGGGAGCGCGTCAGCTTATGTCTTGGTTTGTGAGGAAGTTACTGCCTCTCATTCTGGCCAGGTCCTTCCGGTAGCCACGAGGCAGTCTGCAAGAAGCACACTGTCTGTGAAAAGAGAACAGAGTTCACCATTTGAAAGTCCTGCATCTTTACCCTAGAGGTGAGACATTACCCGTGTCGACTCACTCGCTCTTCTGCACTGTAACAGGGCTGGCAGTGAGCCGGATGCATGCAGTGTGCTGAGCTGGAAGGAACACCAGCCTCAGAGCTGAGATAGATGTCTTCAAGTCCTGGCTGATCTTAGCCCAGTGACCTTGATGGGATGACCTTGAGAGACATGTGTTCAGAGCAACAAACTATGCGGGATGAATTGAGGACCAGGGCTCCAGGTCCTTGCCAACTCTGACGTGCTATCGTTCTTTGATTTTATGTACACATATATTTTTTTTTCTGTTTGTTAAGAACTAACTCAAGAATATTTCCTTTAGTTAGTTTAAAAAGAAAAAATATTTTATTTAATAAACAAGTTTGTGGCCAAATGCTGTGCTGAGGAGACAATCATCGTATACCTTTCTAATTTTTCTTCCTGCTTCTGAGTGTCATCCGACGATGCCGATAGGCTTATTGTGTTGGGTTTCTGCTTGCGGGTCTGGTTTGATTGCCTCGGTTTGTCACATGGAGGGAATTATCTTGGCAGCTGCCTCCTGTAAGTGAACTCCTGGAGAAAGCGAGTTTGCCTTTCAATAAACGATATCACCCAACAGGAGTCTTGACTCTCCCGTTATTTCAACTCCCTTGTTTTCTCCAGATCTTGGCTCCCTGTCTGCCAAGAAACAGCCCAGCTGAATGGCTGGAAAGTACTCAAGGTAGAGGAACTTGGGGCATTCCAGGCTGGGAGTTGGGTGGGAGGGGGTGAGGGGGGAACACAGAGGATTAAATGTACCCGGATTGTTGTGATGGTCTGAGCAATCCAGACGGCCCATTTCCAGAAAACGGCAAAAGGGGAAAGTGTGTTGATGACTGAGAATGAACAGGCACCCGCTGTTTACTCCTCGTTCCTGAACTGTGGTGGGTTCTCCTGCGATCGCTGTGTGTACATCACCTCATTTGATCTACAGCAGGCTTACAGCCCTTTTATATGAAACAGAAGTCACTTCTGTGTGGAGGGACCTACACTGCTGCTCCTCGGCTCTCAGAGCTGTGCTCTGCCCTGCCCGCTGGAGGTGGAGCCCTGCAGGCCCGGGGCTCCCCCCTCCCCCACCCCCGGGGGTCAGCTGGGGGAAGCGAGTGAAGGTCAGTGTTGCTCTGCTTGTCACGCCCTCCTCCGTGCAGCATTTCTGGCTGTGGTGCCTGTCGGGTGGCTGTACCTCCCCCAGTTCCCAAAGTGATCAGGGCTGCCCGCTGCTGTTCCTCTGGGCCCTTCAGCAGGCCTGGCGGGTTCTCCTGGCACTGCTTCCCCCAGGGGAGTTTCTTCAATAAACCCTTTGTGCCGCCACAGGCAACTGCTGCTTCCTGCCCAGAGCTGTGCCCACTGCCCCCTCAGCACCCCCAGTGATGCATGCCCATTCACCTGAAGCCCTTGACTCTGTTCTGACTAAACAGAGCATCTCAGATATTAATGGGGATTTCTAATTTTAAAAAGTCCTTGAAGTTTTTGCATAAATTGATTTTTTTTAAGCATCAGAATTATTGGGATATAATTTTGTCATTTACAGATAGGTAAAAGACTCCCTTTTGACACTAGTTGCTTTTGAAACTGTAATCTTTTTGGCCTCCCTGCTAGGGTCCTCCTGGTGGGAATAAGAGACCCTGAGAGGTTACCTGTTAGGTTTGACCTGTGGGAGGGCCGTGTGTGACTCAGGACCTCAGAGCCAAAGAGAGTAAGTCCTTTCGGGCTTGCAGCTCCTTCCCCCACATTCTCAACATTCCTTCTTTGAACTTGTGGATGGCTACAGCTGTTCTGTCTTTAGGAAGGTCATCAACCAGAAAGCTTTCTGCTCTAAACTTTCAAAGGACAGGAGAAAATGCCTCGACAGCAAGTTCCTATCAGCAGCCAAACAGCCCCAAGTCCAGAAATTCCAGGGTTGGTGGAGGGATCAGCAGACGTGGTCTGCTCTCAGACCTGCACTGAAAATCATGGTGGGCATGCATGTGTATGACCTGAGGCCAGCCTGTCTCAGCAGAGCACGAGCTGAGTGTGTGCCCCATGCTGGGTTCGTTAAAGCTGGACAGACTGGCAGTGCCCTTCCAAGAGACATTCAACAAGAATACCTGTTCTATTTCTTCTTGAAGAAAGTAGGGAAAACCATTAGACCATTCAGGTATGACCTAAATCAAATCCCTTATGATTATACAGTGGAAGTGAGAAATAGATTTAAGGGACTAGATCTGATAGAGTGCCTGATGAACTATGGAATGAGGTCCGTGACATTGTACAGGAGACAGGGATAAAGACCATCCCCAAGAAAAAGACATGCAAAAAAGCAAAATGGTTGTCTGGGGAGGCCTTACAAATAGCTGTGAAAAGAAGAGAAGTGAAAGGCAAAGGAGAAAAGGAGAGATACAAGCATCTGAATGCAGAGTTCCAAAGAATAGCAAGGAGAGATAAGAAAGCCTTCCTAAGCGATCAATGCAAAGAAACAGAGGAAAACAACAGAATGGGAAAGACTAGAGATCTCTTCAAGAAAATTAGAGATACCAAGGGAATATTTCATGCAAAGATGGGCTCGATAAAGGACAGAAATGGTATGGACCTAACAGAAGCAGAAGATATTAAGAAGAGGTGGCAGGAATACACAGAAGAACTGTACAAAAAAGACCTTCATGACTCAGATAATCACGATGGTGTGATCACTCACCTAGAGCCAGACATCCTGGAATGTGAAGTCAAGTGGGCCTTAGAAAGCATTACTATGAACAAAGCTAGTGGAGGTGATGGAATTCCAGTTGAGCTATTTCAACTCCTAAAAGATGATGTTGTGAAAGTGCTGTGCACTCAATATGTCAGCAAATTTGGAAAACTCAGCAGTGGCCACAGGACTGGAAAAGGTCAGTTTTCATTCCAATCCCAAAGAAAGGCAATGCCAAAGAATGCTCAAACTACCGCACAGTTGCACTCATCTCACACGCTAGTAGAGTAATGCTCAAAATTCTCCAAGCCAGGCTTCAGCAATATGTGAACCGTGAACTTCCAGATGTCCAAGCTGGTTTTAGAAAAGTCAGAGGAACCAGAGATCAAATTGCCAACATCTGCTGGGTCATGGAAAAAGCAAGAGGGTTCCAGAAAAACATCTATTTCTGCTTTATTGACTATGCCAAAGCCTTTGACTGTGTGGATCACAATAAACTGTGGATAATTCTAAAAGAGATGGGAATACCAGACCACCTGACCTGCCTCTTGAGAAATCTGTATGCAGGTTATGAAGCAACAGTTAGAACTGGACATGGAACAACAGACTGGTTGCAAATAGGAAAAGGAGTTCGTCAAGGCTGTATATTGTCACCCTGCTTATTTAACTTATATGCAGAGTACATCATGAGAAACGCTGGGCTGGAAGAAGCACAAGCTGGAATCAAGACTTCAGGGAGAAATATCAATAACCTCAGATATGCAGATGACACCACCCTTATGGCAGAAAGTGAAGAACTAAAGAGCCTCTTGATGAAAGTGAAAGAGGAGAGTGAAAAAGTTGGCTTAAAGCTCAACATTCAGAAAACGAAGATCATGGCATCTGGTCCCATCATTTCATGGGAAATAGATGGGGAAACAGTGGAAACAGTGTCAGACTTTATTTTTTGGGGCTCCAAAATCACTGCAGATGGTGATTGCAGCCATGAAATTAAAAGATGCTTGCTCCTTGGAAGGAAAGTTATGACCAACCTAGACAGCATATTCGAAAGCAGAGACATTACTTTGCCAGCAAAGGTCCATCTAGTCAAGGCTATGGTTTCTCCACTGGTCATGTATGGATGTGAGTGTTGGACTGTGAAGAAAGCTGAGCGCCGAAGAATTGATGCTTTTGAACTGTGGTGTTGGAGAAGACTCTTGAGAGTCCCTTGGACTGCAAGGAGATCCAGCCAATCCATTCTAAAGGAGATCAGTCCTGGGTGTTCATTGGAAGGACTGATGTTGAAGCTGAAACTCCAGTACTTTGGCCACCTCATGTGAAGAGTTGACTCATTGGAAAAGACCCTGATGCTGGGAGGGATTGGGGGCAGGAGGAGAAGGGGACGACAGAGGATGAGATGGCTGGATGGGATCACTGACTCGATGGACATGAGTTTGAGTGAACTCCGGGAGTTGGTGATGGACAGGGAGGCCTAGCGTGCTGCGATTCATGGGGTCGCAAAGAGTCGGACACGACTGAGCAACTGAACTGAACTGAACCTATTCTGTGAGGGAAGTTTGCAAGTTTCCTACCCTGAGCAATCTCACTGAATCTCACAACGGATTGTCAGCAACTCCTCCCGGATGGGGAATGTGATTCCAGAGGTTTTCTGGGTAAACAAAAATAAACGCTTTTATGAGAAAGGCAAAAGTGTTGGCAGGGAAGGGATCTGAGGCTTGGCGGGGCTGGGCATTTTCCCATAGGTCGCATCTGAAGTAAGTACAACCTGCCAGTGTGGGCTAGGTGCTGCTGCAGATACAAAGTCTTAGTACAGTCTAGGACCTTTATGTGCTTACAGTTTGATTACAAAATGATTGATTAATCTAAGTGGAAATTAGATACAAATACTAAGTCCTTCGTATATGTATGGAACACCAAATTTGTCTTCTCTTGGGCTTTGCCAGCCTTTCTCTCTAGTTAGTTCTGCATTTCCCCCTGGTTTTCCATATAAAATTCTATAGCTAAGTGTGTTGAGCACTTACCTGCCATGTATTGGGTAAACCCTGTATGTTTATTGACTCCTTGATCCTTCTGACCACCCCCTGAGCAGGTGCTTCTGACAAGTGAGGCAGCCCTGACAGAGGGAGTTACTGACCTTACCCAGGGCGCAGGGGGCTGGTGGAAGAGCCGGGAGTGGAGTCTGAGTGTGTGTTGAAGTTCACATTCGCTGCTAGCAAGCTCTGGTGCCTTCCGTCCACACCCGCCTCCCTGGAGGACAAAGACCTTCCATGTGTTCCTGGGTTAGGGCCTCCTGAGGCCTCTTGATCTTCCTCTTTCAGATCTCCCCTTCGTTTGTGAGTCTGTGCAGCTCCACAGCCTGCTGTCTGCCTCTACTCTGAGTGCTGCCATCAAAGGGCAACTTCTTTGAGAAATCAAACTTTGAGAAATCAAAGTCAACCTCTGAAGCCACAGACTTGATGGATGAGGCTAGTCACAGATCTCAGCTGCTCTTCTAGCAGCCTTAGGGGTACTGCTTCCTACTTTGATCATTGGGTCTCTCGTTTTTGCCACTGATGGTTTTTTGGTGCTGTACTAATGTAACTTGTCTGGGCCTGACCTGGTGGGGTGCTGGGGTGGTCATTGGGCCTCCCCACCATCAAGCTGTGTGCAAGGTGGTCTTGGGTAATACCAGAAAATCCCTGGGTTTGGGTGCGTCTTGGAGAATGTTGACCTTCCCAATCCCCAGACGACTTTGGAATGAGAGCCTTCTTCTGGAATGGTACGTAACAATACTAGTCTTCTTGCGTTATGTACCTTTCATATTAGTCTTACATTCAAGACTTGCCACCTGAAATCAGCAGGTTGTCCTAGATGGGACACTATCAACTGTGTCACTAATGAAACCCCTCACCCCAGAGCAGCTCCTTAAAGAATACGGGGTGGTTGGGCTGAAGTCTGGGAACCTTTGACAGCAGTGGGCTGCTGTGGTTTCTACTGGGCTGGTTGGGACTGGGTCCCTGCCAGTGTGCAGGGTCTGACCAGTGTTCAGGGAGGGAGGCAGTCTGCTGGGCATAGCAAGCTTCAGGATCGGGCACAGGGCCTTCACAAAGGTCATCGTGAAGGAAGGGGACCCCTCTGCCCAGCCAGTTCCAGGAGTGGTCGGACTCCAGCTGCAGAAGCTGACTCTCCACCTTGTCAGCTAGGGTGGGGGTGATGTGTGCCGGATGGGAGGTGGCGGTGGGCACCTGCCTTGCCATCCACTCAAGACAGAGGGCCTCCCTCCTGAGCCCCACCCAGGATAGTCAGGTTTGCCCTATGGATGGACCTTATTTGGGGGCAGTGGGAAGGATTCTTAACATCTGAAATCCCTCAACAGGGTAGAAGCTGCACTTGGGCAGACTGCCGTGGGCAGGAATCCTTATCTGATTTAATCTGCAGCCTGCGAGGTAGGTGGTGTTACCTCCTTTCGCACATGTGTGCAGGGAACATGTGTGCAGAACAAGAAGTCACTTGTCCTAAGTCACCAACTAGTCAGTGGTGGGGAGTGGGATGATGTACCCTGTCTACTGCTCTTGCCAGTCAGGCTTTCCTCACACCAGGCCCTTCTCCCTTGCTGCCCCTCTGAACAGCCACTGCTGACTCCTGACTGCGGACAGTTAGGCGCAAGGGCTAGGAGTTCATTGGTGGTCACAGTGCCTGCCTCTGAGTTGCAAACTTGCACTTGGACTATGAGGCCTGGGTGAAAGGAAAGCAGCCCGCCTGTCCACTCCTGTCTGCAAGCCCCCTCCTGCCATCTGCTGGCTGCCAGCCTGGCTAACCTCGTTCCAACCACCTGGCCTCCTTGCCCTTCCAGGACAGTCTTGTTTTCCAGGAAAGAACTTAGAAAATAAGATAAACCAGGTGTATCCGGTTAAATACCCCCCGCCTCTGAAAGGAGCTGGTGCGCCTGCCAGTCCAGCCCCTTGGTGTGCTTGGTCTGTCTCTGGCCTCCTTGCCTTCCATCGGGCGCCAGTGGTTCCCAGCCTGTCACTGGTCATGAATATGGGGCTCCCTGCAGAGCTAGGCAAGGAAACGGGATCTGAAGAAGATGAGGGACAGGGTCCTGTGGGGCTCCTGGCATTGGAGGCGGTCCTGTCCTTGTGCGCTCTCCCTGGGTAGACATCTCCTGGCATTTAGATAATGAAGAACTAGAAAACAGAACCGGTCTCCCCTTACCCTGTCTGCAGCCCCCTTATACAACCCACGTATTGGTCCCAATTTGCACTTGGCTTCCTAAACCAGCTTCATTTTCTGAAACAAGTAGCTCACCATCTACCATCTCCTCTTCATAGCAGTTAAAATTTTTTTTGCCTGTCTGTTTCATTGCTGCTGGATTCTAAAATCAAGCTACAAAATGCTCATGGGCTTAATAAATTCATGTGGCCTTCTAGTCTAGGCCCCATGGAAAGGTTAGGTGTGCCCAAGATAACCAGCTTAGTCCACCCCAGTGATGGGCAGAGACATGTAGGCCGGAGGCATCGAGCTCCCCCTGCTGGTCACCACCTGGTCATTACATTGGAGGACTGCCAGAATGTATCCAGAGCTGCTTTCTAGATGTTGAGAGGCCATGTTTGGAGTTAGTCCCTGTGACTTGGCTACCGACATCAGCAGCGAAGATACTTAGGGGGTATCGAATATGGTGAAGACAGAAATAGGCAAGATAAAGCAGCATGGCACCGGGTCTCAGAATTTCCATTTGAGGACTTCTGGTTTATATTGCTGAAAAAGTTGTGTTCCCACAACCAAGAATTAATAGTGGTTAATATTTGGTCATATCTTATTCACATTTTAAATAAGAGAAAAGATTCTCCTTTGACCCTCAATCCCTGCATAATTAGGGGGGAAGTCAGGACCTTAATAGTTGCATGATGAGGGATGAAATCCCCAAAGGGAACATAATTGGGTAATGGTCTGAAGACTAAACTATTCCTAAAGGTGAACCCAGGTAAGGGTAGAGCCTTGGCTTGGCCAAACTGGGATATCCAGGCTCTGGTGTCCTGAGCTTACTTCCCTCCATGGTGGAGAGGAGATCTTATGCTGCCCTGGAGATACTCTTTCCCCTTCCTTATCCACCATATGCTGAACAAATATTGAAGAGTATTGATCTGAGGGATCACCTAGTTATTTGCCTGTTTGGGAAGTGTCATTTTGAGTCACCTGTGTGGTTCTGGTTTGTCTAGTTCCAGGCTCACAAAGACTGAGTGAGCCTCACAGGCTCCCTCTGCTGGCAACAAAGAGCACAGCGTCCTCCGTCATCCCTGAGAACACCCAGTTTGAGCCTGGAATGGGCATTTGTTCCTTGGCTGCTGCTTCTGTGGATTCTTGTGCTTGCAACTTCATAGATGGCTACAGGGGTGAGGAAGAAGGCTGTGAACCTCACGCAGGGCCACCTGGGCGCTGGTGGCCGTGTTTGTTTTGCCATGTTCTGTTTGAACCCTTGATGATCAGAATGTGAGCATCATTTGGTAAAATTTTCTCTTTTGGGATTTTAAGAGTTTAGTGACATGGGTCTTAGTTCATGAAATGGAGTAAAGCACAAGTCATGGAAATTTTAAAGTTTGGGTAAACTTTGCTTTTAACTTCAACTTTCCAGGAGCTGGAATCCTTACTTACCAGGAGCAGCTTTTTGAACATTTTGTCAACAGAGGCTTGTCTTATGGTGTTGGTTCTTCCTTAGGTGTACATTTCCTAGCCAGAAGTTTCTAAAAATAAGATCACACCTCAACTTGCCTAGAGGCCTCATGTATTCTCCTGCTTGGCAAGTACAGAGAGTGAAAGATATCCTTTCTTTACATATTTATTTTTCCATATAAAACAGAGCAACTGTATTAACAAAAAGTTGGAAAATAACCCTACCAGCCTAATGTAGTCACCATGAGAATTTTATTTTTACTGAAGTATGGTTACTTTATAATGTTATGTTAGTTTCTGCTGTATAGCAAAGTGAGTCAGCCACCCATATACATATATTCCTCTTTTCTAGATTTCCTGAGTAGAGTTCCCTGTACTATCCTGTTGGTTCTCATTAGTCATCTATTTTATACATAAGTTCAGTTCAGTTGCTCAGTCGTGTCCGACTCTTTGCGATCCCTTGGACTGCAGCATGCCTGGCTTCCCTGTACATCACCAACTCCCGGAGCTTGCTCAAATTCATGTCCATTGAGTTGGTGATGCCATCCAACTATCTCATCCTCTATTGTCCCCTTCTCCTCCTGCCTTCAATCTTTCCCAGCATCAGGGTCTTTTCAAATGAGTCAGTTCTTTGCATCAGGTGGCCAAAGTATTGGAGTTTCAACTTCAGCATCAGTCCTTCCAGTGAATATTCAGGACCAATTTCCTTTAGGATTGACTGATTGGATCTCCTTACAGTCCAAGGGACTCTCAAGAGTCTTCTCCAACACCACAGTTCAAAAGCATCAATTCTTCAGTGCTCAGCTTTCTTTATAGTCCAACTCTTATATCTATACATGACTACTGGAAAAAACCATAGCTTTGACTAGATGGACCTTTGTTGGCAAAGTAATGTCTCTGCTTTTTAATATGCTGTCTAGGTTGGTCATAGCATTTCTTCCAAGTGTCTTTTAATTTAATTTGCAATCACCATCTGCCCTGATTTTGGAGCCCCCCAAAATAAAGTCTGTCACTGTTTCCATTGTTTCCCCATCTATTTGCTGTGAATGATGGGACCAGATGCCATCATCTTAGTTTTTGGAATGTTAAGTTTTAATCCACCTTTTCACTCTCCTCTTTCACCCTCATCAAGAGGCTCTTTAGTTCCTCTTCACTTTCTGCCATAAGTGTGGTGTCATCTGCCTGTCTGAAGTTATTGATATTTCTCCTTGAAGTCTTGATTCCAGCTTGTGCTTCTTCCAGCCCAGGGTTTCTCATGATGTACTCTGCATATAAGTTCAATTAAGCAGGGTGACAATATACAGCCTTGACGTACTCCTTTCCCTATTTGGAACCAGTCTGTTGTTCCATGTTCAGTTCTAACTGTTGCTTCCTGACCTGCATACCGATTTCTTAGGAGGCAGGTAAGGTGATCTGGTATTCCCATCTTTTTCAGAATTTTCCAGTTTGTTGTGATCCTCATAGTCAAAGGCTTTGGCATAGTCAATAAAGCAGAAGTAGATGTTTTTCTGGAACTCTCTCACTTTTTCGATGATTCAGCGGATGTTGGCAATTTGATCTCTGATTCCTCTGCCTTTTCTAAATCCAGTTTGAGCATCTGGAAGTTCACTGTTCACGTACTGTTGAAGCCTGGCTTGGAGGATTTTGAGCATTACTTTGCTAGTGTGTGAGAAGAGTGCAATTGTGAGGTAGTTTGAACATTCTTTGGCATTGCCCTTCTTTGGGGTTGGAATGAAAACTGACCTTTTCCAGTCCTGTGGCCACTGCTGAGTTTTCCAAATTTGCTGGCATATTGAGTGCAGCACTTTCATAGTATTATCTTTTAGGATTTGAAATAGCTCCACTGGAATTCCATCACCTCCACTACCTTTGTTCATAGTGATGCTTCTTAAGGCCCACTTGACTTCACATTCTAGGATGTCTGGCTCTAGGTGAGTGATCACACCACTGTGATTATCTGGGTCATGAAGATCTTTTTTGTACAGTTCTTCTATGTATTCTTGCCACCTCTTCTTAATATCTTCCACTTCTGTTAGGTCCATACCATTTCTGTCCTTTATTGTGCCCATCTTTGCATGAAATGTTCCCTTGGTATCTCTAATTTTCTTGAAGAGATCTCTAGTCTTTCCCATTCTTTTGTTTTCCTCTGTTTCTTTGCACTGATCGCTGAGGAAGGCTTTCCTATCTCTCCTTGCTTTTCTTTAGAATTCTGCATTCAAATGGGTATATCTTTCCTTTTCTCCTTTGTCTTTCGCTTCTCTTCTTTTCTCAGCTGTGTAAGGCCTCCTTAGACAGCCATTTTGCCTTTTTGCATTTTTGGGGGGGAGGATGGTCTTGATCCCTGTCTCCTGTACAATGTCACGAACCTCCGTCCATAGTTCTTCAGGCACTCTATCTATCAGATCTAAACCCTTGAATCTATTTGTCACTTCTGCTGTATAATAGTAAGGGATTTGATTTAGGTCATACCTGAATGGTCTAGTGGTTTCCCCTACTTTCATCAGTTTGAGCCTGAATTTGGCAATAATTTGTCAATCCTGTCTCCCAGTCCACCCCACCCTCCCTTCCCTCCTTGGTGTCCATACATTTGTTCTGTACATCTTGAGTCTCTATTTCTTCTTTGCAAGTAAGTTCACCTATACCATTTTTCTAGATTTGACATATATGCATTAATACAGTGGTCCCCAACATTTTTGGCACCAGGGACTGGTTTGGTAGAAGACAGTGTTTCCACGGGGATGGGGAGGTTATGGTTCTAGGATGATTCTCATAAGGAGGGTACATCCTATATCCCTCACATGTATAGTTCACAGTAGGGTTCCCGCTCCTGTGAGAATCTAACACCGCTGCTGATCTGATAGGAGAGGGAGCTCAGGTGATAATGCAAGCAATGGGGAGTGGCTGTAAATACAGATGAAGCTTCACTTGCTCGCCCACCACCCACCTCCTGCTGAGTGGCCCAGTTCCTAACAGGCCACAGACCAGTCTATGGCCTGGGGGTTGGGGACTCCTGTGTTAATATATATTTGTTTTTCCCTTTCTGACTTACTTCAGTCTGTATGACAGTCTCTAGGTCCTTCCACATCTCTGCAAATGGCAGTTTTGTGTCTTTTTGTGGCTGAATAATATTCCATTGTACATCATGAGCATTTTCCCATACTTCAGACCAATCTTTTTTTCCCATGTGCTTTTTAAAATTTATTTATTTTTAATTGAAGGATAATTTCTTTACCGAATTTTGTGTTTGTTTTTTTTTTTCTGTTAAACTACAACATGAATCAGCCATAGGTATAGAGATGTCCTATGCAGTTTTTAAAGCATAGCTATACCCACAGTATTGATATGTGTTTATACCCGCTTTGGTATCACAGCACTCCATTCCAGTACTCTTGCCTAGAAAATCCCATGGACAGAGGAGCCTGGAAGGCTGCAGTCCATGGGGTCGCTGAGGGTCGGGCACGACTGAGCGACTTCACTTTCACTTTTCACTTTCCTGCATTGGAGAGGGAAATGGCAACCCACTCCAGTATTCTTGCCTGGAGAATCCCAGGGATGGGGGAGCCTGGTGGGCTACCGCCTATGGGGTCGCACAGAGTTGGACATGACTGAAGTGACTTAGCAGCAGCAGCAGCAACATTAGAATAAGAATATTTTCTGATAATAGATAATGTTTATCACTTTGGAAAATGCTGAACAGCAGGCATTGCATGAATCCCATCACTTACTTACCATCCCTATATTATCAGATGTCTAAGATTCTAAATTTTGCCTTCCTACAATGAATATTTTGTATCTGTATTTTTTTTCATACTAAAATTATTTGCTTTGGTTCAGTTCAGTCTCTCAGTCATGTCTGACTCTTTGTGACCCCATGATCTGCAGCACGCCAGGCCTCCCTGTCCATCACCAACTCCCGGAGTCCACCCAAACCCATGTCCATTGAGTTGGTGATGCCATCCACCCATCTTATCCTTTGTTGTCCCCTTCTCCTCCTGCCCTCAATCTTTCCCAGCATCAGGGTCTTTTCAAATGAGTCAACTCTTCGCATGAGGTGGCCAAAGTATTGGCGCCTCAGCTTCAACATCAGTCTTTCCAATGAACACCCAGGACTGATCTCCTTTAGAATGGACTGGTTGGATCTCCTTGCAGTCCAAGGGACTCTCAAGAGTCTTCGCCAACACCACAGTTCAAAAGCATCAATTCTTCAGTGTTCAGCCTTCTTTATAGTCCAACTCTCACATCCATACATGACCACTGGAAAAACCATAGCCTTGACTAGACAGACCTTTGTTGGCAAAGTAATGTCTCTGCTTTTTAATTTGCTTTGGTTAGATAACCAGAAATGGAATTACTGAGATAGCAAGTGAAAAAGAAATCTTAATGTCAGGCTCCTCTGTCCATGGAATTTCCAGGGAAGAATACTGGAGTCGGTTGCCATTTCCTACTCCAGGAGATCTTCCCTACCCAGGGTTTGAACCCATGTTTCCTGCATTGGCAGGCAGATTCTTTACCACTTTGCCACCTGGGTAGCCCATTATGTCTCTATGAAAGTGCTAGTCACTCGGTCATGTCCGACTCTTTGTGACCCCACAGACTGTAGCCCGCTGGGCTCCTCTGTCTATGGAATTCTGTAGGCAAGAATACCTTAGTGGGTTGCCATCTCCTTCTCCCTGACCCAGCAATAGAACCCAGGTCTCCTGCATTACAGGCAGATTCTTGGCATCTGAGCTAACAGGGAATCTTTGTGTCTCTATAAGTGTTGCCAAATTGCTCTTCAGAAGGGTTTACTAATTTGTATAGACACCAACAATATACAGATGTGGCCATTCCCCTTTGTTCCCCACCCCTTGGCTAATTAACCTCTCTTCCTGAATAATAGGAGAACCTCTTTCATCAAGTTAATTTCATTCTGTATTGTTTTGTAAGTTTATCTTATAAGATATCCTTCTGTGACTTGTCTATTCTTATCCTTTCAATTGTTACCTATTAAGGCTAGTGTGGGCTTTCCAGGTGGTGCTAGTGATAAAGAACCCACCTGCCAATGCAGGAGGCATAAGAGATGTGACTTCGATCCCTGGATCAGAAAGATCCCCTAGAGGAGGGCAGGGCAACCCACTCTAGTATTCTTGCCTGGAGAATCCCCATGGACAGAGGAGCCTGGCGGACTACAGTCCATGGGATTGCAAAGAGTCGGACATGACTGAAGTGACTGAGCTTGCACCCAAGGCTAGTGCGTTTTTTTAAGTGGCAGATGATAAAAATGAAATTGGTATAATAGATTGAAACAGTGAAAATTAAGTCCTCCATCCTTAACGCCAATCTCTCTTCTCTCTCCGCAGAGACAACCACTCTTCCTAATTTATTTCTTCCAAGCCACCTTCTCAGTGTTTAATCCAGGCCCCGGAATTTATGTGTGTCCCACTGGACACATTCACAGAAAAGGAGAGCAACTCGAGAGGATTTATGAAGAGAGTGGGGGCCCTGGGAACACCCCTCCCCCAGGCTGACTCCTCCCCTACCTTCCCCATATGAAAGAGACTTTCCTCTGGACTGCTCCCCGAAAGGGTTACATTCGGGATGTGGGACTCATGGGTCAGCGAAGTGATCCCAAAGGAAGGTTGTCCACAAGGTTGGGGCTTTTTTCCAGTTCTGTAGCATCAAATACGTGAGGGAGCTTCAACATAAGAGGTTGGGTCTGTCTGAAACGTCCAGGCCTTCCTGAGGGAGCCAGCACCTGAACTCCTGTGCCTGGATGCAACCAGCACTTTATACACTCAAGCCCCAGGCAGCGACCTCGTCAGCCCCAGACTGAGGCACGGACCACCCTTTCCCGTTTGCCCACCCTGGCCTCACTGTCTCTTGTTCTGTATTCTGGGGATCATTTTCTGCTTCTCACCCACTGTCCCCTGAGGATCCTTGCTTCCTTATTCTCTGACCACCTTCTGTCTCTCAGGGCCTCTTTCAAGGGCACTCTTCCCCAGCTCCAGTGTCAGGCCTGATGGTATCTCGCCCTTAGCAAGTCCACATGGTCAAAACTATAAATGTAGGGACATTTATTGGGGGAGGGCAGAGAGGATGGGGGCCACTGGGGCAAGTTGCCTGAGAGGAGAGAGATTACAGATCGACCCCGTCTTCCTGAGATGGCAACAAGAGATTTGGATGAAAGGCCCAGGGTCTGCTGGAGGCAGCATTCCCAGCCAGGTTTCAGTGGTGGCTCCGGCGTTCTCAGGCGGGCTCCTTAAGGGGCTGAGGCTGATGGGATGGAAGGCTTTATGGGGCTGCCTGCAGTAAGCCCCAGCATGACCACTGTGGTGGCCAGCAGGGCGCGTTGGTGGCTACTTCTGGCTCTGACGTGGTCGATTAGTGGGTGCTGGGTATCTAGGGCCCCACCCACCAGTGGTAGAGTCCCAAAGAGGACTTTGGACAACAACAAGGTTTATCTTCCCAGCTTTGCCCAGGTCACCTGGGGCTCCTCAGTTACCTTTATGTTGCACTGTGTGCATCATACTGATTTTAATTCCAACATTTGTTGTGAGCTGCTTTTTTGTGAGAGACCAAAGTTATTTAGTTGCACCTTTCAACGAGTATTTACTGTACACCTGCTGTGCACTGGCCAACGCTGAGATAAGTAGGGCTCAGTCCCTGACTTGAATAATGCCTACTAAGAGCTAAACAGCAGGGGGCGGGTCTAAAGCACTGAAAGAGAGGTATAGATGAAGTGTGATAGAGGTTCATGATGGGAAAGACCCTTATTGACTGGGGTAATTAGGGAAAGCTTCATGGAGGAAATGGTATATGAGACAACCTTAAAATGGGTGCAATATTTTAGGAGTTTTTATTATAAAATTTTAATCTTACAAATGGATGTGTCTTTGGCTGGCAGAAAGAACAGAGTGAACTGAAGGATGTGGGAGAGATTCTTAGAATCATCCGGTTCATTAGAGTTTAGGATAAATGAAGTGGAGGAGTGATTGGAGGTGAGGCTGGAAAAGAAATTTGGGACCATATTTTTGGAGAACTCTGAGAGGCACTCCCAGAAATAGGAAAGCAGTGGATGTTTTTAAGGAGGAGATTCTGGATAAAATGCAGAGGAGTTGGGTTTTATGCCTCATTATCCTTTATGAGAAGGAGATGAATAATTTTTTTAAAAGTGGCTGGTGAGCTTCAGTTCTTGTAAAAGGTATGATGCTTGATCATAAAAATGGAGAATTAGCTACTCTCAATTGGAAAGTCTCTGATTATCCGTTTCATGCATCTCAGGATGCAAATCACTTAGTCTAAACCGGTGCTTCTCAAACCTGAGTGTGCATCAGAATCAGCTAGGGGAGCTTGTTAAAACAGAGACTGCTCCCTATATTCTGAGAATTTCCGGGACAGGCAAGAATTTGCTGCTAATGCCGCTGGTTTGGGTACCACACTGAGAACCTCTGGATAAACTTCTTACCCGACCTTTCTCAGTAGATCCACTGGGTGGCAGCAGAGAGCACCACCGTCAGCACACTGGCCCAAGCTGGAGTTCTCAGGCAGGGGCTGCGTGGGGCTGTTTCTGTGAGCGGTGAATGCAAGGCTTAGCTACTGAACCACCACATGAAACAGCCATGACATGCAGCTCTCCAACATGCAAGAACACCTTAGAGAAGGGAATGCTTGGTGACTTGGATCTCGTTCCTTCTCCAGGGTTTCCCTACCCTAAACACTCTGTCGGACCTCAGAACTCTTCTCAACTAGTCCCTCCCTGAGCAGAATATATGTGATAATGTTCAAGGTCACTTCCATAAAGTTTCTGTCTGAGGATAAGGTGAACTGAAGCTTGGAAAGGGAACCATGGGGTCCAGAATGGATAGATTAGACTGTGGCCACAGGCTCACCTGATGTCCTCAAATCAGGGGGCTCTCTGCCCACTGTGTCAGCAGAGAGCACTCCAGCCCAGACCCAAGGCTGGAGGTAGCCAGGTGCCGTCCCACCACGCCCTCCAGATGTCTAATGAACCTAGAACCTTGCTAGGTTACTCTGTGAATCACTGAGAAAGAATCCACCCTGTTCTGGTCAAAGGTGGCAAGTGGAGTGAACTGTAATCAACAAAGGACAGGAAGTCAAACATACGTTCTGTAATGGCTCTTTATTTTCCCTGTTAATATTTTTCTCTAGTTCTTTATAGTCTAGTTTTATTTTCTTCTATGTTTGAGATCACATACCAGCTATTTTTATCCTAGTCAATTTACTTAGTATCAATAACATTCTATAATATCTTAAAGCATCATTCTAGTATTTTTGAACATTTTTGAACATCTAATGTTTTTAACATCATGAATCTTTAAAATCACTATTTTTCTATCATGTATAGAAAATATACTTAATTCTTATAGGCATTATTTTCTTTGGTATTTAGCATCTTTTTCTTGAAGTAATATCCCCAAATAGGAATTATTGTGTGTGAAAAATGCCATTTTTCTATTCAAGTGGAATTTTAATTAACTTATGCAAATACTTTATGCTATTTATTTACAAATACAGATAGGTAAATGATAATATAAATATGAAGGAGGGGGAGGAAGGGGAGAAAGGAAGTCACCCTTGGTTTCATTGTCTACAAAATTTTTTTTTGTATATTTGTCTAGGCTTTTTCTCTATGCATATTTATTTTATAAAGTTTGGAATCATACTTCTTGTATTGTCATATAACCTGCTTTTCCAATTATCACAAATTTTCCCCTGTGTAGAAATGTCTTTCCTCAATACAGTTTTAATGGCTGAATAGTATTCCATGAAATCATAATAACAGTTACTACTCACCATATGCCAGGAAGTTACATACCTAAGCTTGTTTGAATTCTCACTCTATGAGACAGGTGTAATGACACACTCCATTTTAGCAAAAAGAAAGATTCAGACATAGTGAGGTCAGATATATTGTCTAATTATGGAGATCTCGTATATGTATACAAATCAGCAGTCTGCTGTAGGACAGTTAAGTCGTGTCATTCTGGTTGCTGTCATAGGTGATGATGCTATTAATTCATTAAACAAACAATCACTGAGTTCCCATCTATGCTGGGTGTTTTGCTAGAAGCTGTGTCCACAGGGGTAAAATGTCAGCAGAAGGTAGGATTGGAGGGGAAGAGCTGAATGGCTCTTGTCATCAGACTGGGTTTTCTCCCTCCTGTTTGCTCACGTAGCTGAGGGGAGCTCAGCTCTGTGACAGCAGCCTCTGGCTGGGTATGGTTCTGTCTCTTCCATCAGCGCCAGTGTTTCCTGGTTTCTCTTCCTGCTCACCTGCCAGGGTGGGGCCTCATGGAGTTGGCCGCCTTCCTTCCTGAAACAGTCAACCAAAGTCAGAGTGGGTAGCCTGGGGATTGGTCCCGTGCCTCTGATTCTGTTGTTCCTTCCATGCAGTATGTTCAATGACCATGAAAATGCCTAGACATATTCCTTGTCAGCTATTAAAGAAGAATGGCCCTGGCTGCTTCAGTTCGGAAAAGCCTCCCGTGGAGGCTGCGGCACCCGCCTGGATCTCCACCATTTCTTGAACACTGTTTGCTGAGACACATATGGTGTCTTGGGAGGGAGGCTCAGACCTTTCTAATTTTATACTTTTATTACCCCTAAAAGAAACCCCATATCTTATAGTTACTCCTCATGTCTCCCTGTTTCCTGGTCATGGCCATCACTAATGAGCTTTCTGTCTCTATGGACTTGCCATTTGGGGACATTTTATATCATTAAAAGCATAGAGTATGTAGTCTTTTGTGTCTGACTTCAGTTTAACAGGATGTGGTCAAGGTTTGTCCATGTTGTAGCGTGTATCAGTACTTCATTTGTTTTCTTATGGATGATACTATTCCACTGTGTGAATATACCACATTTTGCTTGTATACTCATCAGTTCATGGGGCATTTGAGCTGTCTCTGTTTGGCTATGATGAATAATGCTGCTATGGACATTGTGTTTGAACATATGTTTTCAGTTCTCTTGGGTGGAATTCTCTCTAGGAGTAGAATTCCTGAGTCATAAGTTATCTCTGTGTTTACCTTTTTGAGGAACTGCCCAGCTGTTGGCCCAAGTGGCTATATCATCTACAATCACACCAGGCCTGGAGGAGAGTATCATGCATTTTTCATTGCAGTTACCATGACAATCTCTAAAATCCAGGCAAGTCACAAGCCAACTGGCCCCGTGGCTCCCCAGCTCACCATTCCACATGCAGAAAATGCTCACCTCGACTGTGAGCCTCTTATCTTTCTGCAGGACAGGTTGACAGGTGTACCAGGTCTGCGAGTCTCATGGTTGCGTATGTTCTTTAGACAATTGTCCCTGGTGACTCATAGTTTCCCTCCCAGGACCTGACTTTGATTGGCATTGGTGACCTTTGAGGCCAGTGACTTCAGCACAGAGGCTCTGTCACACTTTAACCTAGATTTCCTTTGCTTTGGACCAATAATAACACTTGCGTCATACAGTTCTTTATAGTTGACAAACTACTGACTACTTTCCCTTGTTTCAGGGCCTTGTGCTCTGCTTTCAAAGGTATTGGCCTTATTTAAAGCACAGAAATCCCTCTGGGGTGTGTTAATGGCCAGTAAGAGGTTAACCTTTCATCAGGACTCACCGAGTCCTCATAATTTTCTAGTATGAAAGAGGGTCTAATGGTGAGAATGGAGTAGCTTTGGAGGCCCTCTAAGACCTGGCCCTGGAAGACTCCCCTTCTATGTGAGGGTCATAAGCTTGGCATTGCTGTAGGAAGGTAGTGCCATGTTCAAGTTGAATTTTTCTAAGTTTTTCCTCTTACACAAAGATCATTGATGAAAAAGCTAAGATGGGTGGCAGGATTTCAAGGAAGTTTTCTTTATGTTTATGTTATTTTAATTTTCTGAAACATTGCATATGTAATAAGTGAAAAATTTTAAAGGAAGCTAAAGAGTGATGCGAGGCCCAGGATGTGGGGTTGACAGTTCTTCCTCAAGCATGATTCCTATTTATGCACACTCCTTCCTTCTTGTCTATAAGCTGGTTATCCATGCCTGAGAGAACATTCCTCACAGCCATGGTTTCTTTAAAAGGAGAGCTTTTGCAAAAGACTCTTGTCAAATGTTTTTTTATTAACTATAAATTACATACAGTGTGGACTTAGGGACTATTGTACAGAGTGAAGTCAGAAAGAGAAAAGCAGATGATCTTATTTGCAAAGCAGAAACAGAGAAATAGACATAGAGAACAAATGTATAGACACCAGCGAGGGGGAAAGGGGAGTGGGTATGATGTGTTGGGAGGTTGAGATTGACATATATACACTATTGGTACTATGCATAAAATAGATATCTAATGAGAACCTACTATATAACTCAGGGAACTCTACTACTCACTGCTCTGTGGTGACCTAAATGGGAAGGAAATCCAGAAAAGAGGATTTATACATATAGCTATATTGGATGTATACATATAGCTAATTTACTTTGTTGTGCTGTGGAAGCTAACACAACATTGTAAAGCAACTCTATTCCAATAAAAACTAATTAAGGAATAAATTACATACAACTCTGTTCTCCTAACATCAGCATCAATGTACACATTAATCCCCTCTGAAAATGGTCAGTCACTATTATCCTCAGAAAGGCCATCTTCCTGTCTGTCTCTCTCACTCCTCAAAATATGTATATTCGTACATATTCTCTGTGTGAACTGTCTATTTTGCCAACTTGGCCTGGATAAAAAGATACCAGACTCTATGGATGAAACTCCCTTCAAACCCAGCTCCTAGGACAGTTTTGTGTTTCCAAAGGCAGAGTTGTCCATAATCCTAGTTTGTGAAGGTCCTGAGGTCAGTCTAAAGGCTGCATGTTTCTTATTTAAATTCAAATTTATTTTCTAGCTTGAATGCAAATACACATTTGCAATAACCCCCTACACCACTTATCATGCAGTCCATCTGTATTTTCCTGTCCTAGCATTATATCACTGAGAGTTCTAATATTCCAACAGACTACCAGCCTGGAAATAAAGCAGTTTGAATTCCCAGAAACAGTGGGCTGCCATATTACCATTGCCTTATGTCCCTGTGAATAATCATCAGAAATGATTAATGTCTTATAATATCTGAGATCATCTCATTTAGTTCTCTGCTTTAAAAAAGAGATTATATCTAAAATAACCCAGGATTTGACTGTCTACCATATTCTTATAATATCATGGATGTGAAAAGATGACTGTTTGATAAATAATTACTTCTAGGATCTAATTTTTATGAATTTAGGAAGTTCTACTTGATCATATCATGATTTTATATATATATATATATATATATATATATATATATATAGGAGAAGGCAATGGCACCCCACTCTAGTACTCCTGCCTGGAAAATCCCATGGACGGAGGAACCTGGTAGGCTGCAGTCCATGGGGTCGCTAAAAGTCGGACACGACTGAGCAACTTCACTTTCATGCATTGGAGAAGGAAATGGCAACCCACTCCAGTGTTCTTGCCTGGAGAATCCCAAGGATGGGGGAGCCTGGTGGGCTGCTGTCTAGGGGGTCACACAGAGTTGGACACAACTGAAATGACTTAGCATAGCATAGCGTAGCATATATATATATATATATATATATATTTTTTTTTTTTTTTTTTTTTCTGTGTAGCAAGCCATTCTCTCACCAGGGGCTTCCCTGCTGGTTCAGATGGTAAGGAGTCTGTCTGCAATGGAGGAGACTCGGGTTCAGTCCCTAGGTTGGGAAGATCCTTGGAAAAGGGAATGTCTACCCACTCCAGTATTCTTGCCTAGAGAATCCCATGGCCAGAGGAACCTGGCGGGCTGCAGTCCATGAGGTCTCAAAGAGTCATACACGACTGAGTTTCACTACTGAGTTACTGACATAACTTTCACTACTTTCAGGCCATTTTCTCAGGGTGGACCTGGTAACTGAAAGCAGTAAGCTCTATGCATCAAGTACATATTATACATAAGAAACTGTACATTGTTCTTTATACACATCACCTTATTTTATTTTTAGAACAGCTCCATGACATATGTATTACTAGCATCCTTTTCCAGATGAGGAAGAAGAGGCCTATAAACATGAAGTATCTCACCCAGATGACACCATGAGACTGCCGGTTAAATGTGGCAGGTTGAACACAGTGAACCACTACTCCTTCCTGAAATTCGCTAAAATATCACATTTAAGTGATACTTTTTTATGGCTGGAAAGCAGGAATAATAGAGGACAGTAAATAATAAAATCTGGAAAGCTGGAAAGAGATGGACATGTGTCAATTTAACAGACCAGAGAAGGGTATATTGTGGCAGATGGTGAAGGAAGCTTGAAGTATGAAGGATCCTCTGAAAATGGTACAAATGGGGCTAAATATAGGATTTGCTGAAAACTTGCATAGATCCTCTTTCGTCCTAGCAGAAGACTGTAGACTAGGTCCCCTGGAGCTGTTGGCTTTGGGCAGCGGTATGGCTGAGGACAGCGCACTACGCCACACTGGGGATTGAGACACAGTCTGTGCACTGAATGGTGAGACCACGGTCCCTCCACTAACCTGCTCCAAGGGTACTGGCAGCCAGATAGATACCTTCCAGACAGGATCCTGGAGGCTTCCTTTCTGGGGAAGATGACTGGCTCGGGGCACAGGACTTAAAGATGCTGAGGGTTAAGAGTGGCAATGAGAATGGCAGTGAACTTCTCAAGAAAAACAAAATAAACTAGAAACTTATAGTCATGCCTTCAAAATTCGGAGTGAGAATCACTTCTCCATACCTGGGATTCTGTAACATATCCAAAACACCAAGACAGTTTCAGAAATCCAAAGTCTTGAAAGCATTTTAATTCCTGTTTACCCTTGAGTGTGCTTCCAAAATTAGAAGATTATCTAAGAAAGGGGACGACATAAGATAAAGGAAATTGGTGACCCATCCCTGGAAACACACCTGGAGAATCCTCAGGATGAAAGGAAGAGAAGCCCCAGGGTAGCACTGTAGGGCTGGCATGGAGAACCACCAGTCCAGGCAGGTGCAGGAGTGTGGAGAGCTCTGCCGGGAAGTGGGGGTGGGGGACGTCTCCAGAAAACGCCACTACTGATACCAGACCACATGAATTGTATCGTATTGAGAGGCTGCTGCTACTTTTGAAGGAAAGCTACTGTAGAGTTAGTAATAAGTACATCAGATCAGATCAGATGAGTTGCTCAGTCGTGTCCGACTCTTTGCGACCCCATGAATCGCAGCACGCCAGGCCTCCCTGTCCATCACCAACTCCCGGAGTTCACCCAGACTCACATCCATCAAGTCAGTGATGCCATCCAGCCATCTCATTCTCTGTTGTCCCCTTCTCCTCTTGCCCCCAATCCCTCCCAGCATCAGAGTCTTTTCCAATAAGTCAACTCTTTGCATGAGGTGGCCAAAGTACTGGAGTTTCAGCTTCAGCATCATTCCTTCCAAAGAAATCCCAGGGCTGATCTCCTTCAGAATGGACTGGTTGGATCTCCTTGCAGTCCAAGGGACTCTCAATAAGTGCATAGAAAGTTAAACGGAAAAAAGTGACAGTTGTTAACTCCAGGAAAAGCAAAGTTATCTAAGAAAGAAGATATTACTATATACAGTGTACTTCGTGGCCAAGAGTTGGACCCAACTGAGCGACTTTCACTCTCACTTTGCCCTTTCACTTTTTGTAGCCTAATAATCACTTTCACTTTTCACTTTCATCCACTGGAGAAGGAAGTGGTAACCCACTCCAGTGTTCTTGCCTGGAGAATCCCAGAGACGGGGGAGCCTGGTGGGCTACCGTCTATGGGGTCGCACAGAGTCGGACACAACTGAAGCGACTTAGCAGCAGCAGCAGCAGCAATCACATGATCATAGTGTGTAAGCACTGAATATTAATTTAACCAAACATGGCTCTATTCAGAGAATGGAGGAGGGGAAGTGGGCAGGGAGATTTAAGAGACCAAAATCTCAGCTTCCATTTGAAAGTTGATGAATAAGATCTAAAATCTAAATAAAATCTAGGTATAGCTGCAAAAGTATATTGTTTGAATGTATAGATATAAATATCAGAATAAGTAGCTAAAAGTGATTGTGTCTAGATGGTGGGAACCACGGTGTAGGAGATAGAGCAGGAGAATGCCCATTTTCATTGTAAAGCCTATAGAACCATTGGACTTCCAAAATCATGAATATGTATAACTTTGGTTTATTTTTAAATAAAATTAGTAGCAGGTAGTTGCAGAATCACTATTTGAACTGATTCAATCTGAAGCTAATCCCACTTTTCCCTCTCAAGATAAATTCTTTGTATTTATTTGCCTCTAGACTTTGATGTTCTTTAGTTTGTTTGTGCAATTGATCCAATAATCTGCAAGCTCCAGGAGCGTATGGCCTGTGGTAATCCTGTGGGAATTATCGTGAGTGATAAAGAGGACTTGTTCTGGGGTTGGAGGGATGTCTCACAGAGCCCAAGGCAGGGAACTTGAACAAGGGACTGGGGCACCATGAGGAACCCCGAAAGTTCTTTCTCTCTGTTGTTTCTATATGTTCCCCCTGCCTGTATCTGCTTTATTTGATTCCTGGCTTCCCTGATGGCTCAGAGGTTAAAGCATGTGCCTCTAATATGGGAGACCTGGGTTTGATCCCTGGGTCAGGAAGATCCCCTGGAGAAGGAAATGGCAAACCACTCCAGTATTCTTGCCTGGAGAATCCCATGGACGGAGGAGCCAGGTGGGCTACAGTCCACAGGGTCGCAAAGAGTTGGACACAACTGAGCGACTTAACTTTAACTTAACTTCACAAGGTAGGAAATAGCCACGAGTTTGCACCTGAGTGGAGTCCTTGGGAGGGGATGTGTGTCTCCACGCATGCTTAGTTGCTCAGTCATGTCTGACTGTGTGGCCCCATGGACTGTAGCCTGCTAGGCTCTTCTGTCCATGGGATTTTCCAGGCAAGAATACCAGAGTGGGCAGCCGTACCTTCCTCCAGGGAATCTTCCCAACTCAGGGATCAAACCTGGGTCTCGTGCACTGCAGGCAGATTCTTTACCAGTGAGCCACCTGGGGAGCTCCTGGAGGAGCTGAGGTAAACCCAGTTTGAGTGCCAAGTCCTGGAAAGTCAGAAGGGAGCTCCCAATGGGAAACGTGTACTTTTTGGAGTTTGAAAGGGGATCATCTAATGAATGGGCTTGAGGAGCCTGGACCCTGTCTTCTCCAAGCAGCCTGCTGCTGCTGGGGTGTCCCTGTGGACCCCCGGCTGCATGAGCAGTCACGCCCCACATGAATGGCTGGATTAGGGGAGCTGTAGAGACATCTGCAGAGAAGTCATTTACTTGTGTTGGGACAAAAAAGGCTTAAGTACCAGGAACAGCACTGACTTGGGGTCTTAGGAAGGCTCCCAAAGTCATGTTCCTCTTCTTATTAGCTGTGTAGCCACTAGTCCTGTGGGGCTGTTGAGAGTTTGAAGTATAGCTAGTCTGAGAGCTTGAAATGTGTTCTGAGTGTAAAATACACACTGTATTTTGAAGACTTAGTATCCTCAAATACAAAATATCTCAGTGCTATTATTAATAGTGACACTAATATGAATGCTGAAATGGTAATATTTTGGATATACTGGCTTCAATAAAATATATTATTAAAATGAATTTCACCTGCTTCCTTTTACTTTTTGAAAATGTGACTCGGAAAAATTAAAAGTACGTTTCTATTGGACATCACCAGTCTAGACTCTAGACCTAAGGCATTGCCTTTATTGAAAAGAACAAAGTCACTCAGGCTTGGCATCACTCTAGAAAGTTGGGGAGAGGTATTTGTACAACCCCAATGCCTTAGCTTTCATTTAGTATTAAACAGCACCTTGTCTTTCAGGGACCTAAGCCCCTGTAAAATCCACAGCTGCCCCTCCTCTGCCCTGCCTGTAACGAGCCAGCCCTCTGACGGAGGACCTGTGTACCCTTAGGGGCCCGGAGAAGATCTCAGGGGATCTGGAGGCTGTTTCACTCCTCTGGAAAGCTTGGCAGAAAGAAATTCTACAGCTTCCCAAGTACTGCTGCCCTGGCCAGTGAGATCAGTGCTTCTTGGCTTGAGGCTTCTAGCAACCCAGTGAGACAAGGTTGGTGGTCTCAACTACCAGAAGCTCTAACTGGTGGTTGTAAATCTCTCTTACTAATGAAAATGTTGAAAAATTAATATTCGTTAAGATATAGCTGGATAGACAAAATCGTTCCAAATGTGCATTCTTAGAGAACATTATTAAAAGATGCTTCTGGCGATGGAAAGTTGGACAGAAGTCATTGTCTCCTCCAGGGTCCTGGTCCCTACATGTTTTGTTTCCACATTTGATCCGGAAGTGATGGAGTTTCCCTTAACTTTCCCCCAGGGATGTGTAATTGACACGTACATCCCTTGGAAGTTAATAGAATTTTGAGGTTTGGATGACTTCAGTCATTTCTCCATCTGGGATGATGAGCAACCTGTCATCACTGTCAGAGCCCCACGACCAACCCCATGATCAGCCCTGCTTACGCTGCACCATGGAATGTGCCAAGCTTTCAATTATCTTGTCGCTAAGAACTGAGAGTTGTAACTACAAATTCCTTAGTTTGTGCTGCAGCTCTGCATGTCACTGTCATACTCAAAGAACCAGTTCTCCATGCTCCCTAAGACAACAGGCACGTGGGCCCTCCCAGTGCAGTAACATCCCGCTCTCCATGATCTTCACCCTTGGGGAAAGTGTTGTTGATTGGGAATTAAGTGCCCGTGCTCAGGGGCAGCCTGCCCGGGCTGTGTCCACACACCTTCCTTACAGCCTGTGAGACCGTGGGTAAGTGATTTTATCTTTCTGGAACACATTTCCTTATCTGTAAGCTGGGGTTTCTGAGAGCACCTACCATTGGGAAAGATGTGATATATAATTATGTATGGGCATATATATGCATATACATATGATGAGATAATATAGGTCAAGCTTTCTATGGTGCTTGGTTTATGGACGCTCTCAGCAACTATTAACTGACCTTAGCTTTTTTTTTTTTTTTGAAGCATGATCTGTGTTTATTTCACATGATCTTTCAATAGATAATTGACAGAAATACAAAAGTATAGCTTGAATCTATATAACCTGAAATGTATAATGCAAAACTTGCAAATTTACCAGAGAAAGAAAACAAGTTCCCAGTCATGAACTTGTGGTGAAGTTTTTTTTTTTTTAACTTTTTTTTTATGTTGGGGTATATAGCCAATTAGCAATATTATGATAGTTTCAGGTGGACAGCAAAGAGACTCAGCCATGCATATACATGTATCCATTCTCCGCCCCCCCCCCCCCCCCCCGCCCCCCCCCCCCCCCCCCCTCCGGACTCCTTTTCCATCTAGGCTGCCACATTAGCTCTCCTTAGTTTTTTCCCTTTTGTTTTCTTTTTAGCTCTCTTTAGTTTTTATTGGTTCTGTCTTTTCACTTGCTTTCTCCAATGGCCACTGGGGCTGCTCAGAGAAAGCTTGAGAATCAGACTGCTCGTCTCTGCTACAGAATTACAATACCCACCCCCCCCACCACCAACTGTCCCTCCCCATGGCTTGGTCATCAGTAAGTGTGTGTGTGTATAAAAGTTTTATCCATAAATATGTGTGTCAGTGTGTATTTTTTGGTAAAAGTTTTTTAAAGACATAATTCACATACCATACACTTTACTGCCTTTAAAATGTGCAATTCAGTGGCATATTCAGAGTGGCATAGCCAATTTAGAACATTTTCATGACTTCCTCAAAAAATCCCCATATCCTTTGTAGTCAATCTCCATTTTCTTCCAAGCCCCTCCAGCCCCAGGCAACCACCAAGTCTACTTTTCTCCTTCTCTATATCTTGCCTTCTTTTTAAAAACAAGTCTAATTGACACACAGCATTATATCAGTTTCAGGTGTACTTGATTTGCTGCTTGATATGTTACAAAATGATTAATTACTACAGTAAGCTGAGTTAACTGCTGTAACCATATATAGTTATAGAATTTTTTTCTTGTGATGATTTATTTTCTTAGCAACTCTCAAACAAGCAATACAGTATTATTGCCTATAGTTGCCACGCTGTACATCACATCCCCATGACTTTTATAACTGGAAGTTTGTGCTTTCTGACCCCCCTCCACCCATTTTGCCCATCCCCCAACCCCTTCCTCTGGCAGCCATCCATCTGTTCTCTGTGTCTGTGAGCTTGGTTTTGTTCTGTGTCTTGGATTTTTCATGTGAGTAAGATAATTTGTCTTTCTGTGTCTGACTTATATCCCCTAAGCTAATGCCCTCAAGGTCCATGCACATTTTGCAAATGGCGAGATGTTGTTCTTGTGGCTGAATTCTATTCCACTGTGTGTCTGTGTGTATGTATCTTCTTCATTCGTCTGATGACAGCCACGGGTTGTTTCTGCTTTGGCTATTGCAGATAACGTTGCTGTGAACGTAGTGGTACGTTTCTCTCTTCATGTTAGTGTTTTCACTTTTTTGGATAAACACCCAGAAGTGGTATTGCTGGGTCATATGGTAGTTCTCTCTTGAATTTCTTGAGGAAACCTCCATACGGCTTTCCATAGTGGATGCGCCCTTTTTTCTCTTCAGATCTGCCTATTCTAGATATTTCCCATAAACAGAACCATGTAATATGTGGTCTTTTGAGAGGATTTAAATCAGCATAATATTTTCAAAAGTTATACACGTTTTTAGCATCTATTAGCACTTCATTTCTTTCTTTGGCCAAATAGTATTCCATTGCATGAATGTATTACATTTTGTTTATTGATTTATCAGTTGGTGGACTTTTGAGTTGTTCTACTTTTTGGCTACTGTGAATGATGCTGCTATGAATATTTGTGAACCCGTCTGTGAATGGCCACAGTTTTCATTTCCCTTGCCTACATACCCAGGAGTGGAACTGCTTGGTCTTATGTTAGGTCTATGTGTAACCTACTGAGGAACTGCAACATTGTTTTCTGAAGTGGTTGCACCATTTTACATTCCCATCAACAATGGAGGAGTGTTTCAGTTTCTTCATATCCCTGCCAACACTTGTTATTATCTGTTTGATTATAGCCACTCTAGTGTATGTGAAGTGGTATCTTATTATGGTTTTTATTTGCATTTTCCTGATGGCTAATGATGTTGAGTAGCCAGGCAATCATTTTTATCTAATATTTGCTCATTATCTCTTAGATTCTCATTGTGGTGTTCCAACCATTTCCCAAACTTCACAAGGCCCTAATTCCTTTATTTCCAGAGATCGCATTGCTTTTGCTATTCTTAACCATTTCCATGTACCGATTCATTCTTCAACAAAATAGTTATTGGGCTTCTTTTACATGGCACATGCTAATGGCGGGGGATATACAACTGAGGGGCCACTTATAGTCCGATGGCAACATGTCACCATGGGACTCCTCTGCTTAAAATGCTTCAGTGACATCTTAAAATTTAGGATAAAATTTATTAGCAAAACCCATGGCAACTGGGGTTCAGTTTATATATAAGTGTTAGGCCAGCCCAGTCACCTTCCTTGCTAGTCTCCCTGCCTCATACCTTCTGCTGACATCTTAGGCTCCAAATGAATAATACTTTCATGCAGCTTGGCCCTGTCCTCCACTGCCCCTTCTAGACAGTAAACTTCTCCAAGGCAGACATGGATTCTAATTCATCCTTGCATTTCCCACAACACTAGGGCAGTACTTGGCAACTTGAAAGTACTGAATACAATACTATATGATGTACTTGATACATTTACCACTTTAATTAGTAAATGAATAGATGGCTAAATAAGAGAATGAATGAAAATATCTGGTTCTGCTGGGTGGTGCAAGATATTTTAGTTTTTAGTTGGCTGAAGCTGGGCTCTATTCATTCATTTTAAACTAGCCTGAATGATATCCAGGCCTGCCGAACTGAGGGTGGCTTTATTTTAGTTGAGTATTTATAACTGTTAGTGATGGTCTAAGAAGTTTTAAGTCATGGCATGTTCAGATTTGCTTGTGCCCTCTAGGGTTATAATAAAAATGAAATACAATGCCCTAACATAACATAAAATACCCACAGTGTGAATGTCTACATGCTGAACAGAGTCATGTTTGGGGGCCTGTGTTGAAATTTCCGTGGACATCTGGAGAGTAAAAAGGGTCCAGTTGTGGTGCCCCTCTCCTTTCACTCTCATCCGGGCAGGACAAAGGTCTCTCTCCACCCAGGGCAGGAACATGTTTCTTTCCTGAAAGTTTTGTTGAGGAAGGGATGGAGGGGGCAGGAGTGGGCTTCTCCTGGGGGTATCCAGCCAGGCCTGGCCCCATGGGAGACAGGATGTGGGCCAGTCAGGCCCTCCAGCTCCCCCCAACCAGGCTGTTTCCTTTTCAGAGGTCTGTAGCTTGGCTCACATGAGGCAGCAGTGATAAGCACATTGTCCTGAAATGTAAACTGAGGAGGGAGGAAGCGCCTGGCATGGGTGATACGTCTGTCTGCTTATTCGCTGAGCATGTTGTTTGGGGGACATAACGTACCCTGTGGGGATGGTATTTTCTGAGGTGTTTGGGAAGATGATGTCCAGATGAAGGGCTAAGACACTGATGACATCTGAAGTAGGACGAAGGTCTCATAGCCAGTCTAAGCTTGCCCTGGGTCTTCCCTCAATTCCTTCCTCTATTTCAAGGTCCCCAGTGGTCCATGCTCTGACCACCACATCCCCAGCCTCTGGTGTCATTTTTTCCCCCCCATGCCTTCTCCAGGATCCCTTCTCATGCTCACAGCTGCCCACAGCTCCTCCTCCTCTGAGCCCTTCTCTCCAATTCCCTCCTAAAATTAAATAATTAGATGTTCGCTAATAGGGCAGGCTACAGTTCATGGGGTCGCAAAGAGTCAGACGTGACTGAGTGGCTAACAGACAGAATAGGGCAGTGGAAAAGGCTACGGCACGCAGCCGTCTCTGCTCCTCGCATGCGTTGAGCACTTTCCATGTGCCAGGTGTTTTACTTATGTTATTCACTCAATCCTTACAACTTAAAAGACAATGCTGCTAAGTCGCTTCAGTCACGTCTGACTCTGTGAACTCAGCCCACCAGGCTCTACCGTCCCTGGGATTCTCCAGGCAAGAACACTGGAATGGGTTGCCATTTCCTTCTCCAACACATGAAAGTGAAAAGTGAAAATGAAGTCGCTCAGTCATGTCCGACTCCTAGCGACCCCATGGACTGCAGCCTACCAGGCTCCTCCATCCATGGGATTTGCCAGGCAAGAGTAATGGAGTGGGGTGCCATCGCCTTCTCCGATAATTACTGTTTTCCCCAGTTTACAGTTGAGAAACTGAGGCTCAGGGAAGAAAACTGGTAGCCCTGGTATCTGAATAATGGAGAGCTCTGTAATTTACACTTATAGTCTGATGCAGAGATCTTACTCTCATCCAATATATTATATTTCCTTCCTGCTACCTGCCAGGCACACCGTGACTATCTGGTGCAACAGAGATGCATAAGGCAGCCTTCAGTTCAGTTCAGTTCAGTTGCTTAGTCGTGTCCAACTATTTGCGACCCCATGAATCGCAGCACGTCAGGCCTCCCTGTCCATCACCAACTCCGGGAGTTCACTCAGACTCATGTCCATCGAGTCAGTGATGCCATCCAGCCATCTCATCCTCTGTCGTCCCCTTCTCCTCTTGCCCCCAATCCCTCCCAGCATCAGAGTCTTTTCCAATGAGTCAACTCTTCGCATGAGGTGGCCAAAGTACTGGAGTTTCAGCTTTAGCATCATTCCTTCCAAAGAAATCCCAGGCCTGATCTCCTTCAGAATGGACTGGTTGGATCTCCTTGCAGTCCAAGGGACTCTCAAGAGTCTTCTCCAACACCACAGTTCAAAAGCATCAATTCTTCAGTGCTCAGCCTTCTTCACAGTCCAACTCTCACATCCATACATAACCACTGGAAAAACCATAGCCTTGACTAGACGGGCCTTTGTTGGCAAAGTAATGTCTCTGCTTTTGAATATGCTATCTAGGTTGGTCATAACTTTCCTTCCAAGGAATAAGCGTCTTTTAATTTCATGGCTGCAGTCACCATCTGCAGTGATTTTGGAGCCCCCAAAAATAAAGTCTGACACTGTTTCCACTGTTTCCCCATCTATTTCCCATGAAGTGATAGGACTGGATGCCATGATCTTCATTTTCTGAATGTTGAGCTTTAAGCCAACTTTTTCACTCTCCACTTTCACTTTCATCAAGAGACTTTTTAGTTCCTCCTCACTTTCTGCCATAAGGATGGTGTCATCTGCATATCTGAGGTTATTGATATTTCTCCCAGCAATCTTGATTCCAGCTTGTGTTTCTTCCAGTCCAGCGTTTCTCATGATGTACTCTACATATAAGTTAAATAAGCAGGGTGACAATATACAGCCTTGACGTACTCCTTTTCCTGTTTGGAACCAGTCTGTTGTTCCATGTCCAGTTCTAACTGTTGCTTCCTGACCTGCATACAGATTTCTCAAGAGGCAGGTCAGGTGGTCTGGTATTCCCATCTCTTTCAGAATTTTCCACACCCTTGAGCAATAGGGTTGTAAAGAATGATGAATGGAGAAGCACTGCAAAGGCAGTGATGAAGAGGAGAAGCTGGGGAGATTGGGAAAGCGTGGGGGGAAGCATGAGCAAAGGCACTGTGCTCAGGCTGCAGGCTACTGACCCCTGTTCTCCCACTCCCCTGGCTGCAGGGAGCAGTGGATGCTGATGGCTGAACGGAACTGCCCTGGGCTAGAAGGAGCCGCTTTGCCCAATGTGAGGCCGCCGCCTCAGGGGAAGCCTGAATCCAGGGATTGGTCAATAGGTGAGTACAAAGATTCGGTCCCCTTGCCTCAGTTGAGCACAACTCTGAAAGGCCATCCCAGCTGCAGAGGATCCAGCCCCAGGGCTCAGCCAAGGCCTTTCAGATCAGACCCTTACCAGTCTTGCTCCCATCACCCCAGGACATGTGTGTGTCGACTAAAACGATGCACAACATGCAGGTTAACTTTTATTTGGGAAAAATGAGGACTTCAGCCCAGGAGATAACGTATCAGATAGCTCTGAGAGACTGTTCCAAAGAGGCAGTGGGGGAAGATCAACATATGAGATTTTGGTGAAGAGGGAGTTCAGTGCAGTCAAGTGCTTACTTTATAGGAGGTTTTCTGCTAGTCATGAGGAGCTGATATCACCGTGAAGGAATTGGGTGCTTTTCTAGATATGAAGAGATGCAAGGACTGGGATCATGAAATCAGTTCCTGAGAATATCTGTCTAAAGACCTGTTCCACCAATTTCCCTGGAGCACAGAGTGCCTCGGTCTCCGCTCTGAACTTCCCTCAGGCTGTTGAACGTTGGTAGCTGCAGCAGCGCGGGGTTCAGTCTCCGCAGAGGCAGATGGCAGATACCCCTGTTGTTGCTGTTCAGTCAGTGGCAAGTGCTCTCGGAAAGTGCCAATCTGTAGTTGACACGTGTACCCCTAAAGACCTTCTGCACACAAGCCTACCTCAGAGTGTGTGTCCCAGGGAACCAGGACGTGTGCAGGCACAGAGGTATAAAATTGCCTAGCATGTTCCAGAAAGGAAAAATAGCCCAAGGCAGCTGCAGTATAGAATGTGGAGGTTGTAGGATTACTCTGTAGATGGTTCCTCCTGCACTGTTTTAATATTATTTTTTATTTATTTGGCTGCATCGGGTCTTAGTTGTGATACTTGGAATCTTCGTTGCGTCATCCTGAATCTTTTGTTGTGGTGAATGGGCTCTCTAGATGTGGTATGTGGGCTCATAATTGTGGTGCATGGGCTTAATTGTCCCACCGAATGTAGGATCTTAGTTCCCCGACCAGGGATCAAACTCACATCCCCTGCATTGCAAGGTGAACTCTTAACCACTGGACAACAGGGAAGCCCCTCCTCCTGCACTGTGCTCTGAACATTCAGAGATGGACACGTAGCTCCTTTTCTCAGGAATCTAGGCTGTGCCTCTGCCCCACAGAGGCCTGACCTATTATAAGGTTAACTGCTTACAACTTAGGACAAATGGCAGTTTCTAAGCCAAAGGAATAACAACAAAGAAATGTTTGGCAATCATTTTATGGATGCTTTTGGAATGTCAAAGCTTACAAGCGACCTTAGAACACATCCAGTCCAGAAACCCTCAGTTACCACATAGACGTGAAGCCCCAGGGAGGTGCCATGACTTCAGGTGAACGCAGATCGAGTCAGGGCCACCACTGGAACTCAGGTCTCCTGTCTTCCTGTCCATCGGCCTCTCTACCTCTCCTTGGAGATCAAACCAGTTAATCCTAAAGGAAATCAGTCCTGAATATTCATTGGAAGGACTGATGCTGAAGCTGAAACTCCAATATTTTGGCCACCTGATGCAAAGAACTGACTCATTTGAAAAGACCCTGATGCTGGAAAAGATTGAAGGCAGGAGGAGAAGGGGACAACAGAGGATGAGATCGTTGGATGGTATCACCGACTCAATGGACATAAGTTTGAGCATGCTCCGGGAGTTGGTGATGGACAGGGAAGCCTGGTGTGCTGCAGTCCATGGGGTCGCAAAAGAGTCGGACATGACCGAGCAACTGAACTGACTGACCTCTCCTCAGGGGGGTTTATACCTAATAACAAATAAGAACTTAAACACTAGCCCATGATCTTTGCTCAAGGGCTGTACTGACAGTGACTTGTCCATGTGAGGGCAAATTGCCCTGGAAGAAGATGGTCACCCAGCTTCCCCCAGGGGCTCCCACAGTCCTCCACAAGGCTCCCCACAGTGAGCCTGCTCCTGGTGCCAGGCACAACAAGGCTCAGTGTTGTTCCAGAACCTGCTGTACTTCCTTACTCCCTATCAGATCACATCCAGCCGCTTTTCTCCAGCCATGGTCAAGGTGAGTGTGGAAGCCGTAGAGCACCGTCAGGGGGTCTGCCTGTCAGGCACCTGCTTGGGATTTAGTCCTGGCTTCTCTTCACCTCACTTCTAGGCTTAGATGGGCCCCCTCCCTTCTCTGAGGAAAGGGTTATCGGATAAGCTGACTTTCAGCTAGGGCACTGGTTAGGACCATTAGCCTCAGCACATTAGCCTCTGATAAATGGATGATTCCAACCCAGCACCGTATAGGATACCACAGTGCTCAACTTCCGCTGTCCTGTCCTTTCCCGGTGACTTTGCCCTTTGACCTGCCTCTCAGAGCCTGGCAAATATTAACCCGCACAATCAGGCTCTGTGTGAACTTCTCTTTCCAGATAAGGCACCTTTCTTAAAAAGTTGCCCCCGAGCAGGGTCTCCCCAGCTAGGGGTTGTGGTTTGCTGGCTTCCTATGAGTTCCTTGTAGTAGTGATTCCAGTGCGCAGGGAGGGTCCTGTGGTCAGGTAAGCTGGAGAAGCGCTGCGCAGTTTGTTATTTTTGGAAGATGTTCCATTTACTTGAGGGCGAGAAGTCCTACCCTTAATCTGCCTACTTTCTTTGAACCTAGATCTTCCCAATTTCACTGAACTGCAGAAAATTTTTTTAAAACAGAATACACCTTAACCTCCTTGAGGGAACTTACCCTCACCTCTTTCTGAGCTCAATTTCTCTCATCCATCCTGCGGTTTACAACCAGGCTTTCCTGTCTGGGTCACTCTCCTGGCGTCACTGTTCTGTGTCTCTGCCATGTCCCTTCTGCACACTGGGGTGTGGCCTTGCTCCCTGCTTCTTGTTCCGGTGTGCCTGGAAATAAGGGGGTTTCCTGAGACACGGAACTTACAGTGCTAAAGCCAAAGAAAATCCCAGGCGCCCTGGGACATGTTGGTCTTCTGTACTGAGCCCTGTTTCTTGCCTGCAGCCCCAGGCCTCTCCTGGGATTCCCTGTCCCTGGCCTCAGCCTACCTGGGGCTGTGACCACAAGGTGCTTACATGCCCAGCCTCTCCCTCTCTCTCAGCTAAACCCCATCTCCTCATCAGCACCCACAGGGGGAGTAAGTTCCCCTCTTAGCAGACCCTTAGTGATGCCCCTCTGAGCAGACCCTGTCTGACCCCATCTTATCCACCCCAGATAGACTTGGAAAACCCTAGCACCCCACACATTCCTCCCCAGGCTCATGCCTCTGACAGGCACAAGGTAGCTAAGTGGCTCTCAGGAGGGGTCATGGCGATTTTGCCGCAGCTGTGAGAGCGGATGGGGCAGGGGCCACCCTGACATTGTGTGTGGAAGGCCAAGAGCCAGCCTGTCCAGGAAAGAGAAGCTGCAGCCTCCCAGGCCCCCCTCTGTTCCTCTCTGCTCTGCTGCCAGTTGCAAGGTTGGGGGGATTGTTACTGTGTTCATCTCTGGACCACAGATGCCCACTCTGATGAGTGAATAGTCTCTGCCATCAGGGTTCACTCGTAGAGGAGGAGGATGTTGGAGACACAGGGCTGAGTGAGTGCAAGCAATTGTTAAGTTGTGGTGCATTAAAACCAACAGAGCGGTTAATTTGTCCCTTGTTTTTACTGCTGCAAATATTTTTCCATTTCTACCAGTCTTTTCCCAAGCCTTTCTATTTCCAGGGCCTTTTGTGTAGTTCCAGATCAGGAGTTCTTTTGTTCATTAAAGCCCTGACTTATTGGGAGACTGGTGATGTTTGCTTTTGAAGGGGAGGGGAGGAGGTGACCTGCAGAAGGCAGGCAGAAATAGCCATATCACATGGAGGTTTGGACCAGAAGTAGATGTTTTCCCAGGTCTGGTGAGCAGTGGATCTCAACGGTATCCCTGTCCGAGGTGCTGGGATGTGGGATGGACTGATCTGGACACGCTGCCTTCCCTGGGACCCTGGAAAAAACCTTTCAACCTGTAGAATAATCCTACTTTGTGTCTATTCTGTGCCAGGCATTGTTGTAGATGCTGGGATTAAAGGAGTGAACAAAGCAGATGGAAATCCTGGCCCTTGTAGACCCTGAATCTTAGGGGAGCTAGACAAAAGCCAAATGCTCAAGACTTGGGCTTTTATCACAAACAGCCATGAAGCCATTGGAAGGGTCTGTACAGAGAGGAGTGTAGAGTTAAAAGGATCACGGTAGCCTCTGTGTTACGGATGGAATCACTGTAGTGGGACAGAGGTAGAAAGACCAGTTCAGAGGCTATTTCAAGGATCCAGGGTAGAGGTGATGGTGGCTTAAATGTTGCCAATGAAAAGCCTTTAGGTTTTGGAGATGCTTTGGAGGTAAAGCCAGATAGATAAAATGTGAGCTATGAGATTAAAAGGAGAAATCATGGATGACTCCAGGGATTTTGGCCTGAGTAGCTAGAAATATAGTCTTCATTAACTGAACTGGGAAAGGCTGTGGCAGGAATAATGTTTTTTGCAGGGGGGAGGGATATCACACAGAGAGAGCAGAGCCCTCGTGTCCTCAACCCCTCCCCTCCCCCCCGCCCCGGGTTTTCAGGCAAGACCACACTGGCCCGCGTGGCTGTGTGTGGGTCAGAAATGACACCTCTTTTAGTTAGGGAGTTTGAAATAGACATGTACACACTGCCATTTTAAAATGGATAACCAACAGGGCCCTACTGTATGGCGCATGGAACTCTGCTCAATGTTATGTGGCAGCCTGGATGGGAGGGGAGTGGGGGGCGGGGAATGGACACATGTACGTGTATGGCTGAGTCCCTTCGCTGTTCATCTGAAACTATCTCAATGTTGTTAATCAGTTATTCTCCAAGACTAAATACAAAAAAGTTTAAAAACCTTAAAAAGTTTTATTGGAGATTAAAAAAAAAAAGAAAGAAGTGGCAACTCTTCCTCTATCCGACAGCCCTGTGTTGAGGACATGGCTTGTCAAGGGGAACAGCTCCTCTTGCAGCCTGAACCCCTTGCTGTAAACAGCCTTCACAATCACACCCAGAAGCCCTGCCTGGAGTGACTAGCAGTGTGTCAGAAAGACCGTTACAGCAGGATGGGACCAGATGGCTACCTGGAGCAGCGTCAACTGAGCTTAAAGAAATAACTGTGTCCTGTGTCATGTTTTAAAGTACATTGTGTACTTGCCTCAGCAGCTCCAGTGAGTGGAGCCTACTTACATGGGTTCATCAGAGGTATAAAGGCAGGAAACAAAATTAAGGAGTATTGTTGGTCTTCTTAGGATTAAAAATAATGAATGCTGTTCTGTTTTGAAGTTACATGATCCTCTTTTATTACATGCTAAGACTAGATAAGTTCTCTATATTAATCTCTGTTTGTTTTTTTTTTTTTTTTCCAGAGAAGGGTATTCCCAGCAATGTTGAAGAAAGCATTAACCCTGACTGTTCGTTTTAAATATTTATTTATTTTATTTGCTTATTTTGGCTGTGCCAAGTTTTAGTTGGGGCTTTCAAACTCTTAGCTGCAGTGTGTGGGATCTAGGTCCTTGATCAGGGGTTGAACCTGGGCCCCCTGCATTAGGAGCGGGGAGTCCTAGCCACTGGGCCTCCAGGGAGTTCCCTATATTAATCTCTCAGAATATAGCAAATCAAATATAGGGAAGGAATGGCTTTTCCAAAGGTCTTATATTAGTACCAGTATGGAACACTCAACATACTAGCTTTGAAGAAGTTGTTCCAAGTCTAAAGGAGTGTTTCATCTTTTACACTCAGCATTGCCATCAAAATGACCAAGCAAATCTTGGTTTTCTTTAGTTTAAGGGACTTCATGATACACTATAGTCATATCATTTATATTTTACACTCTCATTCAAACCTCCCAATGACTCTAAGAGGTGGTACTGTTATTTTACAGGACAGAAGATTAAGACTTGGAGAGTGGAGATGACATGCCCGGGACACGTCAGCTAATGTGTGGCAGAGCCTAAACAGACACTCAGGTTAGTTTGGGTCCAGAGTTCTGTCTATTAAACAATGTTCCCCTGACTCCCCTGATGTGAAGTTCAGAATTCCATAACCCCAGGGTCACAAATTTCTGGAATTTGAAGGGAATAAGGGCATCTACTCTATGCCCCCTTCCCCACCTGCTGCCTGAATTCTCTCTAGTAATCCTTGATGAGATGTCTTCCCCCTGGTCCTTGTAGAAATGCTGGGTGATGGCATAAGAAAAAGTTTGAGAAGCTTATTAGGATGTGAATTTCTGGGTGTCATCTCAGATCCATGAAATCAAGAGTGTCCTTGGGTCAGGACCCAGAAATATATTGTTATCAAGACCCCAGCTGGCTCTAGTCAGCAGCCAGGTTTGGAGACCACACTGTAGTGATGGGGAATGCCCTGCCTGCCTCACAAATTGGTCCTGCCTGTCATTTCCACCCTGAGCCATTTCTTTCCTTTATCCCCTCTTCTTGGGTAGCTCTGGCTTATTCCTTAAATTGCATTGAACTGCATCTCCTTGTAGCTTTTAACTACTGGGCCCCATTCTACATTTTGGGTTATACAGAACAAGTTTAACCACTCTGCCACTTGGCAGTGTTTCAAGAACTGAAGTCATCAAACCCCACCCTCTCCTAGAGGGTCAATTTTCCCAAGTCTGCCACCTACATCTCTCATTATATAGTGTCAAGTTCTTATATCATCTGCGTCATGTTCTTCTGAAATCATTTGGGTGCTCCTTGTTCCTTTAAACTGAGGCACCAGAACCAAAGGCCACTTCCCGGGAGCCAGCATAGTAAGAACTTTCGCTCTTCTGATTCCAGACCCTGCCTTCCTCTAAAGGGATCTTGAAATTAGATGACATGTACTGGGTCTCCAAGGGGTGGGCCTCTGTGGAGCTACCGAGTTCTGCAGATGACCTTAGTCAATGGCTGCTGAGCCTGGTCTCGTGCCCTGAGTTGGTGCAGCTGTTGATTCTGGACACAAGGTGAGGACCGTAGATGTATTCTTGCTGCGTCTTGTCAGATTCTGCTCCTTGTTCCAGCCTCTTGAATTTTGAGATCCTGCCTCTTCCATCAGTAGATTGAATGTTTCTTCACCTGATTCTTTCAGACTGTCTGTATTATTCACCCTGTTTTCTACCAGACTCTGGTTTAAGATTATTGTTGTTCCAGAGATCTTTACTCTGAGTAGTGACGTATTGTATACCCCTCGGTATCTGTGTGTGTGTGTGTGTGTGTATATATATATCTCTCCATATTTTATATAGTTAGAGTGGACACAGCTGCTGCTCACCTGATCGTCTGAGTCATCCTTTGCCAGCTCGTGTGTCAGTTTCCCGGCTTTTGTGTGGCTTTGGTGCCAATGTTCTGTGCCTATTAGGGACACAGACGTTTCTTGCCCCTATGGAGTGCCACAAGTGTCTGTGAGTTATATTCTACCTCTGTCCTCCACCCCGTGTACCAGAAAATTACCAGCTAGCATAGGAGTAAGAAAGTCCAGCTCTTTGGTCTGGCGGCAGGACTAACTGAGGTTCAGTTTACATTCCAGAGCTGTCCATGGGATCAAGATCTGGACTTTACCTAAGAGGGTGCCCTTGCTGACTCCTTCCCCTTTCTGAGACCCTACTCCCTTCCTGGTTGCTCCTGAAGGCACTCCTCAATAATCCCCTCCACAGGGATCCTTGGTTCAGAGTCTGCTTCTGGGAGAAGCTGACCTAAGATGGTGGTCATAGTGTAAACAGATGTTATCAGCTGTTCCACATGAGTATACATATAAACATTTCAAGACTTTAAAATTTTGTTTATTTATTTTTTAAAACATTTATTTATTTGGCTGTACCAGGTCTTAATTGAGTCATTCAGGATCTTTCATTGCAGTGCAAGGACTCTCTAGTTTTGGCGCTTGGCCTCAGTAGTTGCTCCACGACATGTGGGATCTTAGTTCCCCGACCAGGGATTGAACCTGTGTCCCCTGCATTGCAAGGTGGATTCTTAACCACTGGGCAACCAGGGAAGTTCCAGGGCTTTTTTTATTAAAAAAAAAATCCTTTTTGTAGATTAGCTATTTTAATTTTAGTATAGAGTCAAATACAGGTATAACTCATATATTAACTGGTCCAAATAGGATCTACTGACCAGTCACCACAAAGTCAGTGTCTTTTGCAGCAAAACTCCTAAATTGCTCAGGGAAGCATGAGAGTGGCAGAAGGAGACATTCTTTGTGCCATGTGCTGGGAAAGGCCCCTAATTCCTTTAACATCTCTCACTGCACTTATGCCTTCCCTTCTGTGATTTTTTTTTTTTTTGACATTGGGTGGAGCCTGTTTCCTCTTAAAGACAGTCACCAGACTGTCTTCCTGAAAAAATAAATACATAAGACTTCTGCCTTCGCACCTGCAAGTTTCCTACCACCAGCCCAGGGGCTCCTTGGACAAGCCAGGAGGGTGTCTTCCTCTAGGTGTCCAGGTGTGTCCCTTGGAGTTTAACACTTGGCAAAGTCCCAGGGCTAAAAAAGGAATCACTTATCCTTTACACATCCATTTTATTTACTGATTCCCCTCCCCTGGGTATCTATGGCACGATTGACTACTCACTGGGATAATGTAGGATTCACATAAGTCTTCCAACTTTTGATTGGTCGGTAAGTTTTGTTTGATTTTCTGCTTTTTGAATCCATCCTTTCCTTTCCTTTCCATCACTGCTGGGTCCTCCATTTCAGAGTCCCTTTTTCTCTTATCAATACTGTTTCCTATCGCTTGTTGGCCTTTTGGCTAAGATCAAGTGTAATACTTATTATTCCCAGGGAGTTCCCTGGCGGTCCAGTGGTAGGAATTAGGGTTTCACTGCCATGGGCTTGGGTTTGATTCCTGATCAGGGAACTAAGATCCCAAAAGCCATATGGTGCAGGCAAAAATTTACAAAAAGAAAATTGAAAAATAATATTATTCCCATAGACCCAAAAGCACTTGTCCTGTGGTCTCTGCCTTCCAGGCATAATAGTCTCTCTGCTGCCCCTTGTGTCATGGCCCTGCTTGTACACCTTCGCTTGCCCCCTCGTCACCTGCAGATCGAGTCTCAATTTTATTCGAGGTTTTTACAGTCTAATCCTAGTCTACTTTGCTTGGGCCATTCCTTCCTGTTCTGAGGGTCAAGCTAGAGAGGCAAGCACACATTTCCCAGACGCTCTGATCTCACTGTGTCCTCTGGCCCCCAGTCCAGAATGTCCTGACATTTTCTTCCTCATTCTGTGGGGCCAGCTCCCATGCTGCCTTCTCAGAGGAGCCTTCCTGCTCTCTCCAGCTCAGTGCCTTGAATTCCTTTGTCCTCTGCCCACTACAGTGTTTTGGACATGCCTCAAGTCTGGCTCCTCTCCCAGTTTAAGAGGTGAACTGTCAAGGACATGGGCTTCCCTGGTGGCTTAGTGGTAAAGAATCTGATACCAATGCAAGAGATGCAGGAGATGTGGGTTCGGTCCCTGGATTGGGAAGATCCCCTGGAGGAGGAAATGGCAACCTACTCCAGTATTCTTGCCTGGGAAATTTCATGGATGGGGGAGCCTGGTGGGCCGCAGTCCATGGGTCACATACAGTCAGACATGACTTAATGACTGAGCAGGATCACACCTCAAGGACATAGAGTCTGAAGCTGTCTTGCCTGGGACTGAAGCTCAGCTCCACCACTTACTAGCATTGTTACCAGTGCTAGTCACTTCCCCTCCCTGTGATGTGATTTCCTCATCTGCAAAATAGGGGACATAATAACACCTTCCTCACTGAGGTGCTGGGAAGGTTCAATGAGACAATGCATTTTAAGCTTCTGAACACAGTCAGTGCTGCATAAGTGTTGGCTAAATTCACGTCTCTCTTCACAGATTAATTGTGAGTTCCCAGAAAGCAGTGGCTGTCTTACGTCTCTCTGTGTCCACTGTGCCTGGTACATAGTAGGTGCTTGGTACATATTTGTTCAGTGGATTGGCTTCTTACTAGCCAATGAATTGGGCATTTGTCCGTGAATTAACAGGTGAGCACAGGATTGTTTTCTATGAGTTTTATTCCCCAGAGTGGGTGTGCAGCAGGTTCCATCCCCTGTGTCTAGACAGGTTTATAAATTCTGTGTATCTGGGTGACGTGGCTGAGGTATTGGGTTCCTCTCAGTCTGCTTTCCTTATCTCTAGACCCTGTTCTCTGCTTCTCAGATATTCAGTGAATGTGGGGTATTTCTTGTTCTACTTTAGCCAAAGGAGCTTTGTAATTCAATACCCTTATCCTTGGGTTGGAAATGTGTCCTTTTTGTGTTGTGAAAAGTTGGTCTCTGTTTGGCATTCAGAATAGGAATATGCCAGGACTTTGAGGTGTTGTGATACCTGAATAGAAGAGGGTAAAAAAAGGGAACCCTCAAAGACAGAAGAGTGAAGAGAGCAAAAATACCAGGAAGCCGGGCATCACCTGGGCTCACCTCCTGTGTGTCCTGTTGAGCGATGCCGTACCTGATGGGTTCTGCCAAGAAATATAGGTTGTCTTTGCCACTCAGGACTTTGCTGGATAAGTGGGTCCCATCAGAGCTCCTCAGCTAAAAATGCCGATAGAGAGTTTGGAGAGAGCTCAGAAGAGAGCACCACAGATAATTCAGAAAGCAGTTGTTGTTCAGTCGCTAAGTCATGTCTGACTCTTTGTGACCCCATGGACACACCAGACTTCCCTGTCCATCACTATCTCCCAGAACTTGCTCAAATTGATGTCCATTGAGTCAGTGATGCCATCCAACCACCTCATTCTCTGTCGCCTCCTTCTCATCCTGCCTTCAATCTTTCCCAGCATCAGGGCCTTTTTTCAATGTGTCAGCTCTTTGCATCAGGTGGCCAAAGTACTGGAGCCTCAGGCCTTCCAATGAATATTCATTCATTGGAATCAAATCCAGTGTTGATTTACTTTAGGACTGACTGGTTTGACCTCCTTGCAGTCCAAGGAACTGTCAATAGTCTTATCCAGCACCACAATTCAAAAGCATCAATTTTTTGGCACTCAGCCTTCTTTATGGTACAACTCTCACATCCATACATGACTACTGGAAAAACCATGTGCTTATTCGCTCAGTCATGTCTGACTTTGTGACCCCATGAACAGTAGCCCTCCAGGCTCCTCTGTCCATGGGGATTTTCCAGGCAAGACTACTGGAGTGGTTTGCCATGCCTTTCTTCAGGGAATCTTTCCAACCCAGGGATCGAACCCAGGTCTCCCACATTGCAGGAGGATTCTTTACTGCCTGAGCCACCAGGAAAGCCCTGGAAAAACCATAGCTTTGACTATATGGACCTTTGTTGACAAAGTGACGTCTCTGCTTTTTACTACTTTGTCTGGGTTTGCCACCACTTTCCTTCCTTTAATTTCATGGCTGCAGTCACCGTCCACAGTGATTTTGGAGCCCGAGAAAAGAAAATCTGCCACTCTTTCCATTTTTTCCCCATCTATTTGCCATGAAATGATGGGACCAGATACTATGATCTTAGTTTTTTGAACTCCTTCACTCTCATCAAGAGGCTCTTCAGTTCCTCTTTGCTTTCTGCCATTAGGTTGGTACCATCTGCATTTCTGAGGTTGTTGATACTTCTGGCAATCTTGATTCCAGTTTGTGATTCATCCAGCCTGGCATTTCTCATGATGTAGTCTGCATATAAGTTAAATAAGCAGGGTGACAGTATGCAGCCTTGACGTACTCAGAAAGCAGAAGCTGAAGGAAATGCGAGAGTAGTCCAGGAGCTGGCTTGGGAGAAGGAGGTGCAATCCAGTGACTGATTTCAAGAAAATGAAAGGTGTGTTTATGCAGACATCTAAAATTTTCTACAGACCTGTGCGTCAGCAGAGAAATTTAGGACAGGTTTTAGTCATGTGGCTATTCCTGTGGATGGGAAGGTGTGGCAGCTGAAAGAGTTGTGTTATAGTGTCTGTTGCTTCCAGTGCAGTGGCATTCCTCCGTCACCAGTGCTCAGGGAGGGCCCGGAGGAGGCCGGACCAGTGCTGAAAGGGAGCAAGGTGACTGTCTGCACCAGAGCCTCTGTCCCTGTCCTCACCCCTCACTCCCAACGTCTTCTGGCTGGGCAGAAGTCCTATTTCCTGGACTATCATTTCATTGTGGACTTTTTCCCTTCTCTGCCAGCTCCAGCTTTTCATTGATTGCTCAGTCCCTACCTGTCTTCCTATTAATATTTTCTTCCTCCTCCTCCTTCTTTCCCACTTTGGGCTCTCCAGTCCCCTCTCTTGCAGTTCCTTAAGTGTTGGCCTGGCATGGAGTGGCCGTAGCATAAGCCAGAGCCTGGCATCTGCCCACTCACAGGCCTTGCAGCCCTTAGTGCCAGCCGGTGTGGGGAACTTACCTGGCTGGGACAGTCCTGGGGACAACCCTGGGGCTCTGGCTGCTTGAGCTGACAAACTGCTTGGAGACTCTCACCTCCATTAGAAGCTGGATTAGAAAGGAGCTTAGTCTTAGTTTTGCTTGACTATGAGTGAGCTGAAGGATTGGTATGTAATATCCTTCCCCCCCTCCCCCCATTTCTTTATGTGGCTGCACTGTGTGACTTGTGAGATATTATTTCCCAGGTCAGGGGTTGAACCCAGATCTCAGCTATGAAAATACCAAGTCCTAACCACTAGACTACTAGGGAACCCCCTGTAATATCATTTCTTCATTCATCCAACATTTGCTGTGCACTTGCAACATACCAATTACTCTGTAATGTTTCTTCACTCACTCAGTGTTTATTGCACATTTACTACGTGCCAGTTACTCTGTAATATCATTTCTTCACCCATTCATTATTTATTGTGCATTTACTACATGCCAATTACTGTTCTAGGCACCAGACAGGCTTGGATGTAAGCAAGATCAAGTTTCCACCAAGAGGTCACGAGTGAATACGAAGTCTGCTGCTTTTGTAATGAACTTTAATGCAGTACAAAAAGTATTAACAATATGAAAATGATTTGGATAGATGGAGGAGAAATGAATCCATAGCCCACCCTTCCTCTCAAATGCTGACTCCATCTTGAGCAATCACTTGGGTGGCTGCCATAATATAAATAAACACTGATGCCAGGTTATCTTGGGTCCGTCTGAACAGCAGCCCATTTCCTTTCTCCTCAAGGCAACATAACAACAACATTCACTAGTCTTTTTCTCCTGAGGTAATCATTCAGCTATCTCTAATCCATATTGACTTTCAACAGCCATATTTTGACCACTTCTTTTGGTTTATTTTTAATTTTTTTTTTTATCAAAGTGCTATACCTCTGAAGCTAATGCAACGTTGACCACTTTTTATTGGGACGCAGACCCATCATTTAGACTCTTTTTTAGAAGTGTGAGTGGATAGAAGGATGCAGGAAGGGTGTAGTAAAAAAAAAAAGGGGGGGGGGCCTGGAGTTAGAAGACTACAGGTCTAATCCCAGCTATTCACCATTTAACCTAATACCCCTAGGTCTCAGTTCCCTCGTTGGTAAAATGGAGGTGATAATAATATCCATGCTTTTGGTTATGGTGAGGTTTTGATGAGAAAAGGCATATGCAGCAGGGAAAATGCAGACAGAGCTGGGGTGATGATGATGATGATTGAGATGGTAAAGCACAGGGTGTGTGACATTGGGAAAGCCTGGGTGACATCAGTTAGATTCTCTGGTCTCAGTTTCCTCATCTGCAGAAGGAGCAAATCTTACAGGAGCATCTGGAATTTTGTTCAGCAACATTCCTTATATTCCTTGAGTGTCTTCTGTGTTGGTGCCGTACTGGGAATTCAGACTAGGGTGAGTCTGGACCCTCCCCCTCTGGAAGCTCACCACTGGGAAGGGGACAGACACACATATTGATGACTCTAAAGAAGACATGGTCTCAAAAAGCATTGAGATTCACGAGGGTAAGTGTTCAGGGCAGGAGGGTCCTGGAGAGCTTGGTAGGAAGGGAGGGTTTGGGCTTGAAAGCAGCAGCAGCAGCAGCAGCAACAACAGAGAGGGAAAGTCTTCCCCTATTGAGATACATTTGTCCTCAGGATAAATGCCAAACTCTTCAACTAAGCACACCAGGTTCTTCATGATCTGGCCCAGTGCCCTTCTGCGCTTTTCTACCATTTGCCCCTTGCACCGTGGTATTTTCAGTTTCTAAAAATTCTACCAAACCTTCTCTTGCCTTTTGCCATCTTTCCACGTAGTTTGTTTTGGCCTGTAATTCCCTCCTCTCTATGCTAGGGGGCAGCAGAGAGGACAAGCGAGGCACTAGGCTTAGACTGTGGAGACCATCACAGATTTGCCACTTTCCAGGCAGTGGAGCATCTGCTCTGTTACTCAATCTCTCGGTAAGTCAGTGTCCTCATCTGCAAAATGGGAATAGTGCCTATTCAAAGGGTGGTTGTGAGGATTAAATGAGTTAATACATGCAAAGTACTTCCCAGTCAGGGTCGCAGTAACTATTAAACAAACATGAGCAGGTGTAATGAACACTCTATGCCTGGCTTGCTTCTGTGTGTATTTCAGGTCTTAGGTTAGTCATCACATCCTCTGGGAAGACTTTTCCTACACAGGCTAATTCCTAAGGCCACATTGTGAGCTCCTGTGTGTATCATCTTTTCTACCAAAGCACCGACACCTGTCATTTCTCAGTATCCCCACCAGATTGCAAACTCCACAGGATAGGGGATTGGTGGATTGGTAGATTGTGTTGACTGCTGGGAGGCACTCATGGTAGGCACTCAGTCCTGTCCTAGGACTGACCCTGGGAGGACGCAGAACCGTGGGGGAAGGTTGGTGACCAACTTCTGCTGGGTCTGCGCTCTCCTGAGAAAATGCAGCCTGACAGGTCAGGCGAGTGCGCGGGCCCCGCCCCGGCTCCGCCCCTTGGCCCGGCCTCTGCCCCGCCCCCCCCCACCCCGCCTCCCTGCCCCGCCGGCGCTTGTGGCCTGCGCGGTTCCCGCCCTCCCCGCCTCCCGCTGGCTTATTACACCCGGGAACAGCGCCGCGCCGAACCCGCCACCGACGCCGCTGCTGCGGGATGCTGCGCTCCACGTCCACGGTCACCCTGCTCTCGGGCAGCGGCTCCGGGGCGCCCAGCAGGAGGGTGAGTAGCTAGGATTGGGAGCTGCTGCTGTCCCACTTCCCAGTCCAGCCAGCCCCGCTTGGGGGTCTGGAGATGGAGACGCGCGAAACCGGTCCATTGGCCCGGACACTCCACCTGGACTCAGTTTTAGGTTCTGTCCCAGCTCCGTGAGCAAGCCCCTTCTTTTCTATGCCCCAGAGGAGCCCCATGGGCTCGAAAGGGGACTTAGGGGACTTTCTGGAATTCCCAGAGATTTCCTCTCCTTTCCTGCCTCCTCTAGCAAGCCAAGTGTATTGATGGCACTGTGTTTAAAAAAAGCACAGGGAACTTTCTGCTGTCCCTATCTGGAGACTCAAAGGTGATGAATGTCTTTAACCAAACTTTCCTCCTTCCAGAGATGAAAAAAAAGGGCCACTTGTCACCGTTGGTGATAGAATAACACTGATTTGGAGTGGTCTTAACTAAGGTAGGCTTTATTTTACAAAGTAGAGATTGGTAGCTGGCCACCTAGCAGCCAGGTTGTGGGACCTGGGTTTATACAAGGTGCTTTCTTCTTTCTCATTTAAATATTAGCACAGTTGGCACCATCTCCACCTAGGTTGCCCTTTGGAAGTGCTATTTCTTTGCCATCTTTGTTGCATCTTTTCTCATCGCTCCAGGTGCTCTGTGAAAGAATTGCTAGCCACATCTTTCCCATTTTGTATCTCTTCCAGGACTGGTACCTCAGAGCACACTGCCAGGGCCTTGGTTTGTGCCTTTTTCATTGTTGTTCAGTCGCTCAGTCATATCCGACTCTTTTCGACCCCATGGACTACAGCACGCCAGGCTTCCCTGTCCTTCATTATCTCCCAGAGCTTGCCCTAACTCATGTCAGTTGAGTTGGTGATGCCATCCAACCATCTCATCCTCTGTTGTTCCATTCTCCTCCTGCTTTTTATCTTTCCCCGCATCAAGGACTTTTCCAGTGAGTCAGCTCTTTGCATCAGGTGGCCAAAACATTGGAGCTTCAGCTTCAGCATCAGTCCTTCCAATGAATACTCAGGGCTGATTTCCTTTAGGATGGACTGGTTTGATCTCCTTGTGCCTTGTGGGTTCATCTGTTCACTATAACATTCAGTACTCATCATCTCAGTGCGTCTTTTCTGTGCCTGAAACTTCTCTAATCTAGTTCCCTGTGTCTGTCTGTCTGCTTAGTTGTGTCCGACTCTTTGCAGCTCCATGGACTGTAGCCCACCAGGTTCCTTTGCCCATGGAATTTTCCAGGCAAGAATACTGGAATAGGTTGCCATTTCCTCCTCCAGGGGATCTTCCTGACCCACGGATTGAACCCGCATCTCTTGTGTCTCCTGCACTGGCAGGCAGATTCTTTACCATAAGTGCTGCCTAGCTCAAACAGTAAAGAATCCACCCTGCAATGCAGGAGACCGCTTGCATGCAGGAGACCACTTCCATGCAGGAGACCCCTTGCATGCAGGAGACGTGGGTTCGATTCTTGGGAAGACGTGGGAAGATCCCCTGGAAAAGGAAATGGCTCCTCACTCCAGTATTTTTGCCCAGGAAATCCCCTGGACAGAGGAGCCTGGCGGGTTATAGTCCATGGTGTCACAAGGGCTGGACACGACTAAGCGACTAAACCACCACCAACTTATTTTCCCTATGTTTAGCTAAACAAGTGGCTAAGACCAAGCCAGGGGCCCCTTTGATACTCCTGTGTGTTTTTTAGTCTTGTAGATGTGCTCATTTTATTTTACATACCTCACCCAAATGACTAGCAGTCGTCTTCAGTGCTGTTTTTCTTTAGCTCCAGAAGGACTCTGTGTTACTACTCCTGGGTCTGGGCCAAGTGATAGGTTCAGATGTGTGTGAACACCAGATATTTAGGGTTGACGGAAGCCAATCGTTGGATTCATAAAGCAAGATTCCCGTTAGGTCCAAGTGGATTTCCAGCCACAGTCCTAGCCTTACACCAGGATGGGTATTTGTCTTTTTTTTCTGTGGAAATCCTTCTCAGTTGGAACATAATTATGATTGAGAAAGAATGAAGTTACTGCAAAGCCAGCCCTGAGCTTGGACGGGATCCTGTGTGGGACCAGATTGTATGAAATTGTCTAGGTCCCCTTCCAGAGTGGATACTCGTTGAGTGGCTAGAGTGATGTGGGTGGATGCAAATGTGATTAGTATAGTAGATAACCTTTCTGAAGATTTTTTTCTCAAATATTTACTTTCAAGTATTTCTTTAGCTATACGTACTGTGGTGTCTGATGGAATGAACACACTGTTGAGAAGGCTTTGCCCTTTGAGTAAGACATCTGAAATACTTTGGTCTGAAATGGTCAGTGCCCTGAATCAGACCATGTAAGGCTACTACTTTGAGCACATGGGTATTTGCTCTGCAAAGAAGATAACTAAAGATTTCCTTGTGATTTCCAACTCTGTTCAGTATTTGCAAATGGCACTGGTACTGTGTGTGTTTGTGGAAACTGTGATCTTTGATTGATTAATTGATTTTTAAGCAATGTTTATAGACCTTCTGTGTGATGAAGGGTTAGATATTGGGGTCCACTCTACCTGTGGGTATAGACATTTGTCCCAGGCTACCATCATACAGAGTGATGGTTTTAATAGTAGGGTAGAGTGTTGACAGGTTGCCTGGAAGCTAAAAGGAAAGGTTCTTCTTGAGGCTTCTGAGGAAGGCCTCCCTCTGCAGCGGACATTTGTGTTTAGTCTTTCAGGATGGAGCGAGACTTTGTAAGGCAAGCGACATCATTGACATACTGAAAAAAGGAAGTATCATTTCTTCTAAATGGAACTTTTGGCATATACTGTTTAACAGTGATGTATTGGACCTGCTTTAGGGCAAAACACTTATTTTTTTTGGATAAACAAGGATAGGATGTCTTAAAAATAAAGTTGTAGACAAAACAAGTGAAAAGTGTTCCCTAAGTTGAAGGTATTTCAGTAAACTCTATATTGTTCTATCTTTCCTCTGTGATATGCCACGAGCGATGGCCTTGTGCAGTAAAACGTTATCCATTAAAATAACATTTGTATTTCATCCCAAGAGCTTACCAAATTAGGGACTGCTGGGGAACCGGCATGTGTCCGGCCAGGCCTTCAGGCCAACCAGAAGTGGCGGTGACAGCTGACACTGAGCAGGGAGTTCTCTGAGTCAGCTGCCCAGGGTGGTGCAGCCAGACCAGACTGTCACTAGTTATCCTTCGTTTCATAGCTGCCACCTACAATTTGTACCTCCTTCTTATCTGAAATCTCTCAAGGGGGGGAAAAAAAAACACCAAACAGATGGGAGAGTAATGTCTGTCAGCTGATAAACCTCTGAGAGGCATTTATGGATGCCAACCAACAGGGGTTGTAAAGTTAAAAAAAAAAAAATCTGCTTTCATACCTGTTGTGCACTAAAAATAGTTTTATCTATGGCAACAGCAGGAAGATAAATTGGCTGGAGAATAACCATAGATAGATTGAGATGACCTTGGAGAATGGGAGAAAATGTTTTAAAAAATATTGACATTGCTTTGTGATTTTGAAAGGAATTTTGTAAATGCAGTTAATCACACTGAATGAAGCTTTGCAGTGGAAGGGCAGTTGTGTGGCCAGGGTATGTGCTTTGGGGGGGGGGAGGCATTTTTGCTTGGCACAGCCAAATATTACTGGTTTAGCAGTTTGGTGAGGGTGGTGTGAGATGATAGACTTGTCAAGGGTTCCCCCAGCATCGCACTGTGTTGTAATAGGAGACTGTTGACTGGTGTTATTGGTGTCATGGCCCCTCCATGGCACATTAAAAAATGAAACCAAATCCAGGAAGGCCAGAGGGCAAGGACTGTCTCCTGGCCTGCTTTTGCCAGTAATTTTTGTATTTGGCAGAGTCTTCCTCTGTTAAAAACTGGAATGGGCTGGCCAGTCATCACTTCCTCACTCAGGCAGTACTCTCCGGGGTCCCATTTCTGTCTGATTTACTCAAAGAATTCTCCTTAGCTGGCCAGGGAATGGATCAGACAGGTGTTTACCTCACTTCCTTTTCCTTTCACAGAAACATCTGTGAGCATAACTTCCATATTGTCCTACTGGGCTCTGAGGAAGGGACGCAGAGCATTGTGGGAACTCAGTGTCTGGTGGAAGGAAGCTGGCTGCAGCCTTCCCCAGGGAGGGGGTTGGCAGGGGGCCTGCAGTACCCAGAAGACTGGCTGGCTGCTCCCCTGGGCCCTCCTGAGCCCAGTTGAGGAGTTTTAGAACCTGGTGTCCCCAGGATTCAGCCAAAGACCCTCTGCCACTCAGAACTAATAGTTATATGCTCAGAAAAAAAAAGTGTCCTGACTTCTCTGCTTTGGTTCACCCATCTCACTGTGTCAGGTGTAGAATGAAGAGACCTGAGTTCTGAGGAGTCTTAAGAAAATCTGAGATCCGGAGGCTGGTGTTACCACTGAGCTTCTGGTCACTTATGAAACCTTTTCACATCAGCCTCAAAAATTGTAGAGCTGAACACAGGGAGTTGTGGGTCCTGGGCCGATTAACTAGAGACCAAGTTGAAATGTTTTGATTTAAAGGACTTTCAGCAATTATGTGCCTTACTTCTTGTTCCTGCGGTTGTGTCTCTCAGCCAAAAACGGTCCCCATCTCACCCGGCACACAGGATAGTAACACAGAGGTGTTTGCCTCTTTTCCCTCCTTAGATAAGTGATATTTCCTGAATATCAGTCACACTGTTGACTGTTCTTTGTATTTTAAGGCCAGTGTGTCTCTCTAAAATGCAGAATCCAGCTACCTAACTCTTCTGCTTTAAGAGCTCCTTCGGTATTGCCAGGAACAAGTACAACCCCCTAATTTAGCACCCAGGGCCTTCTGATCTGGCCTTTGCCCTCCCCACCCCCTCCTCACAAATACTCTTTGCAGGTGTACCAAATTACTTGCTGTTCCCCAAGATTTTGATGTTCCTCACCTCTGCCAATTTTCATGCCTCTTTTCTGATGAAGGGTCAGCTCCTCTGGGAAACCTGCCTGAACCCCCTCTTCTGTATTCCCCTAGAGGCTTGTGACCCTCATCATTGCTTCTACCTACGATTAACTACTAGAGGAGAAGGTTTAAGGACCCTCCCTTCCCAGGCCTGGTGTAATAGGTGCTTCGAAAGAAGAGTGTCCCCAGGGTCCTCAAACAGCCATACTTGACACTGAACTGGCAAATGGGAAAACAGGAAGAGACGCTTGGGATGAAGCCAGCCCATGACCTCTGGTCCACCTGGGCAGGAAGCAGGTGCCCTGTGGATGGGAGTGTCAGCCTGGGTGAGGAGCTTCACAGCTCTGGGAAGGCCTCCAAGTAGTCCAGGTGCCTGATCCTGTTGTACTGTCAGAGTTTCATTCCTTTGGTTAGGTCAGTGGTTTAACTCTGGTTACACATGGAATACTGAGAAGCTTAAAATCCTCCACCTAGGCCCCACCCCAGGCCGTCTAGATTAGAACCTTGAAAAGTAGAGAATGACATCAGCATTGTTTAGGAAGATTCCCCGGGTGATTCTAATATGTGGCCAAGGATCAGAACTCCTCTTTCCGGGGTTGCTCTCTCAGACAGCTTTCTTGGACATGCAGGCAGTCCTGGGTCCATGTTCTGGAAGGTCCCTTTGGCTTTTTGGAAAGGCATGATGGAGTTGGGGGCAGGACGGGAGAGTCCTAACATGCCAGGACTCTGGTGTCTTTGTGTGCATTCATTTACCTGCAATTTCTCTCTGGGTCTTGGCATTTGGGGCAAATGGTGAGCCTGGTACAGAAAAGCCAGCAAGAACAAGAGGGAGAAGTCACTGTCCTCGTACTTAGGAATTTTTTCCGGAATTAGCCGTGACAGGAAAGTGGGTGCCAGGACACTTTACACCACCTGGAAGAAAGTATGGAGATCAGGGTGGGCAAGTGATGACCCCATAGTCAGACCCAGCCCTTGGCCTGTTTTGTATACTCTGAGCCAAGAATGGTTTTACAGGGCCTGCAGACCCTCAGTATTTGCTATCTGGCCCTTTACAGAAAAAGTGTACCTCACCCTGATGTAGATGGTCAGGCCTGCAAGCTCAGGGTCAAAGCAAAGCTTAAGAGTCCTCCTCCAGACAGGGCGGGCCCAGTTCCACCTGCATGTCCCAGAGATTTTAATGCTTGTGCTGAGCAGAGACTGACCTCCCAGCCACAGCCATAGTGGCCACACCATCTGTTGTTAGGTGGAGCTGAGCAGGGAGCCACGGTCACAGAGTGGACTGCGCCCGAGGGAAATGTAAGTGCACTTGGCTCATTTCCGTAGGGAAATCCATGTTTGTAAACTGATGAGCAAACCCAGCACCTCCTTGTGTCATCTTCTCCACCCCTTTTTATTTGAGATGGGCAGCTCTCCCTCAGGTGAACCTGGATACTGAAGCTGAGAGCGTGAGGGTACGTGGATGGCAGAGTCCCCGCTAGACAGGGACCAGCCCTCTGCCTCCACAGAGTGGGTCAGAAACAAGTCCCCAGAGGCCTGCTTACCTCCCAGGCGCCCTGATTGCAGACAAGGGCTCGGTTGTGGATCTTCTTGTGGAGGAGGCTTGAATGCTTGCTGCCCTGTCCCTGCTGTCCTCCGGTGGGGATTGGCTTGAAGAAAGTGGAAGGCTCTCTGGGGAGTGTCAGGCACATTCTCCTTACTGTGTTTTAGTTCAACCTAGAAAGAAGCCCATACTGACATTTACTGAGCAAGGGCCTATGACGTGTTGATCCTTTGCTGAGTGCTGTAAGGGCTACACAAGCAGTTAGGTACAAAGCCTGCTTGGGAACCCTATTTTTCCCCTTCCGGTCCATGCTGTCGGGTGTGGAACGTAATAGGAGGTACTCAATAATTGCTGTTGAATCACTGAACTCAGATTTGAGCAATAGTCCTTTCCCCTAGTAATGTAAATGGCTCCCCGATGTCTTCCCTTAGAGGCCTTGCTTCGCTGTCAGGCATCTGTAGGATGTTATGAGTTTGGCCCCTACTTGAGTGGCCATTTTCTTCTCCCGATATTGCTCAGGCTGCGGGCCCATCTACCATTCTCAGAACATGCCCTGTTTGTGTCTTCGGCCCGTCTGGAATGAATGCCTCATGGCTCAGAGGGTAAAGCGTCTGCCTGCGATGCAGGAGACCTGGGTTCGATCCCTGGGTCGGGAAGATTCCCTGGAGAAGGAAATGGCAACCCACTCCAGTATTGTTGCCTGGAGAATCTGTTGGATGGAGGAGCCTGATGGGCTACAGTCCATGGGATTGCAAATAGTCGGACACGATTGAGTGACTTCACTTCTTCACTTCCTTCTGATGATGGATTCTCCCAACATCATTGACCAGGGAAGTCCTTTCTGTCCTTCTGTACGCAGTTCACATGTCATCTGTAGAACCCTTCTGATATACTTCACCTCCAGTTAGTTGACTGTTCTCCTTAAATTCCCGGGGTAAAAAATGATTTACTGAATGCTTCATATGTGCCAGAAACTATTCTAAGCACTTTTCATGTATTAGTTTATTAAAGCCTAGCCACAGGGACTGGTCCAGTGGTTAAGACTCCATGCTTCTACTGCAGAGAGCATGAGTTAGATCTTTGGTTGGGGAACTAAGATCCTTCATGCTACTCAGTGTGGCCAAAAAAAAAAAAAAGAATCCTTGCGAAAATCCCAAGAGAGTCGTTTCTGCACTATTGTTAACTGAGTTTTACAATGGAAGTAACTGAAACAATAAAGATGGAGTAGCCTGGAAAATCCCATGGACGAAGGAACCTAGTATGCTGCAGTCCATGGGGTCACTCAGTCAGACATGACTGAGCGACTTCCCTTTCACTTTTCACTTTCATGCATTGGAGAAGGAAATGGCAACCCACTCCGGTGGTCTTGCCTGGAGAATCCCAGGGACAGGGGAGCCTGGTGGGGTACTGTCTATGGGGTTGCACAGAGTCAGACACGACTGAAGCGACTTAGCAGCAGCAGCAGCAGGTTTCCAAAGGTTTCACAGCTAGTAGGTGTCAGAGTCAGAATCAGAATTAGAACTCAGAAGTGCAGTTCCATATGCCTTAACCACAGTACCCTGTCTGCCCAGTATTGTATTGGTTGTGATATTGCCTTGTGTGGATATGTTTCTGGATTATGAGCCTTTTTGGGCAGGGCTCTTTTTTTTCCATATTGGTACCCTCATAGCCCTTAAGTGTTTTACAAGTAGTGGGTGCTCAATACTTGAAGTACACTGAGTCCATCTTCTTGCTTTTGATCCACTGGAAGGGACCTTTGATTTCAAGGATGGCAAGTCCAGGACTAGTGTTCAGGGTAAATAAGATTCAGCTCCCCACGATGTTCAGAACACAAGGTGGAGCCAGCTGCTATGGGAACCCCTGGGACCAACTACCTTACCTGCCTCTCAGATACTGTCCAACATGGGCTACTCTGGGTATTATGTACCTGAGTGTCAGAAAACCATGAAAGTGAGCATCATCAAATGCTCAGAGAGATAAGCCTTGATCTGCCTTGATCTTATCCAGGGGGAGATTTTCCCATGGGGAGATTCCTGGAAGTGAATGACTAATGGAGGTCAACTCTACAGGGTCAGCCTGTCAAGTACATTCAGGGGTTACTTAGTACTTCTGTTAAGAAATTCAGAGCACCTTTTAGAAAGGTGGGATGTTCTCTTTGCTGCTCTTGAAACAGTCCTGTGGGTCTAGGAAGGATTGAGGACCTCCCCCGCCTCTGCCCCATCTGATATGTGCTGTGCTGTGCAAAGTTGCTTCAATTATGTCCAACACTTTGCGACACTATGGACTATAGCCTGACAGGCTACTCTGTCCATGGGATTTTCCAGACAAGAGTACTGGAGTGGGTTGCCATTTCCTCCTCCAGGGGATCTTCCCGACTCAGGGATGGAACCCATGTCTCCTGCGTTGGCAGACCTTTCTCTGTCTCTGATATAGTCCCTCTCAATCTTTATTATTGCTGTAACTGACTGTTAGTTGCTTGTGTCTGACTCTTTGTGACCCCATGAGCTCTGTAGCCTGCCAGGCTCCTCTGTCCATGGGAAATCCCAGGAAAGAATACTGGAGTGAGTTGCCCTCTCTGACTACTAAGATATTTTAAAAATATTTATCTGTATTTATTTATTTGACTGCACTCACTGGGTCTTTGTTGCAGCATGTGGGATCTTAGATCCTCATTGTGGCCTGTAGGCTCTCTTAGTTGTAGCCTGTGGGACCTAGTTCTGTGACCAGGGATTGAACCTGGGCCCCTTGCATTGGGAGCATGGGGTCTTAGCTACTGGACCACCAGGGAAGTCCCTACTATGTTTTTTATTTTAAAAACTTACACACACTTGGAACAGGTGCAGACATTGCAGAAATCCCACTTTCCAAAAGATCACCATCACCACCACCAGCAGGTAGTCATGTTTCCTTAAAGACATTTTTTCCCCCACAAATATGTACTAATTATCAGAGTGTATTTTAAAAACAGAACAGGTTATTTTTTCCCAGCACTTGTCTTTTTTCACATGACAGTACATTTGAGCATCTTACTAAGAAGGGTCTGATCCTGTTCCAAGCTGGATTTAAATTGCATCTGGGCCGTCAGTCCATTGTGAATCAGCACTGATTACAGAGTGTAAGCACCACGTGCAGTCCATGCCCTCATGTTTCCATAACTCCTAATGACCAGAGTAAACACGCCGCATAGGGGTGTGGGTGGAGCCTCGAGTGCCTGGCGTACCTGCCAGTTAGCTTTGAAGTCAGATGTTTATTTTACATTCTTGTTTTATTTGAATTCATTATCTATCACCAGGTTAAACTGATAGTTTAGAGAATTGCCTTCTCTTTAGCCTGTGAATTTGTGTTCCGTAGTGTAAATATGGCCTGAGGAGAGATGCAGAAAGTGTGTTGAGGAAAATCAGCATTTTGGGTGGACAGATAAAGAACTGTCTCCATCAGGGGGAGGGGCTTCTCAGTTTTGAGTGGCTGGAGTCATGGAGTCCCTTCTGGACCTTGTCTTTTCTTCCGGTTTTCAGTTTATTCCAAAAATGATTGACATTAGGGATTACCCTTCTAGGGCAATCAGCCTATAAAGCTCTTAGTTGCTATACTAATACCCTCTAGATCCATTGGCCAAATTGTTTTTATTATGGAAGGCAGAGCCAGAAAGCCAAGTCAGCCTATTTCATTTTGGAGCTTGTAGGCTGATGACATTATTTAGATAAAAATAAAAATATCTAACAGTGATAGAAGCTTACTATATGCCAGACTCTTCCTTTACCTGTATTTTACCCTTGAGATTCAGAGAGATCAAATAGCTTGCTCATAGTCAGCACAGCCTAGTAGGTGTTGGAAACTGTGAATATGTGTGTACACCTGTGCAGGTATGTATCTCTGTGTGCACATGTGTGTGTGTGGTATAGGGTATGGTACAAGAGAAAAGTACTTCCTTTTCTCTGCAAAACTATGCTGTGGATCGGATCTGGCCTACCAGAGATGATTATTGAGCATCACAGACTTGGATTACCTGCCTGGTGTGAGTTACAGTTTGATGTTCATGCAAATGCCTGCAGGTTTCAACCAGCCCAAGTGGCCTGAAGTCAAAGGGTTACCTCTTTCTGGAGACCCTTGGATTCCCATCAGTGTTGTTTGTCAGCCGAGAGAGCTGTGTGCCGGAATGGCTTGGTTTCTCTATGACCAGCATGACTGGCGATGAGCTTTGAAGGTTTCGTGCAAAGTTGGCCATGTAAGAGGGAGTGATATTGCTGCGGGTCAGGTCACGTCTCTCCCTGGGGTCACTGGAGCCAGAGCTTGCCCAGCGAAGAGTTAGATGGAGAAGGATCTCGAAACCAAATCTTGTGGCTGAAAGGACTGGATTGTTTAGTGCAGAAGAAAGGACATTCAGGCTGATGAAGAGCAAAGGGAATTCTGCTACAGTCCCTGAGGGTACCCTGGGTCTGTCAGGTAGGGGGTCTGAGGAAGCACTGTTTAAGTCCATTATCAGGAAGTTAGAGGTGTCAGGTAACAAAATGGGGTACCTCAGAGGAAGGCAGTGGTGAGAGTGGAAGTGCTAATGTGTGTTCCAAATGGGCTGTCACCTTTACGGGGGAAATGTTAGCCTCAGGCTGGCTGTCCACCTGCCAGGTATATTGTTGAGTGAGGAGGTTCCTTCAGAGACTGGCAGGTTGGATGTCAAAGGTCTTTTACAATCGTATCCAACCGCATCCAACCGTTGGCTTCTTCGATGCAGGGTGCTTTTCTCAGAGGCTGCCCTGTGGACCAGTGTATAACTATGACTGCAGACCAGGTTGGGGGGTATGTATTAGTTTACTGCGGTTGCTGTAAAAAAAAAAAAAAAGTACAAGTCAAGTGACTTAAACAACAGCAATATATCGTCTCCTGATTCTGGAGATTGGAAATCCAAAGTCAAGGTGTCGACAGGATTGGTTCCTTCTGAGAGCAGTGAGGGCAGAATCTGTTTCAGGCCCATCTCCTTTGTTTGCTTACATGGTGCGCTCCCTGTATACATGTGTGTCTCCCAATTTTCCCTTTTTATAAGGACACCAGTCATTTGGGATTAGGACCTACCCTAATGACCTCATTTTACAAACTGTGGAAAATTCTTAAAGAGATGAGAGTACCAGACCACCATGCCTTTCTCCTGAGAAACTTGTATGCAGATCAAGAAGCAACAGTTAGAACTGTGCATGGAACAACGGGCTGGTTTCTAATTGGGAAAGGAGTAAGTCAAGGCTGTAAATTGTCACCCTGCTTATTTGACTTACATCATGTGAAAGTACATGTATCAGAGTACATCATGAGAAAAGCCGGGCTGGATGAATCACAAGCTGGAATCAAGATTGCAGGGTGAAATATCAGCAACATACCACCCTAATGGCAAAAAGTGAAGAGGATCTAGAGAGTCTTTTGATGAATATGAAAGAGGAAAGTGAAAGAGCTGGCTTAAAACTCGGCATTCAAAACACTAAGATCATGGCATCTGATCCCATCACTTTATGGCAATTAGAAGGGGAAAAAGTGGAAACAGTGACAGATTTTCTTTTCTTGGGCTTCAAAATCACTGTGGATGGTGATTGTAGCCAGGAAATTAAGATGATTGCTCCTGGGAAGAAAAGCTATGAAAAACCTAGACAGAGTATTAAAAAGTAGAGACATTGTTTTGCCAACAAAGGTCCAAAGGTCCATATAGTCAAAGCTCCATTTTTTCATTACTGTGTACAGATGTGAGAGTTGGTCATAAAGAAGGCTGAGCACTGAAGAATTGATGCTTTTGAACTGCGGTGTTGGAGAAGACTCTTGAGAGTCCCTTGGACTGCAAGGAGATCTGACCAGTCAATCCTAAAGGAAATCAATCCTGAGTATTCATTGGAAGTTCTGATGCTGAAGCTCCAATACTTTGGCCACCTGATGCAAAGAGCTAACTCATTGGAAAAGACCCTGATGCTGGGAAAGATTCAAGGCAAAAGGAGAAGAAGGTGGCAGAGGATGAGATAGTTTGATGGCATCACTGACTTAATGGGCATGAATTAGAGCAAATTCCAAGAGATGATGGAGGAGAGTGGGGCCTGGTATGGTGGAGTCCATGGGGTTGCAAAGAGTCAGACATGATTTAGTGGCTGAATGACAAGCACCGCTATAAAGACCCTATTTTCAAATAAAGTCACATTCTGAGGTACTAGGAGTTAGGACTCTTATGTATACATTTTAGGGGGACAGAATTCCACCCATAACAGGGACAGGCTGTGCTCTCATGAGTGTGTGGGGCTGTGGTCTGGGCGCTCTGGGTGCTGCTTTGACTCTCTGTTTTTTTCCTTTGGTGTTGTTTTTTAATGGCAGGATAAAAAACAACACATTTTCCACTTCTCTCCAGAATATATCACAGTAGGATCAGGCTGTGATAATAGGGTGAAATAAACATCATGTGGCATTAAGTACATTGTCATTGTTGTGTGACCATCACCACCATCCGTCTTTCATCTTTTCAAACTGAAGCTCCATATTATTAAAGAATAACTCAGTCCTTGGCAACCAGCATTCTTTTCTCTGTCTCTATGAATTTGACCACCCTGGGGACCCTGTGTAAGTGGAACCATACAGGTTTGTCTTTTCATGACTGCCTTATTTCACTTAGCATCATGTCCTCAAGGTTGCTCCATGTCATAGTATGTGTCAGAAGTTTTGTTCCTTTATACGGCTGTGTAAATATTCTGTTCTATGTATATACACATTTTATTTACCTACTCATCCATTGATGGACATTTGGGATGTTTCCACCTTTCGCCTATTGTGAATAATGCTGCTGTGGACATGGATATATAGATTTTTAAAAAAATTTTTGTAATTAAACATGTACATGTCTGTTATAGGAAAATCCAACATAGAGTCAAGTAGCAAGCACCTTCCCACCCCTCCACCACTGTGTATAGCTTGGCCTCTACCCCTCTAGCTGTATTTTGAAATCAGATCATCCTGTACTGTAATGGAACATGAGCCATTTAAAAAATGTTTGAATTCTATGAAACTATTCAGTAGTTTGCTGAAGAAGGGAAGCATAAAACATAAACAGGAAGGTGGTGAGCGCCTGTGATGGGCCCGGCGGAAGCTGGTCTTTCCCCAGCGTCCCCTGTGTGATTTGTGCCATCATTCCCATTGCTAAGGAGGCGACGGAGGCTCTGAGAAACCCCAGGTGATCTGGCTCCTTCTGCCCCAAATGCAGGTTTATAACTGGCCTCTCCTCTCTTATCTCCCAGGCAAATGTCTGCAGACTACGGCTGACTGTACCTCCCGAGAACCCAGTGCCTGAGCCGAGTGAAAAGAAGGTTGAAAGAAAAGAGCAGGTAAGCCATCTCTGAGGCGAAGTCTTGACCAGTTTCTACCTTTTTGTTGTTGTTTTATGCTGTGTGGCATGTGGGATCTCAGTTGCTCGACCAGAGTTTGAACCCTTGCCCCCTGCAGGGAAGCACAGAGTCTTACCCACTGGGCTACCAGGGAAGTCCTTCGCCTCTTTGTGCCCTTTTATTTGAACCCCCCTTCCCCTGCCGTCCTCCATCCAGGCTGTTCACAGAGCCTGCGTGTCAGCAGCTGTGTGATGAAGGCCCCCCACCTGCCACCTTCCCAGAAGTCAGGCTGCTCTGCTTGGCCGGCTGGGTGGCCTCGGGACCCTGCTGTGGCTTCTAGGTGAACGCTGGCTGTGTGTTGCCTTGCAACTCTAGGGGCGCTGGCTTTGGTGACAGGTGTGGTGGCAGGGGACGGGTTTTTCCTGAAAGAGCCCCGACCAGCTGAGTCAAAGGGCCCATTGTGAGCTGCGGCGGGGCCTGAGCCTTTCTCTGTGGCCGGAGCCAGAGGCCCAGCTCTTGGGGTGGGGGTGCTGCCTGGAGAAGAATGGCTCCAAAGCAGCTCTGGCAAGGGCACCCGGCTGCGGGGAGGAGGAGCCGAGCAGGCCTTTTTGTGCCAGCTTCTGTGCTAAGTGCTGGGCTGCAGAGATAAGTCTGACCTTGGCTTTGCCTTGAGGAGCTGACAGATTTTCAGGTGAGACAGGCATATAAATAAACCAAGCTGACGTGATAGTTCGAGTGTTAGGATCCTGAAGTGTAAGCAGGGCTCTGGGAACATGGAGAATCGGGCTGTATCAAAGGACCCAGAAGCCTGTTTGAAAGGGCTCTCGCTGCTAAAAATGGAAACATTTCAAAATCAAAAGAATTAATGACAATGATGAATTATGACACATTGAATAATAAAAAAAAAAACCCTCATGGGTATATAGTAATAGATTATAAAAGGGAAAGCTCTTTTTTTTTTTTAAATATAACATCTGCTGATAAATTTAGCTAATTTCTTGTTTGGTAACCCCCATGCCAGGTCATCAATGAATGTAAAAACTAGTTGGTGAAAGATTACCTGGAGCAGTATATTGATGTGGGCTCAGAGTATGACCTCTCTGATCACTTACGGGCTCTAGAGGCACAGTGCCGCAGTATGGCAGCCAGTGGTTCTACCAGGCGATGCCATTTGGCTTTACCAGGACTGGGCAGCCTGGTATTCTGTGACTTCTGGTATGATGCAGTTAAGAAGTAAATAATGTTACCTGTAATATTCATGCCAAACTTGTGTAACTGAATCTAGTAATAAGGAGACAGAAAAATCCAAACTGTGGGATTGTCTATAAAAAAATTAGACTCCCTTAATAAATTTAATGTTATTAAAAAAAAAAGAATCTATTGGAGATAAAAGAGATGAGAGAGACTTAACATTATTATAATGCATTAAATGTTGATTAAATCCTGGGTCCAATATATATATATATATATATATGTAAGATATATATACATATATGTATCTTTTGATACAATATCAAGTTGTACAATTTTGAATATAAACCCATATATTACATATTATTAAAAAATGGTACTTTTCTTACTCATGATAATGGTATGTTGGTGATATATCTTAACTGTTCTTTTGGCTTCTCTGTATCTTTGAAGATTTTCCAAAGAAAAAGTTTAGAGGTAAAAGCTTATAGGCAGAGAGAGTAGAAGTGGTCAGGCTTTGGCTGCTGAACCCTGGCTGATGACCAGGGGCCTGTGTTGCTGAAGGTGTGGGTCCCCTCTGCCCTCATTGATCCCCTCTCTGCCCATCCTTTCAGAGCTGATAGATTGATCAGAGGAGTGGCCCTAGGCTGTGTCCAGAGGCTCATGGGCAGCTTAGCACATGGGGAGTCAGAATGACTACTTGCTGGAGACGAGGCCCAGGCTGGGGCAAGTGACAGGACAAGGGCCCCGAATGCATAGTAGAGGCAGTGGGGAATTGGGTCTGTTGGAGTTAGCTCTGAGCTGCACGCCTGGGGAGATGTTTGTGAGAGGCTTCTGCGTGCTAACACTGGGGCGGTGGGTGCTGTGAGGCACCGGAGGGCATGCCACTGCTCAAGAAGAGTCAAGTATTACTTAAGAAAATGCCAATCTGTTCTATGTCACAGGCATGTTGGTCTTCATGTTGTACCCCGATTTGTCTGTTGACCTTGAACAGTGCTTTTCAAGCTTTTAAAAACAGTTAGACCCTCTTATTAAAAAAAAAAAGTCAAAATGTCATCCTGAAGCCTCATGTAATCCAGGTGAAAGTGGTGCTGATGGGGGCCAGATTCCTCCCAGGCACCCCAGGACCCTCCTGCCCAAGAACTCCTGGAGCACAGGGCAGAAGCTGCAGGCGAGACTGTGCCAGGATGCTAGACTCGGCAGACCAGGTGTGCAGCCTGCGTGCCGATCTCTGATGCATTGGTGACTCACCGCAGAAAAACCGGGGCAGAGAGGAGGTGGGTGGGGCCAGCTCTTACCCCAGAACCAGAGTCCTTGGGTGGTGGCAGCACTTGAAGGTCCTGGTGGTAACTGTGAGGCTGCTCTGGGTGATTCTGTCACCGCGTCCTGGCCAGGTGCCTGGTCTTGAGTCACTGGGAGCCAGAGGTGAGCACCAGCGAGGAGGCCCTGGGGCTGCTAGCCCCCCTGATGTCCTTCGGTGTGGCTGCTCCTCTCTGTGATATCGTACATAGTCCACAAAATTGCAGGAAACCAAGAACACTGGCGAGGTGACTTCTTCCTTTGGTTCCTTTGTCTGTGGTGTGACAGCTGGGGGACTGAAGCTTGCTCAGATAAAGAAGCTGTAAACGGCCTGATGGGATGCTGATAAAGCGAAACTCCTCAGAGGATTTCCGGGCCCTGTTAGACTGGCAGCCCACTGAAGGCAGAGCTGGATCTTGTTCTTTTTCACAGTCAGGGAAGATGCATAGCGGTTTTTTTTGTTTTGTTTTGTTTTGTTTTGGCTCTGCTGGGTCTTCGTTGCTGTGCGGGCTTTTCTCTGTGGCAAGTAGGGGCTACTCTCTCGTTGCAGTGTGCAGGCTTCTCATCACAGTGGCTTCTCTTGTTGGGGAGCGTGGGTTCTAGAGCCTTTGGGCTTCAGTAGCTGCAGCACGTGGGCTCTAGAGCACAGGCTCAGTAGTTGTGGCACATGGGCTTAGTTGTCTTGCGGCTTGTGGAATCTTCCTGGATCAGGTATCGAATCCACATCTTCTGCATTGACAGGTGGATTCTTTACCACTGAACCACCAGGTAAGCCCTGCATAATGTCTTTTGGGGACCTGAGGAAGCTATGGGACAGCTGGCTGCACATAAGCACCACTGCTAGCTGGGCCATTCTGTCTACTGGCCCCAAATCATTAGGGAGAGGAATTACTCATAGGGCAGTGGTGGAAGGGTGTGGCTGGTGGTTCAGGTTGCCCAGCTTCATGATGGGGTGTTTAGAGGCTTCTGGAGGCAATGACAACAGAGGTGGCGTCTTTCTCTGGAGTCATGGGTTCCTCACATGGGTGTGGAAGGCTTCCTGCTCCCAAGGCAGATGCTGGGGTGCCTGTTCCTCTTAATCTTTCTCGAATGGAACACCCCACCTGCCCCAAACCTGCTTTCCCCAGTCCACCAGGTGACTCGCAGACACTTTGTTCCTCTGCTACTAGTTTCCTCATCTTTCAAGTAGGTACATGAAAGCCTAGTTGCGAAGAGTAACTGAGTTGGAGTATGCAAAGGTCCCCCAACTGCGTCTGGCCTGTAATACTGATTAGAGAAAAGTGAAAAGTGAAAGTCACTCAGTCATGTCCAACTCTTTGTGACCCCATGGACTGTAGCCCAGTAGGCTCCTCTGTCCATGGGATTCTCCAGGCAAGAGTACTGGAGTGGGTTGCAGTTCCTTTCTCCAGGGAATCTTACTGACCCAGGGATCAAACCCATGTCTCCCTCATAGCAGGTGGATTCTTTACTGTCTGAGCCACAAGGGAAGCCCACCGCCTAGAGAGGTGATGGTTAAATGTCAAATGCTTCCCCTTGACTGTCAAACCCAGTGGCCCTGGTTCTTCACTTTTCTCCCCTGTCCCAGGGAGAAGTCATTCTCCTTTCTGAAATTGCCCATCCTGCTTCTCCTCCCTCTTGGGCGTGCCTGCTGCATCTTTTCGGATAGTATATCCTCCTCTGAGCATCTCTCTGCCAATGCACCTGGGCCTGGCCTCCTCTCTCTGCACAGACCTTATGTCAGAGAACTCCTCTTTGGTGATGATACCACCTCCTATGTCATCCTTGCTCTCCCAAGCCCCATCCTACTGGTGGCCATGCTGGCGTTCAGTGTTCTTTACATGGTGTTTATTTTATGTACAGATATTTTATTGCTGTTTTACCATTACTTTTGTATTTAAATGTATGAAATCCAGTCTATGGCCATACCACCCGAACATGCCTGATCTTGTCTAAAAGTATGAAATCTGGATCATTTGTGTGCACAGATATGGGTGGCTCAGTGGTAAAGAATCTGCCTGAGTGTAGGAGATATGGATTCGGTCCCTGAGTCAGGAAGATCCCCTGTAGTAGGAAGTGGCAACTCCAGTATTCTTGCCTGGGAAATCCCACTGACAGAAGAGCCTGGTGGGCTACAGTCTATAGGGTCCAAAGAATCGGATGTGACTGAGCACCCATACACATCCCATTTTATAGTTGAGGAAACTGAAGCACAAAGAGATTAAGTAACTTGCCTGAAGTGATGCAGCCCTAATCTGTGGGGTCTCAAGGAGTTAGGCACAACTAAACGCGCACACAGATAACCAGGAAGTGCTGGGCTTGGTTGGAACACAGGTAACGCACTTAGACAATGTTCTGACCCTGTGAGAACAAAGCGCCCCACGCATCTCAATGCCCGTTTCCTGATGGCCAGTGAGAACGAGCGTCTTCTCTATTATTTGTTCCTCATGTGTGTCCCCTTCAGAGCCATGTACTTCGAGGGGACTGATGGCGTCATCTTGGAAATGAGGCAGAAATATTAAGGGTGCCATGAGGAGGGTGTGTGGGTTCGAGGGGAGGGAAGGGAGAGGCAGTTCTCCGCACCCAACTCCCTGTACCTCTGGGAGTCTGACACCCCCTTCCCTTCTCTCCTCCTTCTCTTTTGAGTCCAACCTTTCCTTTTCCAGGATAATTCACTTTTACTAGAACCTTCTTCCTCAAATAACCTACCTGATTTAAGTCCTGGTTTTGGCCTTCTGACATAAAATGGCAAATGATGACAAAGGGTAGAAGATGATGAGTTGATGCCTCTCCTTTTATTTCAATATTTATGTGTTTACCTGGGTGCACCAGGTCAATAGTTGCAGGATCTTCGGTCTTCACTCTTTAGTTGCAACATGTGGGCTCTTAGTTACAGCATGTGGGATCAAACCCAGGCTCCCTGCATTGGGAGCACAGAGTCTTAGCCACTGGTCCACCAGGGAAGTCCCTTCTCCTTTGAAGTAAAATAGCTATATTTGATTATTGTAAGAAAATAAATGTCAAAATATCAGTAGTGTGCATTGGTTTGCTTGTTGGTTCCATTGTTGCACTGCTGCTTGGACTGCAGGACTCAGACCCCGCAGCCAGTTCCTCTTGCATGACCACTCAGCCCATCTAAAATCCACTTAGTACTAACTCTTCCTTTTTTCTGGTTGGTCTGCCCTCACCAGACAGGTTTACTTATCATCTCACAAACCCATGACATCTGCTTCCTCCTCAGAATCCTTGCTAAGTCTCTAGCCTGTGCCTGGAGGCTCTCCGCAGCCATCTCTCAGTTTATCCAAGTCTCCTCATCCTCAAAGGCCCCACCAAAGGCCTGCCTCCCTGAGATCCTCCTGCCTGCCTGTGCTTGGGTGATTATTCCCTCTCTTGAGCATCAGGACACCCAGGCAGCCCTCTCCCTTAGCACCTAGCCATCTGGTGCTAAGTACTTCACATATGTACACATACATATTCTTGCCAAGTCTGGATACAACATGTACATATGTGTGTGTGTGTGTATGTTGGTTGCTCAGTCGTGTCCAACTCTTTGTGATTCCCATGGACTATAGCACTCCAGGCTCCTCTATACATGGGATTTCCCAGGCAAGGATACTGGAGTGGGTAGCCATTCCCTTCTCCAGGGGATCTTCCCAACCCAGGGATTGAACCCAGGTCTCCTGCATTGCAGGCAGATCCTTTCCCATCTGAGCCACCAGGGAAGCCCTGTGTACATATATACACACGCATAAAATGTGCAGTCTTTTAATTTTGTCTCCCAAACCCTAGATCTCTGCGTTGCATGTAGTTGGTGCTTAGTGAGTGACTGGACTGTGGTGATTCAGTTTTGTATTAGTTTCCTTGGCCTGCTGTAAAATGTACCACAAACTGGGGGGGCTTAAACAACAGAAATCTAGTGTCACAGTTTTGGAGACTGGATGTCCAGGATCAAGGTGTCAGCAGGGCCGTGCTGTCTCTGAGAGCTCCAGGGAGGCAGCCATCCTTGGCTTTTCCAGCTTTTGGAGGCTCTTGGCAATCCTTGGCTATGGCAGCATCACTCCAGCTTTACCTGGTGTTCTCCTGTGTGTATGTGTCTCTGGATCGAAATTGTCCTCTTTTTACAAGGACACTAGTCATATTGGGTTAGCTCTTACTCTAATGACCTCTTATTAACATGTCTCTGTCCCCAAATAGGGTCCAATTCTGAGGTTCTGGGGAGAAAGACTCCGACATGCTCTCTGTTTGCAGAACACAGTTCAACCGACAATAAGTTTCTTTGTGAACTATTATCACCTTAAATTGTATTAACAACTCGGGTGAATGAGCAATGAACTTTTATTTACATATTAAAAGTTGTTAACTATAGGGAAGAGGAAATGCTGATTCATTTGTAGACACATATTTCATGTTGAGGAATTGATGACATGTTTACCAAATTGTTGAACATTAAAGTTGGTAGAAAATAATTTTGAAATTAAACCCCTGTCATTTTCAAAGAACTTTGTGAATGTATACATTTATATTCCTATCCAAATCTGTATGCAGTATACTTTTATAGAGACATAGACATACACCCACACAAATAAGAAACCAAATCAACACCCCCTTTATCATGTTGTATCAGGGTCTCACTATATAGTTGAATTTTGGAGAATACTGTCTGAGCTCTGCCGATTCTGAGTCTGTGCAGTGGTGAAGTTTTTCCCAATTGACTAAGTAGCTTGAAGTGGATAATATTTTAAACAGCTGACATCCCACTGTCATAGATGTCCTTGGAGTGATGTATGTTTCTAAAGAAGCTGTTTTTCTGTAGATCTTGGAGAACCCTGACTGAGAGAGAGAGCAGATATATGTGTATGTATAAAAAGTCGGGGGCTTTCATAGTCCAGTAAAATGGTTAAAAGGAAACCTTTGCCGTTTGGTTTTATAGTCTTCTAAGTCTTTAAAGCCTTAAAAGCCCTGGATGAATAAGCCTGCTGAGTTCTTGTCCTTGGTGTGACTGTTTATACAATATCCCGGGCTGTTGCCAGGTGAGGGCGTGCCCTGCCATGATTCAGATGCGGCTGGGGCCTCCCTGGTGATACTGTGTAGGACTCTCTGTGCCTCTCAGAGATAGCAGCCCCTGGAAGGGCAGAGAGTCCTGGGTTCTGGTCCTGGCTGCCTGACCACTCAAGGTCATGGCAGGCCACTCAAGTCATCTCCAGGGGCCTCAATTTCCTCTTCTGGCAAGTGGAAATGTTAGCCTGGAGCCAGCATTTTTCTAAATTTCTTTAGTTCTGGGACTCTCTATTCAAATAAATATGTATGACAGTGCATCTGTAGAACAGTGAAGGCGCGGTGACTGGTTTAATATAAGGTCGGGGTCAATGACTGCCCCAGCAGCGTGCCCCGCCCCCGCCTCACCAGACGCTGAGGAGAGATGGGGGACTGTGTACAGAACTGCTGACCCAACTCTTCCATTTTCCTAACTTCCCAAGACTTTGTGTTTCTTTCCTCATGCGGAGAAAGCAAGGCCAGTTCAGGCGTGAGCATGTCACTGTCAGAGTGAATCTGATGACTGCGATGGAACAGCAAAAAGACGCCAGAGGAGAGAGGTGGACAGACAGGCAGAAGCATCCAGACGGACATGGAGAATCTAGTAGGAAATCAGATACTCAGAACTCTAAAGCCACCGCCACAAACTATAGACTCTGTCAGTATCTGTTAGTATGCCCGGCAGTGCACCAGATGACTTATTATGTTATTCCGTGTCTTCCTTGAAACAAGCTTCTGAAATTGATGGTATTATCCCCATTTTACCATTCAGGACCTTGAAGTAAGACACTTGCACAGGGCCACACAGCTAGTAATGCTTTGCAGTTCTTACTCAGGTCTGTGCCCTGGCGAGTCGTCATGGTAACGTCAACTTGCATGCTTCCTCCTATCAGGAAGGTCTGGTATCAGTCAAGGTAACTTACCTAAGGTATGTACTGTACCACTGGGTTCCAGAAGAGAACTGACCCCCCCGCCTCCCCCCAGATACTCTTCTCTTTTTCCTGCAGTTTTTAGGCCTAAGCAGCTATTGTCTGCTTAGAATGGAGTATTATCTTTAAGAAGTTACTCTTATAAGGATACTATTAGAACTACATTTTCTTGTGAGATTTGTTTTTTTTTTTGGCTGCGCCAGGGCTTAGTTGCGGCACGTGAACTCTTCCTTGTGGCACGAGGGCTCTAGTTCTCCGCGTGTGTGTGTGCTAAGTCACTTCAGTTGTGTCCGACTCTGTGCGACCCTATGGACTGTAGCACACCAAGGTCCTCTGTCCATGGGATTCTGCAGGCAAGAATACTGGAGTGGGTTGCCGTGCCCTTCTCCAGGGGATCTTCCTGACCCAGGGATCAAACCTGGCCCCTGCATTGGAAACCTTAGCCACTTGCACCCCCAGGGAAGTCCCTCTTGTGTGATTTCTGCTTGACTAGAAGTTTTCTTTTGCTTCTCATCTTTAAGCATTCAAAGTGATCTGTCTTTTTCCAACCATAAGTTTATGTAGGAAGTGGTCTGTATTCATTCTTGTGAGATAGTTTAAAACAACAAATATCTTAGTTACTCAAAGGTCTTCATTTATCTGAGGGGACAAGCCTGCCCATCCCCTCTGTATTCCAGAGGGAATAGTCCTAGTCCTCTCCCAGACTGTGGAAGAGCCCCAGAGGCTCAGTTATAGCGTCCATTTTTGTTATAATCAGACAAAACAATGTCAAGCATGAATAATGACCAGGAACCATAATTTGCTACGATGGACACACAGGTCAGACCGCATTCCTGAAAGTGATCGCTTCTGCCTTCGGGATGGATCCAGCGCCCAGACACTCAGCATTTAAAGAGTCCCCAGGTCACCTCCTGCCTTCTGGCTGGAAAAAGTGTTAGTCGTGCAGTTGTGTCTAACTCTGCAACCCCATGGACTATAGCTTGCTAGGCTCCTCTGTCCCTGGGATTCTCCAGGCAAGAATATTGGAGTGGGTTACCATTCCCTTCTCCAAGGGATTTCCCCAACTCAGGGAGTGAACCCAGGTCTCCTGCATTGCAGGCAGATTCTTGACCATTTGAGCCACCAGGGAAGCCCCCTGGCTGGAAGGAAAAGTCCAAAACCAAAAGTTTTGAAAATGGCTTCTAGTTTTCAAGTCACTCAATTCATGTTTCAGGCCATCGAAGTCATACTGGCAGCCAGACGTGTGACCAGCTGCCTATCCTGGCCTCTGGGGTCAGGGGCTGGCTGTGGCAGTCTACTAGCATTAGTTTGGATTTATGGTAGGCTGTTTCTGATACTATTTATTCTCTGAGACCCCTTCTATTTTTTAATTAATTTTTAAATTGAAGGATAATTGCTTTACAGAATTTTGTTGTTTTCTGTCAAACCTCGACAGAAATCAGCCATAGGTATACATATATCCCTTCCCTTTTGAATTTCCCTCCCATCTCCCTCCCCATCCCACACCTCTAGGTTGATACAGAGCCCCTGTTTGAATTTCCTTAGCCATACAGCAAATTCCCGTTGGCTGTCTATTTTACATATGGTCATGTAAGTTTCCACATTACTCTTTCCATACATTTCACCCTCTCCTCCCTTCTCCCCAAGTCCACAAGTCTGTTCTTTATGTCTGAGATCCCTTCTTGACCATGGGATGTTTTTCTTTTCTAAAATCAGTGTCTTGGATGGCCACATACTCCAAATATTCTGACACAGGCACAGTTCCAACTATTTTCTCTTTCTTCTTGCCTTTGAACTGTACTTACTGAGCATCTATTTATGGTGAGCACTGAGGATCTAGCAGGGACTACAACAGATAGAGCCACTGTCTCTGTAGATAACCTCTGTAGAGGTGATCTCATTGCAAGATCTTATATTCTGAGTTAGGGTTTAGAAAATATGGTCATCTATCACTGAATTTATACCCCTGCTTTCCAATAGCAATAAAACCTCTACAGCAGGAGTTTAGGCTGAGTTACTTTTCTATTGTTTTTCTTTTCTAAGGCACTTGCTGCCAAGTATCTTTAGGGAAAACAGCCATAGCATGAGCCTGTAAGTAAGTTGTAAGTCACGCAGGCATCCCAGGGAATAGTTTCATTGAGAGAGTCTCTGTATAGTTTACTGACGATGCCTGTCATGAATTCTGCTGCTTTGCACAGAGGGATTTGGGATGCTCTTTCAGTTGATTATGTCCTTTTCCCTTCTTTGGCAAAAACTTTTTCGTTCTGTGCCTTTATTAGGGCTTTTGATTTCAAGGCAATTTTGTCTGCTGTTGTTTTATGTCCAGGAAGCTTTTAGTAGGCCTAGTGTACATTTTTTAAAATTTGATTTTTTTAATACTGAGCAGCATTATAAAGAAGTTGAAAAAGCTTTTAATTATGGAGAATTTCAAACATAAACAAAAGGAGACTGAATTGTGTAATGAATATTGGAACTTTCACCCAGCTGACAGCCCTCAATCCATGGTCAGTCTCGCCCTATCTCCACCCCCGTCCACTTCCTCCACCCTGTGTCCCACATGTCATAAATAGTTTAAGTATATTTCTCTAAAAGATAAAGATTATCTCTTAATATAATCACAATGCTGTTATCATGCCTAAAAATTAATATTTATCTTATGGGGAGATTATTTTAAAGGACACGAGAGGAGAAAAATTTAGCTATAAACACAGTACCAAACATGTCAACTTTTTTCTACTTTTTTTCCTGGGTTTTCCAGTTTTTGACCAAAAGCATGCTCACATTTTGTAAAAGTAATAGAAGTTTCAGATACTTTGCAGCTTTTTCTGGATATAGATTTTATGCTTGGGGCAAATATCACCCCCTACCCCCACCCTGTGGCTTCATCTTAGAGGAACAAAGGATGTTCTCTTCAGGGGACCAACTTTACATATTCTGAGTAATTCCCCAGAACCTCTTCCAACTTTTAAAGCTTCTTATTCATTCAACCAGTATTTATTGAGAACTCATTAAGTGTCCATCACTGTTAGTTGCTGGGGATTATGGTGAAAAAGAAGACAGATAAGACCCTAGACGTCTTAGAACTTTGATTTGGTAGGGAAACAGGCCTTATATATATCGTGATGCTAACAGTCACTCCATCATGGTTGTGGTAAGTGTTGTAGAGACCTGACTGTCTGAAGAGTTGGTGAAGATGACCTTGAGAGAAGAACATTTCAGCCCAGCAGTGGATCTGAAGTGAGAGGGAATAGCCTGTGTAAATGCCTGAGGCACGAAGGAGGTTGGCTGATAAAGGAACAGAAAAGAGGCCCTGAGGCTGGAATGAAGTGGGGGACTGTAGGGAGATGGATCCTGGGAGGCTGGAGAAGAGCCTCCCATCCTGGGCTCATCTCCTCCCAGTGGCCCTGAATCTGAGGGCCTCCCTCTTGGCTCCCATAACCTTGAGGTCTGGGGCCACACGAAGCTGTGAGCTCCACTTCCTCTCCTCTATGCTATCCAAGGTTTTGGTGGCTCAGATGGTAGGAATCTGCCTGCAATGCAGGAGAGCCAGCTTTGATCCCTGGATCAGGAAGATCCCTGGAGGAGGAAATGGCTACCCACTCCAGTATTCTTGCCTGGAGAATCCCATTGGCAGAGAAGCCCAGTGGGCTACAGACCATGAGGTCGCAAAGAGTCCAACATGACTGAGTGATTAACACACAAGCTATCCTGAAGGTTTTGTGGTTAAAGAAAGAGCCTAGATTTGGAAACACAAACAGGCACTTGAATACTGCCACCTTGGAAAAACTAGTAATATATACACAGTAGGGTTAATGTGGGGATTAAAGAGAACATTGTATAGTAAAATAGCTAGCCAAAAAATATTTTCTTTCTTCGTAAACACCCCTTCCCCCTCCCCATCACAGCCCAGCAGCTCCTCAGAAGTCCTCTTCCTGTGGGGTGGCCCATGCTGATGGCCCTGCTCCTGTGTTGGGCGCTTTCCCGTGGGTCTCTCATTTAGATCCTGACTTTGTAATAATTTTTTAGTTGTCATTTTTTTAAAAAATATTATTGAAGATGTGGAGTCCAACTTTCTAGGTGTTTAACTCACTCAAACATGTACTTGCAAAACAAAAAATAGAAATATGAAATGTACTATTTTTTAGTTAACAGATCTTTGATATCTTTCCATGTATGTAACTTTCAGATCCACGACCTCTTGGGATGTGTTTCACAGATCATGTTGTCCCTGGCTTGTCTGTATATACCTCCATCTGTGGTGGTCCCCATCTTCCCTCATGGGCACGGAGACAAGTCCTCTTGATCTGGTCACCTGAGCGTTTTCCTGTAGGACAGTCCACCTGTGAAAACCTTTGCTTTTCAGAAACAAGTTTTCCCAAAGCCTTAGGCCACCATCAGCTTGTTTTTCAGGAACTGGGTGGAGCTGGTGACTGAAAGAGCTTGCCTTTGTTTCCTGGTATGTGGGAGTTTCATTAGAGCTTTTCCTCTTCCTGATTATATGTGTAGTAAAGCTGGGATATCTAATCCGAGCTTCTCACTCCACTGAGTGCCATTTAACCCCCTACTCACCTAAACTTAGGTATCAACATTAAGAGTTGCCTCAGTGCCTGTGGGACCCAGGTATGAGGGGCTCTAGTGAAAGCATTTTCCATAAGCAATGCAAGTGTCCCACCCCTCATATTTTATCTCTTAACAAGTTTGTACAAAAAGTGGGAAGCAATGGATATTTTGTTATTTTTTAAGATTTATTTAAAAATTTTTGGCTGTGCTGAGTCTTCATTGTTGCATGTGGGCTTTTTCTAGTTGCAGCAAGCAAGGGCTACTCTTCATTGCGATGTGTGGGCTTCTCACCGAGATGGCTTCTCTTGTGGAACACAGGTTCTAGCTGTGTGGGCTTCGGTAGTTGCAGCACACGGGCTCAGTAGTTGTGAGGCATAGGCTTAGTTACTCCATGGCATGTAGGATCTTCCGGGACCAGGGATCAAACCTGTGTTTCTTGCATTGGCAGATGAATTCTTAATCATGGAACACCAGGGAAGCCCTTCTTATTAATTATTTTTCAAAGGTCACAATGTAAGCGAATGACACATGAAGTTATAAAGAAAAAAAAATCAAATTTCATTCTGACCTTCAGCATCCCTGCTCCTCCCCACCATCCCCTCCTTAGAGGTCATTACCAGTACCAGTGAAGTTGCTCAGTCGTGTCCAACTCTTTGTGAACCCATGGATTGTAGCCTACCAGGCTCCTTCATCCATGGAGTTTTCCAGGCAAGAGTACTGGAGTGGGTTGCCATTTCCTTCTCCAAGACATCTTCTCAACCCAGGGATCGAACCCAGGTCTCCCGCGTTGCAGGCAGACGCTTTAACGTCTGAGCCACCAGGGAAGCCCCAGCTTAGAGGTCATTAATGATTAATAATTTGGTAACTTTTACAAGCTTTGATTGAATGGGATCATAAAGGACTTACTATTCTGCCACAAATGAATGATTTTAACATACACATTATAATTTTATATGTCAAAGATGTTTTGCAAGTGCATAGAAAGAATTTATGCAAAGGTGGTTTAAAAATTAGTGTAAGAGCAAAGTTACTGTTATGAAACTCAGCCTTCTGCCCTGTGACATTGTCAGCCCCAAGGAAGATTAGACATAGGCTGGTTTTTCTCTACCATCTCAGCCCCTCGTCTTAAGTTGTTCCTGTCCCCTCTCTTCCATGTTGTGATGGCCTACTCTGTCCCTCTACATCCAACAAAGCCTATGGGGACGTGTCCTTAGTATCAGACAGAACTGGGCTTGAACCTAGGTGTGTGACCATGAACAAAAGATGAGACTTGACCTCTCTGAACTTAAGTTCTCTCCGCTATAAAGTGGAAAGGACAGTCATTGTGTTGTGGTGTGGCTGTGAAGATTAAATGTGTAGGAACATGTCTAGCTTATAGAAGGTGCTCAATAAATCTTAGTTTCTCTTGGCCACGTCCCCCCTTCCCAAGTGTGTTTGCACTTCAGCAATGATGGGAGTTTTAACTGAGAGAGCCAAGGAGCAGAGGATTCTTTTGGAGTGATGTCATGCTGCCTCTGCCTGACTTTTCAGAAGTATTTCATGAATAGTCACAACAGGGGACCCCACCTCCCTATCTCAGAACTGGCTCCAGGGTCAGCTTTAACGTCAGAGGACAATCTGGCTGCCAGATGGCTGTCAGCATTCTTCCCCCCACATATCTCAACCTCCTGGATTTCAGGCCACACAGTTAGTGATGATGATGAAGTCATACAGAGGAACCAGCATACAAACAGCTTTACCAAGAATGTGAGATTTCAGACACTCACTCTTGCTATCAGGGATGGCACAAGTCCTTTGTCAGAAGGCACCTTTGTCAAAAAGGTGCCTTCTCTGGGAAGATAGGTTCCTGCAGAGTGCTGCTTGATAAAGGGACAGAGCTTTGGTGGAAATTAGGGCAAGGTGCTGGTCTTCCAGGGGAAAGATAGGCACAGGCCAACTATGACTTGGTGAGTAGAGACCAGGTTGGATTTCTGCTGGCAGTGCCCCCCCTCCCCCATTGCCAGGCATCTCAGTGCTGGGCACAACCTGCATAACCATGTTCAGTGGGCCCATGATGATAGCTGCCTCTACAAAGCCTCAAGAGTCATCATTCTGTTCTCTTTTCCTCCCCTCTTGCAGCATCGTGACCTGAGCAATGGAGAATCGACCAGGAAACTCCCTCAGGGTGTTGTCTATGGTGTGGTGCGAAGATCAGATCAAAACCAGCAGAAAGAAATGGTGGTGTATGGGTGGACCACCAATCAGCTGAAAGAAGAGATGAACTATATCAAAGATGTGAGTAGTTTAAGGATTTTTTTTTCTGTTTTATAGTCTTCTTGTAGCATCTAAGAGGGTGGAGTTGGAAGCTCTGATATGAACGTAATAAGTCATTTTTAAATAATTCTAAACGTTGTCATTTTGGATGGAAAACCACTACAGATCTTCATGATGATGTGAAAAGTGTTAGTCGCTCAGTTGTGTCCAACTCTTTGAGACCCCATGGATTGTAGCCCTCCAGGCTCTTCTGTTCATGAGATTTCCCAGGCAAGAATACTAGAGTGGGTTGCTATTTCCTTCTCCAAGGGAACTTCCTGAGCAGGGATCCAACCTAGGTCTCCTGCATTTCAGACAGATTCTTTACTGTCTGAGCCACCAGGGAAGCACACATGTAATTTTGCAGTGAGGTACAGAATGAAGTTCAATATGTTATTAAGTAAGGAAACTCAGTAGACCAAATAGCTTTTTTCTTCCATGTATGATAAGGAGGCTCTTAGGTAGTTTTGCTTATTATATTGGACACTCCTGAAATTAAAAGACGCTTACTCCTTAGAAGGAAAGTTATGACCAACCTAGATAGCATATTCAAAAGCAGAGACATTACTTTGCCAACAAAGGTCCGTCTACTCAAGGCTATGGTTTTTCCAGTAGTCAGGTATGGATGTGAGAGTTGGACTGTGAAGAAAGCTGAGCGCTGAAGAATTGATGCTTTTGAACTGTGGTGTTGGAGAAGACTCTTGAGAGTCCCTTGGACTGCAAGGAGATCCAACCAGTCCATTCTAAAGGAGATCAGTCCTGGGTGTTCTTTGGGAGGAATGGTTCTGAAGCTGGAACTCCAGTACTTTGGCCATCTCATGCGAAGAGTTGACTCATTGGAAAAGACTCTGATGCTGGGAGGGATTGCGGTCAAGAGGAGAAGGGGACTGCAGAGGATGAGATGGCTGGATGGCATCACCGACTCGATGGACGTGAGTCTGAGTGAATTCCAGGAGTTGGTGATGGACAGGGAGGCCTGGCGTGCTGCAATTCATGGGGTTGCAAAGAGTTGGACACGACTGAGCGACTGAAATGAACTGAATATAAGAGTTTGGATAGCTGTATAAATTTGGATACTTTTGGCTACAGGTAGCAGAAAAGCCAACTCTTCAAGGAAATTTTTCTCATGTGGGGATAAGTCTAAGGATAGGTGCACTCCCGGCAGGGCTCTCCAAGCACCAGTTCTACTTCTGAGATTCCCTTAGTTCTTTCCTCCTTCAGCCTTAGGCTCAAGCATCATCTGAAAATATGATGGTGTCTGGAGAGGGAAAAGGAGACAGTCATCTCTGGTTACCCTTTAGAGACCCGTCATCAGACTTGCCCTGGTGTCTCATTGGTAAGGACCCAGGTTACATGCCCATTCCCAAATCCATCACTGGCAAGGGGAATGGGCCTTGGGAATTGGTTTGATGGTTCAGGCCAATCAGTTGTGTTGAAACAGATGCTGGGAAGTCAACCACAATAGACATTGTCCAACCCAGGCCAATTAATACCATTTCTTTGTAATTAATATTACATTTCTTTTAAAGTGTACGTTCTTTGGAGAACTTTTGAAAAATATAAAGATGTATGAAGAAGAAAACAAAATCACCCATAATTCTACAATTCAACCAGAACAGTTGTTAACATTTTGGAGTATTTCCTTGTAATCTTTTCTTTTCTTTTTATCTATCATCTATCTATCTTTCCTTCCTTCTCTTCTCCTTCCCTCCTTCCTTCCTTCTATCCATCCATCATCTCCATTCCTTCTTGGTCTACCCCATGTCTCCCTAGATTGAATAATGCCTTTGTTGTCAAACCAGAATGATTAGACAGAAAGGATATGAGCTGTCCCAGACACTGGCCTGTGGACTAAAATGTACTCGTGAGAAGCAGGGGCAGCATGGGCAATGGAGTCCCCATGGATCTTGGTTCAAGGTCCAGCTCTTTGACCCAGCCAAACTTTTGCCCTACCTGAGCTTCAGTTTTCTCCTTTTCAGATCATGGGGGCTGAGAAGGGATCGTTAAGGTCAAAACTAGCTCTGTTTTATTTGGCTGTGTTTGCCAGCAGGACTCAATCACGTGTGGTCAGCTTTTGTTTTGAGTTTTTGAGAAGAACATCTCTTATCAAATATCAAAAAATAATAAATGTACCTTTCTTAATGTGTCTTGAAAGATTTGGATAGTTGTACAATTTTAAGGAATAAAAAAGATAATAAATTCTTAACAGAGAAAATGAAGAAAAGCCAGACAAGCCGTACTCATACACAAGCGGGCAGAGCCTGTCTGACACCTGTCAACCTCAGAGCCCCCGTCGTCCAAACCCTGAAGATCATTTTTAACCATTCAGAGTAGCCCATTCCTATGTTTCTATGTAGGGACAGCTTGTACCTTTTTGGTTGCCCCTATTTTTCTCATGCAAATGCTTATGCCTTTCTCACTGAGATGCCCCAAATAACATGGCACCACTTCAGAGGTAAACCTGCTAAGCAGATTGGTGAATTGCAGATTGTCCAAGACAAAATCGTAGGTTCAGGCTGTCAGGTGTCCAAATCACATGAGAATTTCTGACCTGAATTGCCAACCTCCACTGTGATCTACAATTTAAAATCAATTTTTTGGTTCCACCTTCTGGGGCTGGCTTCAGATCCATCCCAGGCTACTCATTCCTGAGTGTGTTTATGGGTTTGTGCGCCTTCCTTCACTTGTGGGTGGACTCTAGCAGTATTTGCCAATGGGAGTCACATCCAACTCCACCCACTCCCCAACAGTGAGTAGGCTGAGAACCATCTCAGGGTCACAGATGAAAGCCTTTCTGTCTGCCCAGAATGAAAAGGTTGTTGCTTTTGGCCTCATTTCCCCCAAAATGTTTGTTTTCAATGGTGAGAAAGTAGACTCTATCATTACAATTCACTTGGGAAGGGCAAGGTGTTGTGACTTGCCTTCTCCTGCCCTGAAATCTCCACCAATATCCAGTCATTCCTAATAAACATGCAGTTTAAAGCAATGTGCTAGTTGTATAAATACAGTTTCAAAATTAAGTCCCCACGTGCTGTGTTCTACTTAACCCCTCATTCTAACCAAACTGCTGCTTTTGAGCCTTTCCTGTGATAGAAGTTCCAGAGCCTTCTGGAGAGGGCTCCTTTGAGGCTGCTTTTTTTGTATGAGAATCCCTGAGTTCTTCACTCAACCAAGGCAGCACCAGAAGAAGAGTGAAGATAGAGACTATTTGTTAGGTTTTTTTTTGTTTTTATTGAGAATATATTTAAGGCCATATTACTCCTCTGGAAGTGGTATTATAGAGAAATTTAAACAGAGTTTGTATAAACAGGTGTTTGGGGGAATCACCATGACTTTTCTTATATTTAGTGCCTTGTGTAGTGTTGGTGATTATTGAGGAACTGACTTTCACATTTATGGGCTCTCTAAGCTCATACTTTGCTTCCTTACATTCCAAACATTTATTTGTTCTTTGGCAGTCAAGATAGTGATAGGGAAAATTAGAGGTGCCTTTCTTTTGTTTTTTGTTTTGGTCTGCCTAGTCATGTGTTTTGGGTTCCCTGGTGGCTCAGTAGTAAAGAATCCACCTGCTGATACAGGAGACATGGATTTGATCCCTGGGTTGGAAGATTCTCTGGAGAAGGGAATGGCCACCCACTCTGGTATTCTTGCACGCAGAATCCCATGGACAGAGGAGCCTGGCAGGCTACAGTCCATGGGGTTGCAAAAGGGTTGGACATGACAGAGCGACAAAACAACAACAACAACAATAATCATGTATTTACGAAGTTGACCAGTTAAACAGTTCCTACTTATAAAAATATGTGATAGGAAAAGGGGAAAATCCTGCCTGAATATGATTTTTAGGGTGGTAGGTAAATTTCAATAAACCATTTTTTCTTCAGAGCATGCTATTTGATAATTAATATTTATTAATAATTAATATTTATTAATAATTATATATGATCCACAGTGTGTATTTATTATTATCACTATTTGGATAATTCCCTTGTGATACTCTTTCTTAATATCCCAATTGTCCTGTTCCTAAGATTATTTTTTTGTGAGGCCCTTCTCTCATTAGGGTTTCTTAAATGTTTTGGAAATCTCATATGAAAATATTGTAGCTTGATCTCTAACCAGCATTTTTGTGGCCTGCAGGTGAGAGCCACTTTGGAAAAAGTAAGAAAGAGAATGTATGGAGACTATGATGAAATGAGACAGAAGATTCGACAGCTCACCCAGGAACTGTCAGTAAGTAGCATCATGTGAAGGGATGCTAGGGCTTAGAACTCCCTCTCAGTTGCTAGTGCCTGAAGATACTTGAGTTTATCATGTTCCTTGTGAGTGGAATCATAGGAACGTGATTGCAGTGGGTCTTTGTTGCAGCTCGTGGGCTCTCCAGTTGTGGCACATGCTTAGTTGCTCCATAGCGCATGGAATCTTAGTTTCCTGACCAGGGATTTTGAACCCACCTCCCCTGCACTGGAAGGCAGATTCCTAATCCCTGGACCACCGGGGAAGTCCCTGGAATCATATTTTACATGAATTGAGGGAATATTATCATAGAATGAAGTTTATTATTTGAAGGAAAATTTTTGTGGCAAGAATAATTTTCACTTTCAAAGCATTCCCTCCAAAGTCAAGAACAAGACGAGGAAGCCAGCTCTATTATTTTTAAATGACATTGTACTGGAGAGATTAGCCATGGAATTTAGCAAGAGAAATAGATTTAGAGGTATAAAAACTGGACAGGTAGATGAAAAACTATCACAGTTTACAAATTGTATGACTACATACCCAGAAAACTCAAGCGAACCAATGAAAAAACTGCTCTAAACAGAAGAATTCTGTAAAGTATCAGGGTAAAATATTAATGGACATAGACAAATAGATTGCAATATGCAAAAAACCAGTTAGAGAGAAAATAAAAGCAACAAAAAACTGCCAGAAATCTGGAAATAAATTTTAATAAGTAGAAAGACATACATATCATGTACTTGGAAAGGAAGATTCAACATCATAAGACATTAATACCATTTGTGTTGATATGTAAACTTAATATTACCCAGTAAAAGTATTAAAGGATTTTTATTTTATGTTGTTCTTTTACAACTGAACTAGGTGGTTCCATGGTGTACGGAAAATAAATATGAAGAGTTAAAATTCTAGGGGGAGAAAAAGGCAATGAAGGAGACTAGCCCTCTTAATATTACAAGAAATTGAGAAAGCCTCAGAGATGAAAACAGTATAGTATTGGCACATAAATAAATAGACATTAGTGAAAAAGAGCCCAGAAATGTAACCCAATCTATGATAAATGTGGCTCATGAAATGAAGGGAGGAAAATAGACCAGTCAGTATATGCTGTTGGGACAGACTTATATCTGGACAAATTCTGGGTAGATTTTGTTAAACTTAGTGCCAGAAGAAAATATATGTGAATTGTTTTATAGTCTTGGAGAAGGGAAGGTATTTTCTTATGAAGAGATGTAATTCCAAAATCACTAAAGGAAGAGTTAATGACACTGATAATTTTTACTACATTAAAATGAAGACTAGCACTGGCAAAAATACCAAAGGCAAATGACAATCTGGGAAAAATTATTTGCCTTCATACTATAGGTTCTAGGCTTCTAGAATGAAATGGCAGCCCACTCCAGTGTTCTTGCCTGAGGAATCTTATGGACTGAGGAGCCTTGCGAGCTGCAGTCCATGGGGTCGCAAGGAGTCAGACAGGACTGAGCGACTAGTAGGCTAATATCCTGGGTACTTAAAAAGCGCCCATGAATCAAAAAGAAAAAGGCCCCACCTCATAAAAATAAGCAAAATATTTGTGACAGGTAATTTATAGTAAAGGACAGATGAAGAGATCTTAAATTCCTCATTCTCAATAAGAGAAACTCAGATTAAAACGATCCTGTGATGTCATTTTTATCTAGCAGGCTGGCAAAACTGCAAAAGTGGAACAAGATGCTGTATTAGCTGTGCTATAGAGGAACAGGCAGATTGCTGCTTGGAATGTAGTTTGCATTACTTTTAGCAAAAGCAATTTGGAATATCTACCCAAATTACAAATGCCTATATCCTTTGACAGCACTTCTCTTCCTAAGAATTTTTTCTATAGAAAAACTCACATATGTGAAATGATGTATGTATAAACTCAGTTGTTAAACATTGTTTATAATAGTAAAAAGATTGGAAACCTTACAAGTCCATTAAGAAAGAGAAAATTTAAAAAATATATTACATCTCTACAATCACAGAGTTGTAAAAAAATAAAAGTGAATAAGTTCTTCAAAAAGATACAGAAAAATTTCAAAGATACAGAGTAAGTGGTGAAAAAGCAAGACACAGGAAAATGTCATGTGTAGTATACTACCATTTATGTAAACTAAGAGGAGAAAATAAATATATCTAGATTGTTTTGTGTGTGTACAAAAAATTACTGGGAGGATCATCAAGAAAGTAATTAACAGTGGTTCCTACTTGAGGTGCCGAGTGGGCATGGTGGTAACTGAGCAGATGGGACAGGAGTGAAAAAATATTTTGTTTAGTATCTAATATTTAGAAATATTTAGTGCCTTTTCTACTTTTAAAATGTTTGAACTCTAGGAATATATTGCCTACTCAAAATTAAATAAAAAATTAGCTTCCTCTGGTTTAACGTAGCTAATGCTTTATGGGAAAAACATTTAAAAGAATATTTGTGGTTAATAACCTTGAAGGAAAAGTCTATTCTGTATGACATACTTCCCACAAAAGTTAACATCTGCAGTAAAGGAGCACAGTTCCAACAGTCATGTATTAGAGTCTAGTTTATGTCTGGGCTGTGAAATTATTTGCTTAAGTAAGACCTACTGCCTTGATTACATGGGCTGGGAGTATACAGGCATATCCAGCTTGTCATTCTCATTGACATGTAGGAAGAGATTTGTGAAATTGTCACCTGCCAATGGAAATTCACTCTGCCATCCACTGACGCTGACTGTAATTAAAGCCAGAGGACTGGATTTGCATGCATAAGCAGGTCTCTGCCCCTTGCTTTCCATTGGCACCTCCTGCACACCCTCGTTTTCTCGTCTAGACTGTCACAGGAGCTCCATCTCTGCCCGCAGTCTCCTCCTCCTCTGGGTCACACCGCAGACTGGAGCCAGGTTAAGATGCTAACCTGGGGCTTTCCTGGTGGTCCAGGAGTTAAGACTTCACCTTCCAATGCAGGTGATGTGGGTTCGATCCCTGGGTGGGGAGCTAAGATCCCACATGCCTCATAGGCCAAAGGTCAAAACATAAAACAAAGCAATATTATAACAGATTCAATAAAGACTTAAAAATGATCCACATCAAAAATAATCTTAAAAAAAAAAAAAAGATGCTAACTTATTGGCTGTATGAATGTGCCCTGAGCAGGAACACACCTCCTGCCCCTGGCCTGCTATTTCTTCCCTCTCCCAAGGGTACACTTCTCGCTGTCTCATGCCTGACTGCTTCTGGTGGCTCCCACAGGCCTCACAGGATCAACCCTTGAGCCTCCCAGAACCTTACCTCTGGTTCTATTGCCTCCTGGCCTTTCTATATACCCAGCCCTTCTTTAAGGTCTAGCTTAAGACTGGGCTCTGATGAAACTCTGAGACACATTAAATATACATCCAACAAAGACAACATAACAACAGCAGCAGCCACAAAACAACTCCTGGGAACTGGGTGAGTCCAGAGCATATTCCTTCTATGGTGAGTAGGCAAAAGCAAGACTGTACAAAGTCGTATTCAACTAGATTCTAGTTGTAAAGGTAGCTATACATTTGCATTCAAATCCCTTAACTTCTCTCCTTCCCTTTCCTCCCTATAAAAAGGCATGTTCTGGGAGCTGCATAGTGTTGTGAGAAGTAAGTGAGGCCCTGATGGGGAAGGAGTGAATCATCCAGGGGAAAAGTTGTCTTGCCTTTCTGCTCTCTGGGTCATGCAGATGTTGACTTTTTAATGTCAAGCTGTACTTGAAGTATCATTGACCCTGATGTGTCTGCCCTCAGGAGAAAGTTGTGACCTAGCTGAAGATTTTTGTGAGCATGTATGGTTTGGTTGTGTGTAACTGTCTCTTCAATCTGTCCAGGTTTCACAGGCAAAGCAGGACTATCTGGAGAATCACATCCAAACCCAGTCGTCAGCCCTGGACAGTTTTAATGCCATGAACGCGGCGTTGGCGTCAGACTCCATCAGCTTGCAGGTACTCACCTGCTCCCCGTTGGCCGGGTTGTCCTCTGTTCCATCGCACATGAGCTTAGCCAAGGGTGGGCCCTGTGTCTTTGTATTAGAGTAAGTCACAGAATGTTCTCGGCTCATTATTCAGAATACACTCGGCCACAGTAAAGGCTGAGCCAAGGAGACGGTTAAGGAAGGAAGCTGATGGAAATGCTTCCAAGCTGAGACTCCCAACCTTGCAGCTGCAGTTGGTTTTGTCCTTATTAAAATGGGGGTTTAGATCCTGAGTTCAGCGCTAGTGATGTCACTTGTCCCACTAGACACCTGAGTGGTCCTGAGCATCAGTGCCTGAAACAACATATCACCCATATCTCCCTCATGCTGCAGTGTTAGGAGAAGTCTCACCAGTCACAGGAAAGATGGCCTTAACCCAAGGCAATCCTCATTTATTCATGACGAGTAACTCCCAAAGGCTATTAGGCATGTTTTCCTAATGTAGAAATTATTTTGCATTAAAAGAGAAAATCATGTGCCTTCCAGAGAACACCTAGTAGTGCCAGACAGGGATGCCAAAAAGAGTCAGGATCCTGCACGTGTGCAGATGTGTGTGGTCAACTCACATCAAGGGGATTCTTCTCGTTATTACTTTGATTTGTTGGGAGTTAATCCCTCACATGCTGCCTATTATTACTCTTTCAACTGAGCCCTCCATGTAATATGCAAATTAATTTGAAAATGTTCAGAGCCAAGCATTAGATTCAACATTATATTCAACAGCCTCCTCGGGCTTTAATTTCCAAACATGCAAATAATAGATTCTGTCCCCTTCCAACTTTATTTGGCTCTTATCTCTTTACCTTCCTCTTCAAAGTTCACACAAGCTATTTCATATCCTTTCTGGTTCTCTGTAAATAGTTTGCTAGATAAGCAAACAAATTTTATGTTGGGATGATCCACTTCCCCTAGGATCCAGTACTTTTTGCTGACCGCTGACTGGGCGGTAGTGCCAGCATCGAAGCTAGGATATAGTCCCACAGTGGGGCAGACCTTGTGTTTGGATTTGTTTGGAAGCCCATTTCTGGTGGGGCTCTGAGTCCCACCCTTTTCCTGGCTCCCCTTAGAGCATGCCAGCTTTTCCCTGGCCTCATGCCAGGCCCTGCTTTGGGTCTGGTTTATTCAGTAGCCTTTGTTTTCTCTTCCTCCTGCCATCAAGGGGGTTTGTCCAGGCTCCCTTTCCTTCTCTCCTGGACATGTTCTCACCCTGGCCAACCAGGAAAGGCTGTATCTTACCTGACTTCACATCTGGTTGGTATCTGTGTTTGTTTTTCTTCCCCGTCATACTTCTGATTTGCCACCCTCTGTTGACTGAAAACAACAACAACAACATACAACCTAAAAGTTGAGAGTTCTGTTTTATTCAGAGACCTCCCTGAGGACTATAGCCCAGGATTCAGTCTCTCAGAGAGTTCTGAGGAACTGTTCCAAAGAAGTAAGGGAGGACCAGGATATACAGGAGTTTTGGCTGGAAAAAAAAAAAAATGTAGTCAAACATCAGAAGATTGCTGTTAATCACAAAAGAGAGACATCTTAAGTTAATGTTTTTAATGCTTTTCTATGTATGATAAGATATAAGAGTCTGGGCTCATGGACATTATTTCTTTGGTATGCATCTTAACTCTCTAGGCCTAGTATCCTGCTTTTTCCCATCCTGAATTCCCTCACGGCACACTTTCAGGTGGGCTGCCCTGGCTGATGGCTTGATGGCCAGCAGCATTCATTGTTTACTGGAATGGCAGGCAGGCAGGCAGCATTTTTGTCCCCATCACTGACATTCCAGGCATTCACTTCCAAGGTCAGCTGTTAGAACAGGGTCCACCCTAACCCAGGGACCCTGACTGATTCCTCATCATGGTCTAGTCTCTCATTCCAGGGCAGTCAGAGGAGCCTTATAATGAAAAGATTAAAAATTATTGTTTGAGAAAAATAAGAAGAAGTGGGTGGAGGCAGGGGAAGGGGAGGAGTGGAGGAAAGAGAGATACTGTCTCATGGCCAGGAAACTCAGATGGGTCTGAAGATATTAACTTCTAATTTCTTCCATTGTCTAGTCTACCCCATTTTCATTATTAATGACAATAAGACCAGGTCTTCAGTTCGACTTTATAGAATGTCAAAGCTGGAAAGAACGATTGAGATGATCTCCAACCCCCTTGTTTGATGGATAAACAAACTGAGACCAACAGAAATGACTTGAACAATGTGTGTAGCTCCAGTCCTGGTCTCTTGGCATCTGATACAGGTTCTGAGCACAGGACTGGTCTCTGTAAAGCCAGTGGGACTTGGAGAGAGATTGCTTGGCCAGGTGGTTTTTCAAGCTCCTTGCATCTCCAATGTTCTGTGATTCCAGCCTCCAAATGGCTTCTGTATTTTCTTTCATACCTATATACCACCATTAAAAATCCTTTTTTACTGACTTGAATAGGTTTAGGAATGAGGCTTATTATCCAAGGTGGAGGATCAGGAGTGGAGGAGCTTCAGAGACTGGCCAGCTACAAAGAGGACACAGGTGTTAGGAAGTGAGTCCAACACCAACATCTTATATTAGAAGAATTTCCAGCTCTTCTATATGAGTTGTAGGTAACTTCAGGAGGCGGTAGGAGGGGGTAGAAGTTGCCTTGTGTCTAGTGCTAGGAATTCTGGGTTTGTGGAAGCCATTCCTCTGTAATAAGAGTTAAGCATGAAATAGCAACAGTATTAATTTAAGCATTCCTACTTCAGTGGGCGGTCTGGATTAATGAGCATCAGGCGTCTGACACTTGTCAGGCACTTGTCGCAGACTCTGTTCACCAGTCCTCCCTTCATCACTACCCTTCTCTGCCTGAGGGAAGTGCATGCAGCATCATAGTAGCCTCAGCCATGTTGTTGCTATTCTGGCAGCTCGTCTACAGGTACTGAAGTAAACAGCCTGTTCAAGAAAAAAGGGGGAATACCTCCTTTTTATAAAATACCTATTTTGTTTTCTGACTTAGGAATTTGGAAAATGTAGAAGATTTTAACAGAGAAGAAAGGTAATACCATCCATACTCCTGTCCCTAGTGAAAGTGGTTATTTGAATTTGGTAACTCTCCTAGTCTTCCCCTCTCTCCCCCGTGGCTCAGCAGTAGAGAATCTGCTTGCCAATGCAGGATACATGGATTTGATCCCTGGATTAAGAAGATCCCCTGGAGAAGGAAATGGTTGTCCACTCCAGTATTCTTTCCTGAAGAATCCTATGGACAGAAGAGCCTGGTGGGCTGCAGTCCATGGGGTTCCAAGAGTTGGACACAATTTAGTGACTAAACAACAACAAGAACTACAACCTCCTAGTTTTTTTTTTTTTTCCCCTGGGCATTTGAACAGATGCTTATGCTTTTTTTTCAAAGTGGGGTTCTTCTGTACTTATTGTTTTCAAACCCAATTTCTTTACATGTGAAATTATGTGTCATTAACATTTTTCCTTGGAAAAGGGTTTGATCCATTTCCATCCATCCTAGGTAATGGTGCGTGGTGTTGGCAGCAGTGATGGGGAATTATGGGGAAGCTGGCTGGCTTCAGTACAGGGCAGCAGACCTCCTGACCACCAGGGGGCCCTCAGGCGCTCTACTACCAGGGGCCCAGGCTTGTAGCTCCTGTTGCTGATGTCTCCCTCAACAGTTAATGACAAAAGGATGTCCTGGTGTGTTCTGGCCCGTTTTCTCACACCGCTAGATCTGGTTTTTATTTTCATCCCATCAGAAAACCCTTGTGGATGTTACTTTGGAGAACAGCAACATCAAGGATCAGATCAGAAATCTGCAGCAGACGTACACAGCCTCCATGGACAAGCTGCGGGAGAAGCAGAGGCAGTTAGATGCAGCGCAGGTTGAGAACAAGCTGCTGAAAATGAAGGTAAGTACAGGAGCATGGATCTCCTGCTCACCGTTTCCTCCTCTTGCCTCCTCCTCCTCTCTCTCCTTCCATCATCAGCTCTCCCATTCTGATTTCTCCATTCTCTTCTCTGTTGGGTTTTGGCACCCTTCTGTGGCCAACCCCGCGGGATCTGACCTGACGGCACTGAGGGTTTCTGTGTTCAGAGCTGTCAGTGCAGATTGGGGGCACCCCCATACACACCCCAGGCCTCCTGTCTCGATCCCAGTGGCCTCAGCTGCCAAGACCTCATCATGGCACTGCCCTTATGTACTGAGAGGGCCCTTGGGATGCCTGCAGGTTTGGGGCTTGAGAAGCTTCAGTGTTGGGGACTTCCCCAGTGGTCCAGTGGTCAAAAATCTGCCTGCCAAATGCATGGGACACAGGTTTGATCCCTGGTCTGGAAAGATCCCACATGCCACGAGGCAACTAAGCCTGTGCACCGCAACTACTGAGTCCTCGCTCTAGAGCCCGTGCTCCACAGCAAGAGAATCCACTGCAGTGAGAAGCCTGAGCACCAAAACAAAGAGTAGCCCCCGCTCACTGTAATTAGAGAAAACCTGCATGCAGCAATGAAGACCTAGCACAATCCCAAAATTAATTATTTAAAAAAGAAGCTTCACTGTTTAGCTTCTCTTTTAGATCCCAAGGTCTTTTTGTCTGGTTTGAAAATGAAGAGCTGAGGGGCCCCCTGGAAGAAAATGAATGGGTGACCAAGGACTCTAGGCAGTGTCCCTCCTGTCCCCAGGCCTGGCTTATTCTGCAGCTCAACCTCTAAGGCCTTGGAGGTCTCAGTGCTCCTTCCATATGTGAAGTGTGGAGCCCTCGCTCATCCATGAGTCTGCTCCTGGCTCTGGTGAGATTTCCTACCCAGTGCCAGGAGCAGAGCCACGAACAGCTCCCAGAAGTCACTCAACAAATTATTTCCTGAATGAATTTGTTTTCATTTGAACCTGTGCTTCTCAGATTGTGTTCAATACAGCCTAGACTGTTCTAGAGGAGAGTGCCTTGTGGGTTGCGTTCAGTTCAGTTCAGTCGCTCAGTTGTGTCTGACTCTTTGCGACCCCATGAACCGCAGCACGTCAGGCCTCCCTGTCCATCACCAACTCCCAGAGTTTACCCAAACTCATGTTCATTGAGTCGGTGATGCCATCTAACCATCTCATCCTCTGTCGTCCCCTTCTCCTCCTGCCCTCAGTCTTTCCCAGCATCAGGGTCTTTTCAAATGAGTCAGCTCTTCGCATCAGGTGGCCAAAGTATTGGAGTTTCAGCTTCAACATCAGTCCTTCCAATGAACACCCAGGACTGATTTCCTTTAGGATGGACTGGTTGGATCTCCTCGCAGTCCAAGGGACTCTCAATAGTCTTCTCCAACACCACAGTTCAAAAGCATCAATTCTTCAGCGCTCAGCCCTCTTCACAGTCCAACTCTCACATCCATACTTGACTACTGGAAAAACCATAGCCTTGACTAGACGGACTGTTGTTGACAAAGTAATGTCTCTGCTTTTTAATATGCTGTCTAGGTTGGTCATAACTTTCCTTCCAAGGAGTAAGTGTCTTTTAATTTCATGGCTGCAATCACCATTTGCAGTGATTTTGGAGCCCCCCAGAATAAAGTCAGCCACTGTTTCCCCATCTATTTGCTATGAAGTGATGGGACTGGATGCCATGATCTTAGTTTTCTGAATGTTGAGCTTTAAGCCAACTTTTTCACTCTCCTCTTTCACTCTCATCAAGAGGCTCTTTAGTTCTTCTTTACTTTCTGCCATAAGGGTGGTGTCATCTGCATATCTGAGGTTATTGATATTTCTCCCAGCAGTCTTGATTCCAGCTTGTGCTTCATCCAGCCCAGCGTTTCTCATGATGTACTCTGCATATAAGTTAAATAAGCAGGGTGACAATATACAGCCTTGATATGCAGTATATATACAGTATATAGTATATGCACACAATATACAGTACACAACAATATACAGGTTGTATACCCACATGTTTTATTGCACGAATCAGAATATGTTTGGGAATGAAAGGAAGTGCTGTTAAGAATTAGGGGAATAGCCTGGGCTACATGGTCCTCTCCATAAGGTCTACCCATGGGGCAGCTGATGGGGAGGACAGGCTGCTGTCCCACACTGCGTGGTCTCCATGATGGCTGCCCATGGGCCCTGCCATCACCACCCACTTGGCCAAACACAGCCACCTGCGGGAGGGGAAGGAGCCAGGGAACTACAGAGTTAGTCAGCTCCTCTCTTCTTTCCCTTCAAACAGGGCTGTTCTTCTATTTCTGCTTTCATGTATTGTATTTCTGCACAAGAGTTACTTCGAAAAAAAGGGGTTTGTTGCTGAAACATTCTGAAGTGACTGTTAGGAGTTTCTCCCTCAGGGGAGGATCTTTATGCGGTCATTCATCCCACAAATATGTATTGAGTGTCTGCTCTCTACATCCATGCTCCGCAGCGGTCTGTTCCAGTGCTGTGGTGTCAGGGAGACCAAGCCTCTAACCCAGCCTGCAATTGTGTTTTGGAGGCTAGTGCTTTACCCTAAAATAACAATTTAAGAAGTGACAGTTTTTCACGTAACCTGGATGCAGTGTCAGCAGGACATGAGGGACAGAGCTTGTTCTCAAAGTGGAGATGAGGCACAGGACACACTGGGTCTCTCAGTTCATGATAATCTCTGTTCAGGATTTCCCATGTTGTGGCTTCTTGGTAGCAAAACTTACCTAGTGATAAGAAAGCAGATGTAGAGGACATTGGGGGAAACTTTGGTCCAGTCTTTGGAATAAACATCATGTAACCTCTTAATTGCAGCCATGAAATTAAAAGACGCTTACTCCTTGGAAGGAAAGTTATGACCAACCTAGATAGCATATTCAAAAGCAGAGACATTACTTTGCCAACAAAGGTCCATCTACTCAAGGCTATGGTTTTTCCAGTAGTCATGTATAGATGTGAGAGTTGGACTGTGAAGAAAGCTGAGTGCTGAAGAATTGATGCTTTTGAACTGTGGTGTTGGAGAAGACTCTTGAGAGTTCCTTGGACTGCAAGGAGATCCAGCCAGTCCATTCTAAAGGAGATCAGCCCTGGGTGTTCTTTGGAAGGAATGATGCTAAAGCTGAAACTCCAGTACTTTGGCCACCTCATGTGAAGAGGTGACTCATTGGAAAAGACTCTGATGCTGGGAGGGATTGGGGGCAGGAGGAGAAGGGGACGACAGAGGATGAGATGGCTGGATGGCATCACCGACTCGATGGACATGAGTTTGAGTGAACTCCAGGAGGTGGTGATGCACAGGGAGGCCTGGCGTGCTGCATTTCATGGGGTTGCAAAGAGTCGGACACGACTGAGCAACTGAACTGAACTGAACCTCTTAAGGTTGTAGTACACCTTGCTTATACAGAGGTTATCTACCCAGCTAACTCAGCTCTCTTGAATTAGCAATCAGCTGGAGGGAAGAGACACAAACACACTTTCAGAGGCATAAAATTAATGGCCTGAGCTTTACAGGCGAGGGCAGGGCCTAGGCAGAAAGGAAGCAGCAGCCACCCCCAACATATGCCTGTCTGCCCACTTTACTTTTTCTCATCTGCTAGGCTGGGTCTGTGCAAGCCCCCAGGAGCCCCCAGATTAGGTTCTGCAAACCACATGGGAACATTTCCAACTGCAGCAGTTGGGAAAGCACAAAAGTATGGAAAAGATGAGACCAGATTTCTTACATGAGCTGAAGTCTTCTCTAGGGACTGATTGCTGAGTGCAGCTGATAAGATGGTTTTAATTCCATGTGGCACCTTCTCTTCAAAGGCTTTCCTGCTCTTCTGACTTCATTTTTTTTTTTTTTTTTAGTGTATGCATGTGGGGGGAAAATGTCAAACAAATAGGAAAGGTAATGTGGAGGTAGGCATATACCATTTTACATTCCTACTACCATGTAGGAGAATTCCAGTTTCTCCCATCCTTGCCAATACTGGTTACTCTCTTACTGATTATAGCCATCCTCATGGGTGTGAAGTGGTAGTTAATTGTAGTTTTGCATCCTTGATAACCAGTGATGTTGAGCATTGTTTCATGCATTTGTTGGTCATTTGTATATTTTTTTCTGGAGTGTCTGTCAGATCCTTTGCCCATTTAAAAATTAGGTTATTTATATTTTATTGTTGAGTTGTAAAAATTCTTTATATATTCTGGATACAAATCATTAGATGTATAATTTGAAAGAATTTCCCCCCACTCTCTGTGTTGCCTTTTTAATTTCTTGATGCTATCCTTTGAAGCACAGCAGTTTTTAATATTGAATAATAATGAAGTCAAATTTATGTATCTCTTTTTTTGTCAATTGTGCTTTTGGAGTCATATCTGAGAAGCCATTGCTTAATCAAAGGTCACAAATTTTCTTTCTAAGAGTTTCATAGTTTTGGCTTTAACATTTTAAGTTTTTCATCCATTTTGAGTTCATTTTTATATATGGTGTTTTAGGGACCCAACTTCATTCTCTTGTATGTGACAAATCTGATTGTCCCAGCACTATTTGTTGAAAAGACTCTACTTTTCACAGTGAATGATCTTGGTAATTGTTTAAAATTGTTAATTGTTTAACAATTTAATTGCTTAAACAATTAAACAAGATAATTGTTTAAAATTTAATTTTTATATCAGGTAAATTGTTGGTTTCAAAGTCACCTCTATGAAACAAGTGTAAGAAACAGAACATCTGTATCTGCCCTTTCCTCTCTTATTCCCTCTTTCTTCATATAGCAAACCTTTTTATTTTTAAATTTTATAGTTTATCCTGCTGCTGCTGCTGCTAAGTCACTTCAGTCGTGTCCAACTCTGTGTGACCCCATAGACAGCAGCCCACCAGGCTCCCCCGTCCCTGGGATTCTCCAGGCAAGAACACTGGAGTGGGTTGCCATTTCCTTCTCCAATGCGTGCTCTGACCCAATTCAGATAATGTAGTGGTCTTATTTTCATCCCACAACAGAGTGAATGTGTTTTCATTTGCATCTATGCTTTTCAGATTGTGTTCAGCACAGCCTTTAGGCTGTTCTAGAGGAGAATGCCTTGTGGGGAGAATACCCTCATCATTTGTTGCTCAAATTGCTTAGATTCTTGAGTACTCAAGACTTTCAAAAAGCATGTCTTTCTGAGGCCAGTTAGAATGTGGATATATTACCTAGTATAGTGAAGGACAGGGAAGCGTGGCGTGCTGCAGTCCATGGGTTGCAAGAGTCAGACACAACTTAGCGACTGAAAAACAACAATATTACCTAGAGAAAAAGGGTTGTTAAAACTGATAGAATAAAATATGATAAAATTTCAGGAGGAAAATAACATTGCACAGGAAAAGGCACTGAAGAAAGGGGTTAGTAAGACAATGCAGGGACTTCCCTGGTGGTTAAGAATCCACCTTGCAATGTAGGGGACATGGGTTTGATCCCTGGTCGGGGAACTAAGATCTCACGCGCTGTGTGGCAACTAAGCCTGACCGCCGCAATTACCGGGCCTGTGTCCCACAACTAGAGTCCATGTGCCGTAGCACAAGATCCCACACGAAGCACAGAGATCCTGTGTGCCCTAAGACCCAGCGCAGCCAAATAAACATAAAGAAAAAAATAAGACAGTGGAGCACATTTTAGAGAGAATTCAATTTTAAAACAGTTAGATTTGAGGTGCAGTGTTGATAGAGATGTATGTTTCTACCTTGTGAAAAAGTCACTCATGGGACACCTTTTCCTGATAATATTAATATCAAGTAAATAAGTTTACAGGGCTACTTTTAATGTTCCATGCACCTGCTTATCTGTTTTCCTTCTTCCTTCTATCTCTTTCCCCATCAGTTCCTGCTGCCTCTGTCCCCTGCAGAGCCCTGGCCCCTGGGCCCACTCCTCTGTGAGTTCATGCTTGATACATACAGAGTGTAAGGTGCAGATTTGCCAGAACCTGCTGAAGCTGTAGCTCTGAAGTGAGTCTCTTTGCAGGTGGAATGCTCCCAACAAGCCAACGCGGAGGTGATGAGAGAGATGACCCGGAAGCTGTACAGCCAGTACGAAGAGAAGCTGCAGGAGGAGCAGCAGCGGCACAATGCGGAGAAGGAGGCTCTCCTGGTGTGTATGTCCCACCTGCTGATGGAACAACCGGGGAGTGTTGGGTGCATTATTGTTGAAAATGAAGTCACTCAGTCGTGTCTGACTCTTTGCGACCTCATAGACTGTAGCCTACCAGGTTCCTCTGTCCATGGGATCTTCCAGGCAATAGTACTGGAGTGGATTGCCATTTCCTTCTCCAGGGGATCTTCCCAACCCAGGGCTCGAAGCTGGGTCTCCTGCATTGTAGACAGACGCTTTACCGTCTGAGCCACCAGGGGTGAGCTTTAAATGGGAAGGTGTGTGCTCGGAGGTGAGTTAGTGAACTCTAACATGGGTTTAGTATGTGCCCACTCACTCTCCCTTCTCCCTCCCTTCCTTTACTCACCTTCCTCCCTGCTTAAAAGAGCCCTCAATCTCTGTCTCTCAGTACACCCCTTTCTCCAGCCAGTCTGACCATTTGCCACATCCAGGCTGACCCTGGCTTACCTGAAGCTGTGCATTTCCTCACCGCATCTTCTCCTCCTTCCCTGTCCTCATCCTGCCTATGCTTCCTGAGAGTCTTGAAGATGCCAGCATCTCCACGAATGAAGTCTTTCCTCCTCACACAGCTGCAAGTGTCCCCGGTCCTGGGGAAGCCCATTCTCTCTGTTCTCTGCTGTGGAATTCTCTTGTCCCTGTTATTAGAGCTGGGCTGTGCATCTCCCACCTTGGCTTCTCTAGCAGAGCATCGATTCCTTGAGGACAGGGACTCCAGTCTGCCTCATCTTGTGTCCTCACAGGCTTAGTACATGTGCTGAATAATTGACTGAGCTGGTGTTTGGGAGAAAGATCTGGGCATTCTGCATTCAATTCCACTTCCAGCCCTAATTCCCTTTATGTTGTTGGCAAATACAGTGATACTTTGAGCATCTTGTCAGGGGATAAATAACATTTGTAGGCTCTTTTTTTTTTCCTCAAGGAGGGGGAAAAAAGGCAGAAAGATAACTAGGCCCTTGCAATGTGTCTTTTATTCATTGGTTAGAACCAGAATCATGGAATTTGGGTTCATGATTCTCTGAGACTCTTCTAGGCTCCCGGGTCATGCTTCTAAAGAGACAAGACGATTTAGTGAGGCCTGAGCTGTTTGAACCCTGACTGGTAGTGACTGAGTGCTGTCCTGAGAAGAGTGCATTTCTTTTGCAGGAAGAAACCAATAGTTTTCTGAAAGCCATTGAAGAAGCCAATAAAAAGATGCAAGCGGCAGAGATCAGCCTAGAGGAGAAGGACCAGAGGATCGGGGAGCTGGACAGGCTGATTGAGCGCATGGAGAAGGTAACACAGCTTGGAGCCCGCGGGCCCCTTGCCCAGCCTCCCTGTAGTGTAACAGCTCCCCTCAGGCCTGCCCAAAGGTGTGAGAAGCCCTCACCACAGATCCCTCTCATTCCTACAACTTGTGACTTGAAATAACAAAGACAGAACTATAAAATAAAGTATGTGGATGTAAAGCCATTATCCTCCAATTAAAAATAAATCTAGAAAAAAAAAGAAACAGCAAAAAGTAAAGTATATGGAAGTTCCACCAAGTCCTAAGTGTTCCTATGTTGAAAATTTTGATGCTTCTAACATCATTACATACAAAATTACTTACAGAAATTAATCTTTTAGCAGCCCTGCTTTGCTGGGGCCCTCAGCATGAACTTGGTTTCCTTGGCAGGTAGTCAAGCCCTGTTTCCATGTTACATCGACACCCCAAGCCAGTTGTTTCTGGGACCAGGGTCTGAAGGGTTGTTTATGCGTCAGAGTAGGGGACATTACTCTCCGTGGGTGGGGGTGGAGCAGGGAGAGGCCTGCAGAAGACAGGGGCTCAGCTGGGATAATGAGCTAGTCTAGAGAGAGGGAAGAAATGAGGTGGGAAATGGAGAAAAGAGGAGAGGTGGGAGAGAAGAAAGAAAAAAAGGAAGAAAGATGAAGGGAGGGTGACCTTTACCAGGTGACAGCTGACTTCCAAGGGAGAGTGGTGGTTGAGGACTAGAGCTGTGGGTTCTACGAAGTGGCTCTCTAGCTGTGTGAGTTTACAAAAGAGAGGCGACCAGCCAAGAGCACCCCTTGGCATCCTGTGACCCACACTGGACACTGAGAATCCCCAGGCCAAGGATGGAGGGAGGGGGAATGACAGGGGAAGCAGGGTCAACAGCTGGGCTTCTGGCTGGTTCCGAGAAGAGGGCTGACCTGTGATGTCTGTGGCCTGGTCCCCTCTACACTCCTCTGACCAGGAAGGTGGGAATAGTCTTGAATAGAGCTTCTCGGCTGGCCAGGGGCTCTTCTTTTAAGTAATATCTTTTGAGGGGAGGGAGTTGAACAAATAAAGAGTCAGTTACAATTTCACCTCTACCCTCTGGGAAAGCAGAATCCTATCTTGTCTTGAAGAGAAGGTCAGTGGCATGGTTAGGGCTGACGTCGATACTGGTTGTAGATGGCGGTTGTAATGATTGGGCACTGAAGGCATTTTCTAGAATGCAGGCGAGCTTTCCCCTACATCGCCGCTCTCCTGCAACAGCAGAAGGTGCTGGTTAAAGCACACTCCCCCCGAGTGACAGGCTGTCCTGCAGCAAACAGGAACCAGGTGAGCGGGTGGTCTGGGGAGGGGTGTGGGCAGGGAAACCATCTCACAGAGAGACTATCCATGTTTTAGAATCACGAACCTAGGATTTGAGTCTTGGCTCTCTTTCTAGTTGCAGGAAGTTACTTGACTCTTCCAAATTCAGCTTCCTCTTCTGTAAAATGTTGATAATAGTAATTCTTATTCTTAGGCCTTTTGTGAGGAGTCAAGAAAAATCCAGGCCAAATGTTAAGGGCAGTGCCTGGCATATATAGAGTAGGGGCTCAAAAAATGTGTGGCTCTGATTTTTAGGTTTTGACTTGCATAAATGTCTGCCCCTGGTGTCAACTTTTTTTTGTTTCAGCTGGACCTGTTCTATAGCTTAGTTTCTTTGTCTCCTTGGGCTTCTGGAAAGTTCCCAATATTTTCCCACTGATGTCCATGTGGAGCCTGCGTGGGGGTGTGTGGCTGGGGGGCTAGGGCGCTAGTAAGGCTGGCCCTCCCTCCCTGTGGTTGTGTAGCATAAAACGTTCCCCATGACCTCCTGGCTTTTTCTTTAGCGATTGAGAATCTGTTGTCCTTTCTCGTAACTTTTCTCATTTAGGCTAGCAAAATGCTTGCCTTAGGTAGCTAGGATTAGATATGCCCATTTACTGGTTTTTGCCCTTCACGGCTAAATCTGTGAGAGCAGGAACCGTGCCAAACCTCTGTCACACACTGTGAACAACATGCCTACAGGGTTTGTATCCTGTTCTCACATATTTTTGGATTTTTCTCGTGGACAAACCATGTGCTTTTGAATGGCTTCTCTGCTGTACCCCTTAGTTTACTGTTTCTGAACATTGTGTCCAAAACAGCTTTCTTTTTTTCTTGATCAGTTAAGTCTTTTAAGGAGTGTGTTCTATCAGAGACCTTTCTGCAGACTAGATAGTACTCTGTGCCTTGATCTTGGTGGTGGTTCCACCAGGTAGTGTGAATACAGATATGTCAAGGGATTGTGCAGTGTCCTCAACTTAGGAAAATATCAAAATTTAAAGCATACCGTAAGCTAGGCCTTGCCCTACTTTATGACAGCTTTTTGGGGAGTTGGAAGGAAGGCTCACTTGTTAAGAATTCATCACTATTATTTCAGGGCTCATGTAAACTTCCAGCCAGTGGCAGAAACCATGCGGACAGTTAGTCTGTACATTCACTTGTAGAGATTTAAAAGAAGTAACAAAACCCCACAAAAAAGTTGGTCTCCCTTTATTCTGAATATGTCGATGATAATATACCCTCCCTTCCAGAGTGTACTGCTTCCCACTCTGACTATCCCTTGTCTGCTACTGCTGACAGCTTCAGAAGTTGTGGGAGTTTAAGTTTCAAGGATTTGCTTTTAATATTTGGTGGGAAAGAAGTTTGGGATCTGTATAACTAGTCAAAGCTTGTTGGGCAGAATTTCTGAGGGTAAAGATCAGTCACAGCCATACTTAGAGAAAGCCCTCAAGCAGAAGAGTCTCCTTTCAATTAGTGAGCAGGATTTGATAAATTTCATTTTAAGGAAATTTGTCATACTAACAGTTGTAATGTATTTCTGGTGCAGTTTTGGAGGTAATGGGTGCTATACCTTTATTAATATTTTTCACTTTGTTCAAAGAAATAAATGTCCAGATTCTTTTTACTTTTTTAAGGTAAACTAAATTTATATAAAAATGTGTGCAAATCTTCTTAAAAAATATTAATTTATCTGACTGCATTGCTTCTTTTTTTTTTTTAATTTTATTTTATTTTTAAACTTTACATAACTGTATTAGATTTGCCAAATATCAAAATTAATCCGCCACAGGTATACATGTGTTCCCCATCCTGAACCCAGTTGTGGCACGTGGGATGTAGTCCCCTGACCAGAAATCAAACCCGGGCCCCTGGATTGGGAGTGTTGTGTTAGCCACACCAGACCACCAGGCAAATCCCTGTACAAATCTTACGTGCACAACTTATTGGTTTCCTATTGATACTGTAATCATTTACCACAGTTAGTGGCTTTAAAACATCATAGAGTTACCGTCTTTAGTTTAGGAGGTCAGAAGTCCTAAAATCAAGGTGTGGGCAGGGCTGTTGGGAGCTCCAGAGGAGAATCCATTTCCTCGCCTTTGCTCCCTTCGAGAGACTGACTATATTCCTTGGCACATGGCCCCATCCTCCAGCTGCTAAGTCAGCATTATAGCACCTCCCAGCCTGTGTCCATCTCTTGACTCTAACCCTTCTTCCTATAAGGGCCCAACCAGATAATTCAGGATAATCTCCCCATTTCAAGATTACTAACTTAATCATGTCCGCTAAGTTCCTTTTTCCATGTAAGGCAACATGTTCCCAAGTTTCAGGGATTAGAATGCGGACGTCATTGCAGCGTCTGATTTTCATGGTATGTTTTTACAAGTAAACACAGCTGTGTAAACACTACCCCAGTTAATTTATAGAATATTACAGAATTCCAGACCCTCCTGAGGATTCAGAAAATAATCAAGAAATTCATAGTATCACAGGCCACTGATTTAGAGTATTGATTATCATTATTTAGAACTATAAATTTTCATAAGACATCTGAGCCAGGGCTGATGAAATACTTAAAAAAAAAAATAAGTCTTGAATGGCTTACCCATGGTATTTGTCTCTAACTCATAAATACATCTATAAATACACACTAGCAAATTTGACGGAGAAGGCAATGGCACCCCACTCCAGTACTCTTGCCTGGAAAATCCCATGGATGGAGAAGCCTGGTAGGCTGCAGTCCATGGGGTCGCTAAGAGTCGGACACGACTGAGCGACTTCCCTTTCACTTTTCACTTTCATGCATTGGAGAAGGAAATGGCAACCCATTCCAGTGTTCTTGCCTGGAGAATCCCATGGACGGGGGAGCCTGGTGGGCTGCCGTCTATGGGGTTGCACAGAGTCGGACACGACTGAGGTGACTTAGCAGTAGCAGCAGCAGCAAATTTGAAATTTTGAGATTTGTTTGGACTCTGGTGAGTGAGTGTATAGAAGCCCATAGGTGTCATATAGATTTGAACTGACTAGTATTGGAGTTGCTTACTGTACATTCTCTAGCCAACTTGGGATCCATTGGTTAAATATTAATGTCTGTCTGTTTTAGGAGCGCCATCAACTTCAACTTCAACTCCTGGAGCATGAAACAGAAATGTCAGTGGAAATAACCGATTCTAACAAAGAAAGGTAAGATACACTGTCCCTTGTCTTATAATGGATTTAGGTGGTGGACACACTGTGTTTGTGTGGGCTCACTTGGTCCTTGCATTTTCATTCGTTTGGTCATCACTCATTGCAGACCGATAACACGTAAAACGCTGAACTGGGAGCTTCCAGTCACATCTTGCAGCCCAGGCGTGGTTGTTAGAACAGTGGAACACATTAGTGCCTGTCACTAATGCCAAAGTTCTGTCTATAAATGTTCCCCATAACCTTGAGCTCCACAGGATGCACCTTGTTGATGAGAAAACTCAACAGTGACTAATCCCATTGCCTTGGAAACGAATTTTACACTGTCTGTTTCCAAACATTCTTCAGTGAAACCTTGCCTTGTCCCTTGGCTGTGAGTGTATAAAGCCCTGCATGGGAAATGCAGGAGCAATGAACTGCCTATTCTGGAAACCAGAAGGCAGAGAGTCCACACGTGGCCCTCTAGTGAAGGGAAATGGGGTTGGCATGCGCTGAGCATTTGAGCAAGTTACTTAATCTGCCTGAGATCCTTTGCTTCTCTGTAAAATAAGAATTCTTTTTTAAAGTGGGAGGAATTAAAGTGATACTAATAGTGCCCATCTCATTGGGTTATTATTGTGAGAGAACTGTTGGCTGTACTGCCTGCCACAATGTATGCTGAAAAATACCTGTTCTCCTTCCTGTTACGTGACATCCGAGTTTGCAGAGTTCTAGGAATCCTCCCTAGTCTTTAAGGTTGTGCTAAGGAGGGACCCAGCAGAGATGGGGAGCGGTAAGCAGACCACCAGACCCTTTGTCCGTGTTCCAGTTTAGTGGCCCCAAAGAAAGAGTCATCTGCTGGTTCCTTGGGTTTATTTGAAACAAGTAGAGTCTGAGGATAATCTGTGCTGGGGTTTTTTTTTTTAAACATGAAATATTTTCTGAGGTGGTCTGTTCTGTTTTGATGGAGGAAGGGTGTTTCAGCATATTTCCCATTTTCTCAAAATAAATGATGTGTGGAACAACTATAATTCCTGCCTTCCCAGGACTCTGCCACTTGGTTTCAGATATGTTGTTGTGTTGCTAGACTCTTCTCTGTTTTCCTAATTGTGGCAATTACTGGATGTTCCAATGTTGTATTAACCCCCAAAGAAACAGTCTCTCATATCTGTAAGTGGTTAAAATTCTCTCTCAGCTCTTGGGAGGTAAAGTAACTGTCTTTACATAGGGTGAAGTTTGCCAGTGGGAACTTGAAAAAGGGTCCTGTGTTCCTTCTCCAGTGGGGTGGTTGGTTGGTGTTTAATAAACTAGGATACATACAAAGTAGGAAGAGTGCATCTTGTTCTGGGCGGTGTTTCTTTCGAGTGGTGACTTCGTGTGCTGATGCGGTGTTGGTCAGGGGTTCACTGGCTCTGTCTTCTATCTGTGTTAGGTATCAGCAGCTGGAGGAGGCATCAGCCAGCCTCCGGGAGCGGATCCGACACCTAGATGACATGGTGCATTGCCAGCAGAAGAAAGTCAAGCAGATGGTTGAGGAGGTAAGTCCTTGTGAAGGGTCATGGGCATGAGATTGCTTCCTGTGGTAGGGACTCTTCAGCCCCAGAGCCAGATATGACTCTCAGCTCCGTCTTCTGTGGTTCGCAGTGAACTAACTCAGGCCACTGCTGTCTTGGCCCAAAGGAGAAGCTCCTCATATGTCCCCTTTGGACAAGTGATGATCCCTCTAAAAGAGGGCTCTCTCCAGATCAAAAGGTTACAGTTAAGAAAGCTGGGAGGCACATTTCATAAATTCACCCCCCTATGCAGGTGGGTGCCTTCAGCTCAGGGACCAAAGGGTCCTTTTTCTCTTTAACTGTATAGTATGAAATCAAGGTACATACTTACTGATTGTTGGACATAGTTTACTATCCTGTTTTTCTAAATGAAAAAACAGGTAAGTTGAACATTTATATTTCTCTAGGAGGAAAAAAAAAATTTCTTTTAAGTTGTGTTATAGTAACCTGTCTCTTGTGGTATGCTCCATAGGAGAAAATCCATGCTGTGTACAACATATTATCTTTTTCTTACTCAATTAAAAAAATCAGAAACAAGAACAATTAGTACTAACAAGGTTATAAGGATTCCCTAGGGATTCATTCTCTAACTTGCAAAGAAAAGGTTTCGTTTTAATTAAACATTTGGTCTGCAGCAGAAAAACTGAAAAAAAGCATTATATGTGCTTATATTAAGCACAACTCTGAAAAGTTATTTGTTAATGGATTATTAAAATGAAAAGTATCCACTTCTAATAATTTACACATATGATAGACAAATAGAAGATTAAACATATATCTTTTTTAAAATTAATCTCTAAAATGTTGGAGCTATGAGTGGGGCTAAAGTCAGGGAATTGTGAGGGTGGGGAGAGACACCTTTTTTAATTGTGTGTAGGATAAACACACATTAGATAACTCTTCACCCAAATGAGAAACCCACTTATACAGTGTGATTGGCCCGGGTGGAGTAGAATAGGAGAAGGGGGAGCAGGGGCTCAAATGAGGAAATCCTGATGCAGTTTCATGGTCCCTTGGCCCGGCTGGGCAGGACCACTGCCAGCAGCAGTGATGGGCAGGTCTTGCCCCATATCGGCACTGGGTAGATGTCAGGGGTGTTTCCGAAGGAAAAGCATCACTTAGTCACAGTTAGCATCTCAGGAACCATGGCAGTCAGACTGTGGCTTTTCTGCGTCTGACTTCACACTCATGGTGGGTGCGGCCAGCTGCCCCTCATTTCCCCAAGGGGCTCCTTGGCTGTGGCATACTCCATTTCTCCTGCCTCACCACAGGGTACTGTCTGCATTGTTTCCCTGTCTAACATTAGAGAACGGTGAACAAAACCTCACGTGCATTGGCTTCTGATTCAGTTTTCATCTGTAAGGGTTTAATGATTGGTCTTTTTAAAAAAATAATTTTATTTATTTTTTGGCTGCACTGGGTCTTCGTTGCTCTGGGCTTCTGTGGGGCTTCTCTAGTTGCGGCGAGCAGGGGCTACTCTCTAGTTGCAGTGCGTGGACTTCTCATTGTGGTGGCTTCTCTTGTGGTGGAGCATGGGCTCTGCGGTGCGTGGGCTTCAGTAATTGTGGCATGAGGGCTTAGCAGTGCGATTCCTGGGCTGGAGAGCACAGGCTCAATAGTTGTGGCACACAGACTTAGTTGCCCTGAGATCCTCCCCAACCAGGGATTGAACCTGTGTCTTCTGCATTGGCAGGTGTATTCTTTACCACTGACCACTGGAAGCCCTGATTGGTCTTTTTAAAAAGACATTTTCAAGTTTAGAATTCTAAGTTACTTCTGGAATCTAATAAACATACCAATTTGAAAGCAGTAGGGCAATAATTAGGGCTTCCCAGGTTGTGCTGGAGAAGGCAATGGCACCCCACTCCAGTACTCTTGCCTGGAAAATCCCATGGATGGAAGAGCCTGGTAGGCTGCAGTCCATGGGGTTGCTAAGAGTCGAGCATGACTGAGCGAGTTCACTTTCACTTTTCACTTTCATGCATTGGAGAAGGAAATGGCAACCCACTCCAGTGTTCTTGCCTGGAGAATCCCAGGGACAGAGGAGCCTAGTGGGCTGCCGTCTATGGGGTTGCACAGAGTCGGACACGACTGAAGTGACTTAGCAGCAGCAGTAGCAGGTGGTGCTAGTGGTAAAGGACCTGCCTGCCAATGCAGGGAGACGTAAGAGATGGGGGTTCGATCCGTGGGTCTGGAAGATCTCCTGGAGGAGGGCATGGCAACCCACTCCAGTATTCTTGCCTGGAAAATCCCATGGACAGAGGAGCCTAGCAGGCTGCAGTTCATAGGGTTGCAAAGAGACACAACTGAAATGACTTAGCACAGCACAGGGGAGTATTTATATATGCAAATGAGGAAGCATCTAAAGATCACTGTCCATATCTTGCTTTAGTGCCTCTCATGTAATATCTCCCAAATAGAGCTGTTCTAAGTGCCAATGATGTGGTCTGAAAGACCCAGCCATTGAAGTGAAATCGCAGGCTGAAATTTAGGATGGCATCATCAGAGGCCAGCTGGGGCCAGCTGGGTTTCAACAGTTAGGTGGAAGAGAAAGAGAGCTTTAATTCTAACTTTAAACTAAAAATTACTTCTATCAGGTAATAGGAATTAAGGTATTTGTCCCATACACCATGTTAACTCATACAACAGGAGGATGGTTTAAAATCTCAATCACTGTAGCCAGTTCTAACTTTTTTTAAAAGTTTAGAAACATGGAAAAGGGACAAGTGAGCACACTGAGAAGTCCAGGATGAGGTTGGAAAGTATTAGAACTCTAGTAATCCAGGGAATGGTTGAAGGACTTGGACAGGAGATGGCCACGGGGAGACGTGAGAAGGGAGTTCACGTCTTAGGAAAACTGTCATGGAGAAGAGGTAATGTGTTTTCCTTTGTATTGCAATGCAAAGCCAGACTGGAGCCACCGGGTGGCACTTGCAAAGATGCACATTCAACTTTCAACATAAAGGAAACATTTGTAGTACTGGCTGCCCTGAAAGGTATTTAGCCCTTAAGCAGGTATGCATTTATGAGGAGAGAAGATGAGATAGAAGCTCTTTGTATAAAGGATTCTCTATAGTTGACTAGGCTGTGCTGTTGGTAGGATCTCAGCCTTTTCACTGCTTTGCATAATGAATGAAATCAGCAAATATATACTAAATTTGGACCAAATTTTGAAAAATCTAGATGGCTGAATTAGTCATTTGGACCAAATTTTGAAAAATCTAGATGGCTGAATTAGTCATGTGGCGGCGTCCTCACTCTGGCTTGAGAAGAGAAGTGCTTTCCATCTGTGAACTCCAGCCACCCAGACATGGAGGCAAATTTGACTGGAAGATAGAGGCAACCTTTACGTGTCACCAGTGTTAGGGACAGTTTTCCTCTCTTCCATGAAGTCTGAAAGCCTGTCCCTGTGATGGCTTCATACTCAACAGGGGTAGGAATCCAGTCCCCGTCCATTACTGCTGTCATCTGAGTCATGTCTGTGAAGAAATTTAGTTTATTAAAATGATAGGCTTCCTTCTTCTCAAAACATTTAGGTACTATTACTGAGGTTCTTTGAATCCTGACATGTTAAGCAGTATATTTACTTCCACTCCTGCTGCTGCTGCTGCTAAGTCACTTCAGTCATGACCGACTCTGTGCGACCCCATAGACGGTAGCCCACCAGGCTCCCCCGTCCCTGGGATTCTCCAGGCAAGAACGCTGGAGTGGGTTGCCATTTCCTTCTCCAGTGCATAAAAGTGAAAAGTGAAAGTGAAGTTGCTCAGTCGTGTCTGGAGTGTAATTTCTTAATAATATACTAAATAAAAATTAACCAATCTTGGTATTGCCATCCTTAGCCCAATAATGATCTTTCATTGTATGGGACAGTACACTTCCACAGGGATCTGTGCATGTAAAAGTTCTAGTCACCCTTTTGAAATGAAGGATTAATATATATCTTATCGGGTCAAGTTCATTGAGAAAAGATACAGAGTATCTAGTGTGAAGTGTGAGAGCAGATACCCCCACTTAGCTAGATCTCTGTACTCAATTAAGTCTCCTTTCGTGCTGTTTATCAGGGGTTGGTCATCTCCTTCCCACCACTAGTTCTTCTGACTAGTTCTGGATCTGACAAATAGACACACACATACACACATGCCCAAATATGCTCCTTTTAGACTTTTAAGAGTTTTCCAGAAAATACAGAGGCACTGAAAAAAATAACAGTCATGAAGAAACTCACTCATCCATCCATTTACCAGATCCCTGCCTGCACTTTCTCTTTGCTGGGGCTGGGCACCAGTTGGGGGCAGGGCAGATAGTGGCTCTGCCCTCATGGATCTTACTATCTGGTGTTAGCTGAGTTCCAGTCATCCTTGCTCTTGGGCTTCAGTCTTCTGTTGCCAAGCTGTCTTGGGTCTGGGTATTTTGTCTCAAATCAGGTAGAGTTCTTTAGCTTGCTGCTAAAGGACACAGGAGATCAGGGATGAGCACACGGCTGCAAGAAAACTACAGCCCAAGCAGTGAACACCTGACATATCTTTAAATATCTTCAGTCAGCAGGGCGTTGACACCTCTTTCCCTGCTCTCATCAAGGCCCAGTCCCCTGCCAATCAAAGCAGCTTTCTACCCAGGGAAAAATTATCTGGAGGAAAGCAATTTAAAAAATTCAAATTCTCTCTGTTCCGAGAATCTTCCCTTTTAAATGGATCTGCCATTTGTTAGCACACAATTTATTTTAAAATTCTTGTGTGGTGTGATGTGCTGAAATGTACAATGCAAAACATATTTTCACCAAGTACCCTCTGTTTAGAGGATTCAGAGTGCTCTCCCTCATTGATAATTAGCCACCTGGGGGAAGGGGAAAGGAGCTGCGACGATGAGCCCACAACCCTAACCCGCTCAATTGCCCTGTTTCCAGATCATGTCCCACGAGCTCTTCTCCAGATTTAGTCTCCGGCTCTTTGGAAGATAACAAAATGGTAGCCTGCTCCGGGTTGGAAGCAGTTGCTTTCATTGTTCGTGGTTAGAAGAACACTTGTACTCTCTCTGCTGGGAAGAGGTGGTATGTGTGTGTGATGAGCTGATGAACAAAACACGAAGGACATGCTATTGAAAGGAAAATGTGATGACATAGGGCTCTTAATTGTGGAAACACCCACATTCTGTAACCTCAGCTTCTATGGCCTGACACTACAGAGTCAAGAGAACTCCAAGACCCACCAAGTATTTCTAGCAACATGGGTTCCTAGACATCAAAGAAGGAACTCTGGTGAAAGATAGTACTAAAATATAATTTTAAAGTGCCAGGTGGAGGCTGGTCCTAAGATCTTGGAGATTGAAGCCTTATTTATGGAAAAGCTATCAAGGACACCTGCCAAGGAGATGGGAAGCAGGCTCGAAGAACTCCAGTGCTCCAGGAGGAAGTACTCCCCACTTGATCACACCCCAGGAAATACAGAAGCAGCCAAGTGTCTCTGTTGCTTGATTATATTTCTGTGTGGGAAGTGGCCCTGAGGATGCCATAGTGCTGAATCAAGATACAACATTAGTCAACTTAGCACTCTCCTTGTTTAAGTACATTTGGTTTGCTTCCATCACCGTGAATACACAGCCCAACTCACTTCATGAAAAGAAGTCTGTCTGATGGAAAGAGAAATGTATTTGGCTGAAATGTCCATAACATCTTACGGGAAAACCTGAATAAACTTTTTGACCCACCCAATACATTGACGTGAAATATACTTCATGCATGCTGTATTTTTATAGAGGCCTTGAGACAGCCACAGGCCCTGGTATCTCAACTAAACAGCGCTGCTGAGAATTGCAGTAGCAGCAGTGGTAATAATAGTCAGCGGGTGGTATTAGCCCAGTGATGGAGTGAATTCATCAAGGGGGTGGGTGTCATTTAGACGTTGGGTAGTTTTTTCCACTCCATCCACTTCTCTGTGGCCAAGTGGGCAGGTAAATGCCTTCTGGTCAGTAGTTGGCTTTGGTCTTCCGTTTAGATGTTTCTGTGCAGCAGAAAGGGAGCACATGGATTACTTCACACTTGAGTAGTGAACTGGTGATGTAGTTTTACTCCCAGCCAGTGTTCTGTTTGAATGCAGATCCCCAGATACTCTGCTGGGTTTCCCACTTCCACCAGGGAGCTTGGAGTTGGATCTGAAAATCACTCATCTGGATATCACTCTAGCATAGGGACCTACATTATTTCTAGAGATTCCATTACTGCGCTCATGTTTTTCAAAGTCTGTGGTGGAAAAGTTATTAGCCTTTTGTTCTAGTGGAGTAGACTCACTACTCAGCTTCAAAAAGTGAAATAATATCAAACCAGGGAATGTAATGACTTCTAGAGAAAGTGGGGCACCCATGTGGGCCTCTGTCCTAGGACTGTGTGCTCTTGCCCTGCCCTGGGAGTTCCTTCTCTCTTTTGGGCCATGGGCAGTGTCCTGGGGCCAGATGAGCCTTCTGTTGTGGGGCAGAGAGTGAGTGAGGGGCTGAGACTGTCTGTGAGACCCTGAGAGTGCCTTTGAAATTTTGCCTTAACTAGATGACCCACGCACCTCCGCCTTGGCCTGATGCTGGTTCCTGGGCTGGTTGGGGACCTTCTTAGATCTAGGTCCCCTGCCTTTCAGGACCTCCCTCCATCTGCTCCTCCTTGCCTTTGCCCATGTCCCTCAGTTTACCACTCCTGCCAGGACAGCGATATGGTGTGAACTTGACTTACTACATCAAACATGAGTTAGGTGCTCAAACCCTGCCCCGCCCCCCTCATACTACCACCCCATTCCCAACCCTTAATTGGATCCTAAGCCTTGGACTCTTTTTTAAGGCTATACTTTTGTCCTAGGGCCGCTCACACTCCTACCCAAAGGAGATACTACTCACAAGCTGAGGCCGAATTTATAGTTTTCAAATGTTACAGTTTTCAATTCTGGTGTTTAACACTGTATTAGCCACTTCTTGATTTAAAAATCTTAGATGCTTGATCTAAAATGTGAAGGCTTTAGAAGGTGTCAGAAAGCTCACACAGATGTAAACCTTTTTTCTATGCATTATTGAAATATTGCAGGTTCATTGTATTGCTGGTACTGCTTAATGTATTCACGATTCAAACTGTCCTTTCAAGAGAAAAGGTCTTTTCTTTGTAAATGTCATTGAACCCACTTTCTGTTTGTTGAAATCATTTCTGATTGGCTCAGATATATTTCTCAGAGGCTTGGAAGCTCACATTCTGTCCGTGGCAGTCTCTGTGACTGTGCTTCTCATCCGAGTAACTCTCAGAGAGTGGGCGTTCATCGTGTTGCATGGCTGTGCATCTAGACCTCCCATGCCACGCTAATTCTCTGTGGGCGGTATTATTGGCACCATTTTTTAGTACAGGAAACTGAAGCTTAGTCTTAAAAAAATAAGTTGCCAGCAGCCTCTCCACAAGTGATGATGGTGCCGGGTCTATACCCAGACTGTTGACTCCAAAGCTAGCCTCGTTCTTTGCTTCTCATTTTTTTTTAGCATTTGGAAAAAATTACAAATTTTTTTTTGGTTTGGCCTCACTGCACAGCATGTGGGATCCTAGTTCCCTAACCAGGGATTGAACCTGTGCCACCTGCATTGGAAATGCGGAGCCTTAACCACTGGACCACCAGGGAAGTCCCTGGAAAAAATTTTAAATATGGAGAATAATAAAAATAAAACCCATGTACTCTCTTCTGGAATTGAAAGATATTAACATTTTGGCATATTTTGTATTTTTTTCTAAATAAAGAACTTTAAAGAAGTTCTCATTTTACTCCTCCCATTTCGATTCTTTGTCCTTCTTACCCTCCACCCTATCCTGCCCTAGCGCTTCCTTCAGAGGCAACTGGCCTCTATCCAGACCATGTTTCTCTGCTTTTATTACACGCACATATGTTTATTGTCAATATATAGCTTAGTTTCTGTGTTTAAAAAGGTATGCTGGGAGTTTCCTGGTGCCCTGGTGGTTAGGATTTGGTGCTTTCATCACAGGGCCTGGGTCTAACCCCTGGTCGGGGAACCATCCCACATGCTGTGTTGTGTGGACAAAATACAAATAAATAATAAAACAGTGTGTAAAATTTTATATATAGTGTATAAATAAATTTTACTGTATTTATTTTGAAACTTACTCTTTTCCCCAATTTTGTTTTTGGTGTTGTTCCATATACTAGATCTTAATTATTCATTTTGATGGCTCTCTAATATTCCACTATCTGAATATATTATAATGTATCCTCTTGATAGACATTTAGCTTGTTTCCAATTTTTTATTCTTTTACAAACAATACTGTACATGTATCTATGCTTATCAAGGGAGTAAACTTAGAGGAGGAATTGCCAGGGACTGGGGTTGGCACAGTCTCACCTCTGTCACTCTCCAAAGTGTGCATAGACTTCTACCTGTCATGTGTAAGGACAGATTTCCCCACATCCTCACCACCTCTTAGACTATAATTTTAGCCAGTTGTGAAATAATATTTCTTTGGCTTGGTTTTCATTTGCATCAGCCTGGTAACTGCTCATTACAACTAGCGAAATTGACCCTAACTTCTCAGCAGTCAAGCTCCCATTCTTATAAACTGGTTGTTCACATCTTTTGTTCATTTTTCTGTTTGGTGGTTTTTCTTTTTTCCTGCTGATTTGTAGGAATTCTGTATACTGCCAATATTAGTTGTTTATAAAACTAGTTGCATGTTATTATCTTTTCCCAGTTTATGGTTTTTGGTTGTTTATGGGGTTTTGTACAATATACACATTTAAAAAAAATTGTTATAAAATTATCAGTCTTTTTGTGCTGTGTTGTGTGTCTTGTTTGTCATAAGTTTTAGAGTTTTGTTTTTCATTTTTAGGTCTGTAATCACTACCTCCTCCGCCATATTCTTGCCCATCGTTCTTCCTTACTCTGTTTTTCTCCATAACACTTTATCATCTTGTGGTATATCCTACACTTACCTGTTTTGTTTGCTTATGTATTGTCTCTTTCTCCCCACTGGAATGTAAGCTCTCCGAGGGCAGTGGTTTTTGTCTGTTTCATTCATGTCTGTATCCCCAATACTTGAAATAGTCACTGGCATATAGCAAGTGCTCAATAAATTTTATTGAACAAATAAAGAGTAATCTGTATGGAGTTTATTTTTTGTGTATATAGTATGAATAGAAATTTCACCTTTTATTCCCTCATGGAAGGCTTGTTTCTCTAACACCATTCATTGATAGTCCATCCTTCCACCACTGACTTTTTTCATTCAGCCTTTATCAAGCTGAAGTAATTTCCTTTGCACCACTGTCTTTATATATTCCCATTCTCCTGCCTCTGTGCTAAAGTTTGCAGGAAAGTCAGCCCTCCACAAACAGCAGTGGGAGTGGGGGTGACGAAGAACTAGACCCTGTTTATAGAGAGCGCTTTTCTGATGGGTCAGTCAGTAAACATTTAAGAAGCACCTTTTATGAACCAAATGTAAAGACAGACCTGAGTCCTCAAAGCCCTCAGAGGATTTTCTGGTTGACATTAAAGCTGTTATAACTCAAGGCAGAATGTAAGGGTTGAGCAGGCAATGAGCTGTTTGCTGAGGACATAGAAACTGGAGAACACAGTGGTTAAGTTTGTAGGCATCAAGTAAATTAAATCTGTCTTTGCATCCTGCCTCTGCTTCTCACTGGGCTTTATATCTTGAGCAATTTACTTATCTTCTCCAACATTTAATTTCCTTATCAAAAAATGTGAGTGATGATAATAATACCTGCTTCAGAGGTTGTTGATGGAAAGAATGTACACTAAGGGCGTAGGTCAGTGCCTGCAAATATTCACTAATTCTAGTGTGCATGGAGAAACTTTAGGGAGGAGATGATATTTGACTGGGTCTTGCAGCATGGGTTAGATTTTTGTAGCAGGGATTGAGTAGGTGGAAAAGAACGTGCCAGACTAGACACAGGATCAATTAAAGGCACAAACATGAAGGCCAGAAAGTATAGGGTGAGTTCAGCGAGCAATATCCCAGTTTGAGTGCACTGTAATGATGACAGGGAGTAATGATGAAGAGACTGGAAATGTAGGTTGAGCCTAACTGCGGTGGATTAGCAGCAACAACCCGAGAAAACGTCCTTCATTTCTCAGCTCCTGATTCCTCGATGGCTCCCCATTGCCAATGCCTCTGGCAGGGGTTTCTTGAAGAATCAGAGAGGAGAGGGGCAAGTAGGGCAGCTCAGAGGCTCCCTGGAGAGTCCTGGTCAGTGCAGGTGAGGGTCCATGTTCCAGGGCATCTGAACTTTAGGAACATGTGTTTGTGTGATGTGCACCTGCGTGTGTATGTGTGTGTGTTTAATTGAAGCCTCCTTTATTTTTTGTTTTGCTTTGTCTTAGAATTGACACAATTCGTAAACAAATCTTTTTTTTTTTAATTTATTGGAATATAGTTGATTGACAACGATGTGTTAGTTTCAGGTGTACAGCAAAGTGAATCAGTTATACATATACATATATCCCCTCTTTTAAAGATTCTTTTCCCATATAGGTCATTAGAATATTGAGTAGAGTTCTCTGTGCTATACAGTAGGTCCTTATTAGTTATCTATTTTGTATATAGTAGTGCACATCTATCAATAGGAACCTTTTTTTAAACCACTTTTTTTTTAGCATCAGCTTTGTGTCAGGTGTGGAGCTGGGTACTTCTGTATACCCGCTTACCTCAGAGATTCTGAAGGTTGGGCCCCAGACCACTGTAATAAGCAAATATTACAGTAAAGTGAACCACATGAACTTTTTGGTTTCCCAGTGCATATAAAAGTTATGTTTATACTGTAGTCTATTAAGTGTACAATAGCATTATGTATAAAAAACTGTACAGACCTTTAATTAAAAATACTTTATTGCTAAAAACTGGTCACTAACCATCATCTGGGGCTTCACTGGTGGCTCAGTGGTAAAGAACCTGTCTGCCAATGCAGAAGATGTGGGTTCCATCCCTGAGTTGGGAAGATCCCCTGGAGAAGGAAATAGCAACCCACTCCAGTATTCTTGCCTGGAGACTCCCGATGGACAGAGGAGCCTGGCGGACTACAGTCCACGGAGTTTCAAAGATGCAGACATGACTAAGCGACTAAACAACAACAACAGAAGCATCATGTGAACCTTCAGTGAGTTGTAATCTTTTTCCTGCCGTGGAGGATTTAAAATATTGTGAGAATTATCAGAACGTGACACAGAGATACAAGGTGAGCAAATACTGTTGGAAAAATGGTGCTGACAGACTTGCTCAATACAGGGTTGCCACAAACCTTCAATTTGTGAGCAATGTGGTATGTGTAAAGCAGCATAAAGCGAAGTGCAGTAAAACGAGTTCTGCCTGTACATCCTCTAATTGTTTAGCCGGAAACATTTCTCTCTCTGGATATTCCTGTTCAGTGTATGGTCTTGTGTCCCGGATACTGTGTCCATCCAGGGAAGCTTAGAGGACCCTCCTTCCTGCTGTCCCACCTCACCTTCCTCTAAAGTCATGGAGGAGAAAAGAGCAGCCTTAAGATGTAGGGCCCCAGCAAACCGTTTGTAAAAGAAGGTATTGCCTGCCAGTGTTCTTCCCTGCCTGGCCTGATTTGCAGGCAGCACTGCCGAGATAGGCTGTCATCAGAGGGAGGACAGAGGCCACCCTCTGGACCTCAGGCTGGTGTGAACAGAAGAGCCCAGGCCTTGTCATCAGAGAGACATGGGTTTAGGTCTCAGCCCTGCCAGCATCAAACTCTTGGGCGACCAACTATCCTGGTTTGCCTGCAAATGAAAAGGTTCCTGACACATGAGACTAAAACCTAGGAAGTTCCAGGCCAGCTGGGACGGGCTGGTCCCCTCTTAGTCCTGTGGTCTGAACCTTTCCCTCACCCCATCGGCAGATGGCTGGTGCATCCCGTCTCTGGGTAGGAGGGGAACCAAACATCACTTGCCTGCTCCCCTGTTGTGCGAACTCGTGCACTTCTTGCTTCATGTGCTGGTTCCCTGCAAGTGGAGACAGGTCTCCCTGGCTCATGGCTGTGCTCCTGGAACCTAGCACTGGGTCATGGCTGATGTCGAGAAGTGAATGAACAGCGAAACTCTAGGAACCACAGTTTCTTCATCTATGGGGGTAATGACTCTGAGGGTTGTTTCTGAGAATAATGAGCTAAGCCAGCAAAAGCCCTGATGCCCAATATGCTCTTTTTCTTCCTTGCCAGTGAATGCCCGCAGATTGGGATACCAGTTTATCCATCCTTCACTGATGTTTGTATAGTCCAGTTATGAGTGGGTACCCAGGAGATTCAGGGGGCTGGTTCTTCTTCAGTAGAAGTGGGGTGATCTTTAATATAAGATAGAAATCAAACCAAATTAGATTACTTTACCGCAGAAGCCAGTTTCAACTGATCCTTTAGAATAGTATAGTTCTATGATTATATATTACTTCAAACTTAATAGAAAAAAATTGATTAAAATGTGTGCCCTGTTCATATCTGGCCTGGCTGAATGCCACAAGACACATTAATTGAAAATGAATTTCTCCAAACCCAATCAAACATCATGAAGATGAAAAATGTACCTTTTTCCCTCCGTTCCTTCATTGATTTTTCATTTTCCCCACTCAGAGCTTCATTTAGCAATTTTTCAGTTTCGTTTTGTTGTGGCCTTAACTCATCCCTCCGCTCCCCCCAAAATGAGATAATGTACCCTTTTCCGTGTCCTTTTTAAACTGTCCTTTGATGCTGCATTAGTGCAGGGCAGATCCGCGTCTTGTCATAGGTCCCTGCGTTGTATCATTTTTTAAGAAAAGAAGATAACCTTATTTTTAAATTCTTTCTGTGGCGGTTTTTACCAAAGGGGATGCACTTAAAAAATACATAACTCTGAAATCACACTGTTACAGCACTTATAAAATAGAATTAAGAGAAACTGTAGCAAAAAAAAAAAAACCTTTTAAGAGGAAGAGTATTAGATATCAATTGTTCTCAGTTTTCATGGTGAGGTGTTTGGGCATCAGGCATGATTCCTATTTTGTTGAGAGAAATGGAGAAAACTATTCGCCAGGTCACAGCATGTTGAGCTGAAAACTAGGCTGGGTTAGGACAAGAGGGAGCAAGGGGAGGTGATAAAAACCCTGGGTGAGTTCTAGAAGATTCTTGCCTGTCCTGTGTCAGCTGTAACCCAGTCAGTCCACTGGGTCTCTGGGTAACTGAGGGTTCATTGTGGGTAACAATAATAGGGATCTTCAGTCTATTTTTCTGTCAAATTTTCAAATAATTGAACAGCATGCATTTCCCATGAAAAGTCAAAAAAGACTCATTTTCAAGTATCATATTGCTTCTCTTTGACCTAGAATTCAGAACTCTGGTTCTCTCATTTTGATTAGAGACTTTGATTGGCAAGTATCCATTTTTGGTATATTTTCAATGGGAAAATGACTTCTTTCTTTACCAAGGTGGTTTAAAGTAGCAAGTCTTTTTATTTATTTGTTTTATAACTTGCTTTATTTTTAACATCTTTCATGTCAAATTAGGGTTCTATACCATTCATCTTAATGGCTTTATGAGTCCATTAGAAAGAGTAACAGAAAGAGGTACTGGTGATAGAGGTTTGGAAACTTTTTATTAATGTGTTGAGTTTCATGATAAGCACACACACAAATACCAACCATCACACTGATTTTGAATAAAAGTGCTTGGTTTACTTTCCTTGGCTATTCTTAAAATTAGAATGAAAACAAAACAAATTTCAGAGGAAATAAGCAATAATGTCAAAAACTTAGTTTGGATTAAAAAAATCTAATTTTCTTACTCTTAGAAAATTTTAAACAATTTAATTCACTGTGACAGTCAGTTTTAATGTACATTCTATATCATGCTCCGTTACAGTGTATCTCCTGTTTTATGAAAGGCATTTGCAGATGTATGTATATTATCATTTTCCAGCTGGTAAGAGAAAACACCCTAAAGCATAATCTCTTAAAGAAAAGTATCAAGTGCTATCTAGTATTTAATACTTATTTGCTGCTGTATTTCTTATATTCATTCATTTTTCTCCACATCGCCAACCTCCATACTGAGTTATGTTTCATGAGTCTTGCACAGTCGGGTACTATTCACATTCTTTTAATTATAGGCTATATCACATTCTGACATCTAACACGAAATGACCCGTGTCTTTCGTGTCTGTCACCAATGTGAAAAAATTCCAGGAAGCTGACAAGCCTTGCAACCTCCGGGGGTTGTTGTGAATCTATAAGAGGACCTTACTGAGTTTTTGTATAATTTCATTTGAGTATGGTTGACATACAAGGTCCTTTTTGAAAGAAATCGGGAGGGATCCTTTCACTATAGGAATCTGTTTCCAAAGCAGTTTATAAAAATGTGTGGATGGATAGCAGTGACTTCCCCTCCTAAGAGGACTGCTCTTTCATGTAAGATAATCGATACACTAAGCGTCTGTACCATGTGGGCTTGCTCTCTGGTGCAAGGGGAAGAGCTAAACAGACCGTGGCGGTGGCAGTGATGGTTCCTGCCAGGGCTTTGCTTGAAGGGCTGAAATGAACAGAGACAGATGAACGGCAGCCTGGAGGACTTGGCAAGAGCTAGCCTGGGAAGTGACTGTGGAGTACTCCTGCCAGCAGATTTCCTGGTGGAGAAGCGGATGGAGGGTGGGAGGCCCTGCCTGGTGAAGGCACCAGCTGGGGCAGAGGTCCCACTGTGTTCACAGCACACTCAGAGGATGGAGTGGCTTCTTTGTAGGGTTCATTGTGGGCCAGAGCTGGCAAGAAAGGAAACTGGGGAGATAAAGTGGGACCACAGCAGAAGCATCTCATGTCCACACTAGGGAGCTGGAACATTAGACCGCTTGGGAGGGTTGTTCTGTTTTGTTACTGTTTTCTTTTATTGAAGTGTACTTTATTTACAATGCTGGGTTAGAGTCAGGTGTACGGCAAAGTGATTTGGTTATATATAACCAATTCTTTTCTATTATAGGTTATTACAAGACGTTGAGGATAGTTCCCTGTACTATACAGTAGATCCTTGTTGGTTATCTGTTTTATATATAGTAGTGTGTGTGTGTGAATCCCGAACTCCTAATTTGTCCCTCCCCCTTAGAAGCTTGGGAGGGTTTTTGAGTAAGAGAGCATCTCTGAAGTAGAGCCTAGAAGTAGACTTGGTCCAGGTGACTCCAATGTGTGGCTCTAGTTGAAAGGGATTGCTTGGCTCCAACCATCTATCCAGGTAACTCAATTGTGGCTAAAGAAGAAAAGCTGTTACCGTTTTAAAAACTAGATGACCCCCTAAACCTGTCTTATATCAAACTGGCCTGTTCCTGCATGATCATTTAGGCTACAAGACATATATTCAGTTTGAATTACAAAAATTAAAAAAAAAACAACAACTTGCTAATGAAGACAAAATTAGACATCAGTTCAGTGAGTTAGCATCAAGTAAAAGGTTCTAGATTTTACTAAGATGGGTTTCTTCACTTTGTTCTATAAGAGGGTTTACGGTTTGATTTTTTAGATTAATGAATTGATCTCTGGCTGTGTCTGGTCTTAGTCGAGGTACTCAGGATCTTCACTGTGGTGTGGGAGCTTCTCTAGTTGTGGCTTGTGGGATCTCTAGTTGGGGCGCCTGGGCTGAGTAGCTGTGACCCATGGGCTTAGTTGCTTTGTGGCATGTGGGCTCTTAGTTCCCCAACTAGGGATTGAACCCATCTTCCTTGTATTGGAAGGTGGATTCTTCACCTGGATCATCAGGGAAGTTCCCCTGCTGTTTGATATTTAAAGTTAACTGTTGCAACAAGATGACATTCTTGGGTAAGTAAGATAGAAGCACTGATTTTCCAGACTTCACCTAATTTCTTGTTTCTTAATGTTTTGACTTGAGCCTGGTAACTCGGGTCATTTACCAGCACCTGGTGACAGCTAGAGTTAAATGCAGCTTTGTGAAGTGTATGTAAACCTCGTAGAGGTCAAATTTACAAACTGATACGAGTCAAGAAGTGAGAGCAAATGTGCCAAATGGATTTCACTTTGCATACTGCCTGTGTAGTTCCCTGGATTTGGGGATGCCCCCAATTTTGGGGGGTGCTTTGGAGGTTATGTATTTCGCAAGTCTGTCTTGGTTACTCTGGTCCTCTCAGAGTCTCTTCCAAACAACTTTGTTTCTGAAGTCTACAGGGTGAATTGTTTAGAGGTAATGGATGGACAGATTCTTTGATTCATTCATTCAATGTCTGAGAATATGAAGCTGATCAAGGCCTTTACTCTCACGAAGCTGACAGTCTAGGGAGGAAGAAATACCAGTAATAACATAGTAGTAGCTGATTTTTGAGAGTTTATGTTACTATAGGAGTAAGATATAGGAGACAATATGTCAAGGCTCTTTGAAGTTGGCAGTCGGAAATAACAGCATTTTTCACACAAATGTGTGATTTAGATATTATGGAAAAGAACCAAAGGCTTGGGAGTCAGATGTTGGCTAGAATAATAGCAAACCCAGATACATGTGGGCATGCGTGCTTAGTTGTTCAGTCATGTCCAACTCTTTGCAACCCATTGGACTATAGCCCGGCAGGCTCCTCTATCCATGGGACTTTTCAGGCAAGAATATTGGAGTGGGTTGCCATTTCCTTCTCTGGGGAATCTTCCTGACCCAGGGAGGGAACCTGTGTCTCCTGTGTCTCTTGCATTGTGGGTGGATTCTTTACCCGCTGAGCCATTGGGGAAGTCCCATCCAGACACATGAGAGTCTGCTTATTTTAGAAACTGGATGACTTACTTTGGAGAAGGCATGAGGTGTGCTTCAGGAGCAGACATCTGTAGGGGAATAACTTGAAATTAGAAGTTGGCACCCCTTGTAAGGCATGAGGGGCCTGCCATGCACTGCCTGCCAGCCTAAGCATCCTTTGTCCCTAGTCTGAACACGTCAGCTCTGACCACAGAATATACTGTACAGGATGCTTCTCTGAGAAATGCTCAAGGATGAAAGCAAATGAGTGTGCACGGCTTTCATTTTTACTGCAAGAGCACAATCGCTTCTTGAAGCATCAGTTGCTGAAAAACTTGAGCCCTGTCATCAGAACCTTCAGATCCCTTACATTCTTCCCACACCCATTTTTTCCTCCAGAGCAAGGTGCCTCCTCACACTAACATTAGCCCAGAAGTCTCCCCTCAGCTCTCTTTCCCTAGATGATATCTCTGCTTTGCACTGATTTCTTTTTAAAACTAAAATCTAGGGAAAAGGTGAGTAGAATAATCTTGGTCTCTTCCTATGAGCTGTTCATGAGGGCATCCTTAACCCTCTCACTTCTCTTGATTCACTGATTGCTTCAGAGATGGTGCACTAGTGTGTGTGTGTGAAGTCATTTGTGTTATTTGATGAAATATTACCCAACTTTGGAATATTTTAGTTCACGTCAGTACACATTTTGCCTATCATTTAAAGACTTTAAAAGTCAGCTTTTAAGAATTTTAACAATATAAGAAGGAATGAAAAAGGGCCACGATAAGGATAACTTCTGCAAATTTTCCTACAAAAAGTGAAGGAAATGTAAATAAAACAAACTTTTGTTTTGCCCATAATCCTACCCTAACTGCAGAATGATTTCATTTATCTAACTTCTCTTCCAGCTTCTACTTTCATCGTTGTAAACTCTTGTTTTTCTGTCCCTTGAGGCTTTTTGTAAACACTTTTCCATTTTGTAATAGATTTGTTTTTAGTGTTTGTGTAATATATTCCATCAAATTGATATTCCATAATTTATTACCACTTCCTTTAGTGCTGGACATTAAGGTTATTTCCATTTTCTCTCTATTATAAATAATAGGAGTAAGAACATCTTTGTATATATAGCTCTGTTCCTACATCTGAATTATATCCTTAGGATAAATTCCCAGGAGTGGGATTAGTAGGTCAAAGGGTATGAACAGCTTTATGGCTCTTAATATTTATTGCTAAATTGCCCAAAGGGTCATTCTAATTTACAGCACCACCTGCAGCACACGAGAAGAGCTGTCTCTCCCAGCCCTTCCAGCGCCAGTTTTCTCAGTCTGTAGTTTCAGGCAAATTTAATAGATATGAAAGGATACTAGTGACTGTTTTTAACGGTTAAAGTTATTTTTTAATCAACATTGAACATTTTTCCTTAAGTATGTTTCTTGTGTTCTATTTTGTATAAATGGTTTGCTTTTCATGATGGAGTATTATATTTTTTGACACCAGGTGGAACTTAAAATATTTTATCACAAAAATGTCTAATTACTCAGGACAAAGAGGGTAATAATGAATCATTCAACAAACAGCAAGATTTGGCCACATTTGCCTCATTTCCACCTTCTTTTCCTTTTATTTTTTCCTTTGTGCAATTATTTTAAAAGGCAAGTCCCAGACATTCTGCGTGTTTCACTAGGCATCTCTAAAACATGTGTACTTTTTCCTTCTGTAATCATAATTAGTTATTATTACATGTTAGTTTTCACAGCTAATAAAATCAATGATAATTCTTGGTCCCATTTGATATCAATCTGTAATAACATTTTCCAAAATGTCTTTAAAAAGTCTTTTAATAGTACTTTGCTCCAATCAGCATATAGAGAAGTCCACTATACTTGGTTGGTAGGTTTCTAAAGTCCTTTGATCTAGAGCATGCTCCGTTTACTCCCCTCTCGCCCCCAACTCAAGTTTACCCCAACCCAGTGACATACTGCAGGAACTAAGTCAGCTGTCCTATAAATGTTCCCACATTCTGAATTTGACTTTTTGTCTACTTATTAGCTTGATTAGATTCTTTTTTTTTTTTTAATTTTATTTTATTTTAAACTTTACATAACTGTATTAGTTTTGCCAAATATCAAAATGAATCTGCCACAGGTATACATGTGTTCCCCATCCTGAACCCTCCTCCCTCCTCCCTCCCCATTCCATCCCTCTGGGTCGTCCCAGTGCACCAGCCCCAAGCATCCAGTATCGTGCATCGAACTTCTGTTTCAACTTTTTTTAGTCGGGGTAGGCAAGACTGCTTCCTGGGTGATTCATTTTGTACTGCTCCAGGGGCACATATTGTCTGGTGATCCCACTTTGGGTGATGGTGAGGCTGGCTGTGGATTCAGGTGGTGACAGCCCTCAGCACAGTTATCAGGTTCCTCATCTGGAATGCCGCTCAGCATTTCATCTGTCCATGAAAGTTGCTTGAGTCTGTTAGTAATATTTCCTAGGTATCATACAATGGTGATTTCCAAATTCTCTCCCTCCTTCTCCATTTATTACCTAGAATTCTTCTGTAAAGTAAAACTTCTTTCCTCATAAACTGGGACTTTTTTTTAGTAATCTCAACATGCAGTTTGTGCAAGTAAGGCAGGATAAATGCTTTATCCTTTTCTCTAAATCTTCAAGCTTCTAAGTAAGGAGTTGGTTCTGCTGTCATTTCCAATTGTTGCTGCTTTGTTTTTTCTTTTTTAAGAATCATAAAATGCTCAGGGTTTTAAAAAATATATATATTCCCTGTGTTTTACTTAATTACACTCTTTTTGATGTACAAATTGTCCTGTCTTTGACCCAAGGGAGACCCTTCATGTCTTTGTTTTCAGGTAGAATAAGGTGTCTCAGGTTTATCTAGTATATTTTTAAAAAAGAAAACAAAAATTATGAGTTCATACTGATACTTTCATTTCAAATCTAACAAAACTTTTTTTTACCTCTTTGATTTCATACTCATATTTCTTTCTCTTACACTAAAGACCTTGGTTCCAAATGTTATTATACAACCTATCAAATAGTTTCAAAATATAATACTAACATTACTATCCAAATTTTCCCAGTGAGTGAGAGATTTTTTTGCAATTCTTATCTTTAGAATACATCCACTAAAAATATCCAGTCAAATTACCTTGTTCTAACAGTGCCTGAATTACTTCTTTTAACCAATTTGATATACACTTAAGTTCCTTTATTTCAGTTTGTTTTCAAATTTTAGGATTCACTTTTTCCCCCCTTTTTGGCTTTTATTTTTTGAATCTATAAAATGTGCTTCCAAGATTGATCCTGTGTAACAAGGTTATTATCAGAAAAGTCTTTCTTCTGTCTCTTCCTTCTAATTTCCTCCCTCTCCCTGTTGGTAAATATTAAGACTTGTTTGATCTTTGTAGTGTTTCTTTTTGCACATATTCATTCATACGTCTTTAGCAGTTTTACACCAAAATATTCATTCATATGTCTTCAGCAGTTTTACACCAAAGCCAGCATACCATACATTCCTTACAATATACTGTATCAGGGTTTTAGAGATCTTCACTTTTTCTTGAAGGTTACAAGGAAATCCATTGTTAAGATGTATCATAGTTTTATCAGCCACTTATTGATGGAGTTCTGTCTTTGTGTGTGTGTGTTGCCTAAAATCCTATGTCCAAGTCATTTCATATTTTGGCTAATGTATCTATAGGATCTATTCCTTGAAATAGAATTGCTGGGTCAAAGGTTAAGTGTAATTGTACACTTGTACTTCTTTTACTTATTGCTAGAGTCCCTTTTGTAGGAATTGTATCATTTTGCACAGAGAGGGATTTTTTTAAAAAGGTTCTGCAAATGCTCAAATTTCATATAAAAATTATTGGAAAATTAGTGCATTCTTCCAAATCACATGTTATTTATTGAACACACACTCTGTTCCCACTATTGTCCAAGACATGGCCTGGTACAGAACACTCTGGTTCCTGCTTTTAGGAAACCTGCAATTTGTCCATGGAGACATGATTCATGAATGAAAAACAAATGGTACTCCAAGATAGATATAGTATAAAAACAAAGGGAAAAAACCCAGCTCAAGCCCCTGTCTTTCAGAGGACTTTCCTGCTTGCCCCAGGCCTCATGAGTCCTCAATCCTCTGAATTTCATTATTACTTTCAGTGACAGTGACCTTTTTCCCAGAGCAAAACTTTTGACACTTAGTTGAACAAATATGAATATACAAACAGGACCAACAGAGCTGAATGTTGGAAATACAGGCTGTGGCATAAATTCAAGCTGAATAAATTTTTTATGTAGAGTTACGTCTGCATTTCTCAAAGCATCAGTGAAGTTTTACTAAGGGTTCCACGGCAAAATCAGTGCAGAAATGTTAGACTAAATAAACCTAATGAAACAGCTCCACAACCATGTTTGATGTCCCAAGCTTACCTGGGCACAGAACCCCCCTCTCCATGGAGCACATCATGTTAATACTGTTGCACAGAACACAGAAGAACCAAAATGTAGTTTCTGTTTGAATGAAAGCCAAAGGCTTCTCTTCTAGTTGATTAACTTGTACAGTTCTGCATTTTTGATTAACAATGTCCAATTTGTTTCTTTCTAGATTGAATCACTAAAAAAGAAGGTGCAGCAGAAACAACTCTTAATATTGCAGCTTTTAGAAAAGATATCTTTCTTAGAAGGAGAGGTAAGAAGCTATGTTTCTTCATGCTGGTGTCTTCCCTACCATTAAATTTTATGTTGCTGAGCCTACCGCTGACACTTAATTAAAAATATGGCTATTTCCTGGCCTTATAAAATTGATTGAAGGTTAACTGCCAACATTGAAAATGAGGTTCTGACAGCTAGTTTTTCTTTACCATCTGACTCTCCTCATCCCCCCTTGCTACCCACCTCTGCTTTTTGGCTCCCATTTTTCTTATTCAGGAATTTTCTTAGCAAGTTGGATAGGCTGCTGATGAATACTGATAACTCCCCACATCTGTGTTGTGCTTTATAATTTGCCAAGTATTTTCACATACATCTCTCACATGATTTTCTCAACAACCCTAAGAAAGGCAAGATGAGGTTTATTCTCTCAATAATAACAAGAAAAAGGCACAGGGAAGGCAGGTAGTTTTTCTCAAGGTTACACAGTTCAGTGCCAGAGCCAGGCTGAGACAGACCCCTCAGCCAGTACTCTTCTGTGACCTCAAGTCAACACGCTTTAGAGGTGACTTCTTGTTTAATCACTAAGTCATGTGCTACTCTTTGTGACCCCATGGACTGTAGCTCCTCTGTCCAGGGGATTGCCCAGGCAAGGATTTTAGAGTGGGTTGCCATTTCCTTCTCCAGGGAATCTTCTTGACCCAGGGATCGAACCCACATCTTCTGCTTGGCAGGTAGGTTCTTTACCACTGAGCCACCAGGGAAGCCCCAGAGGCGACTTAATTTCACTGAAAACTTCTATGATATTTAGTATTCATGACTTTATGGCCTTTTGAAAGGCATTTTGGGAATTTTGTGGAGGAAATTATGGAGTTGAAAGAACTTTAAGAGCTTAGGTGTTAATAGAAGTGGAAGCCTTCTGTTTTCTCTGAAGGCTTTTTATTAAGAACTTGGCATTGAGCCTCTTCATTTAAGGCTCCGTGAATCTCTCCTTGTCTGTGTCCCGTTTCTAGTCCTTCCCCAGTGAGAGAGAGCTCAGGAGAGAGTGGTGAAGTAAGGACACAGGAAAATAATGACAGTAATTAAGCTCCTAGTGTGTGTTGGGCGCTTTTACTTTCTGTATCTTTTGTATACCATAGAGGCTAAGAGTGGAATCAGACTTGCCTAGGATTGAACCCTACATTCTTATTAGCTGGGTGACCCTGGAAAGGTTTCTTAGAATTAGAACCTGAGGATGATAACGGCACCTATGTGTGTGTCCATGTGATGGGAGTGCATAGAAAGTAGCTGGCATGCCTAAGCAATCAATCATTTTTTCTTTATTAAGAGGGAAGAGTTAGATTATATTTCCTCCATTTTATAGCTAAAGAAACTGAGGTTCAGGGATGTTAAGGAACCCACCCAAAGTGACAGTTATAAGTGAGTAAGCCTGAGCACTTAACCACCATGTTTGTAGGGGTGGTGAGCAGGGTCTGCGTTTCCTCTGTTTTGGGGGGGCTGCCTATAAAAGTCATAAGCAGAAACCCCTCATGGCCCAGAGGGACCTGAGAGCAGACTCAAAGCCCATGGGTTCATTGTCCCGACAGCTGAGTAAGTGGACATTTGTCCTGTCCCCTGAGTCCAGCTCTAGCTTTATGAATGGAGACTTCTGTATCGAAGACTGTCCTCTGAGATCACAGCTCCCTGTGGAGGAATCACAGCTCCACACTGAGAGTCAGAGTGTGACCTGGTGAAAGTCATGGGTTCCGAGAGAGGCTGGTTCCAAGAAGGAGATGCTGACAGGAGAGGCAGAGGGTTACCCAACACTGTGCCCACCCCCTCCCATCTCCCCCAGCTGGCTGTGCTACCAAGCCGGCTCCCCTGCTGGGAATTTAGAAAATGCCCAAGGGGGGACTGTGCTTTGAGAAGAGCCTTACACATATGTGTGCTTTTGATTTGGTGAACTCCTCTCTTCTCTTCATTTGGGTTGCCCAGACTCTGACTTGTGGATGTGAGTCCGCTAGTTTAGTTAGGAGGTGATCCCTGAAAGCCCCAGTGAGCAGAGGAGAAATGAGTCAGGGAAAGCATGAAGGCCTCTACCGACGACCTTACTGAGATTGCCACTGGGGATGGCTGCTGCTCACTTGCCCTGGGTTTCCAGGGGAGATGGCGCGCACTAGCCTCTGAGATATCCTTATCTGAAGGTCTGAAAGCTGGGGCATTTGTCCACTAACTCCCATCAGTAGTTGGTTGAGGCCTGCTCCAGGAGGTTGTGGCAATTCTGGCCTGCCCTGGGCAGAGCCAGCTGGCTCTGGTGGGCAGAGGAAGCCCCCCAGGTAAAAAGTCATGAAGGCATGTCAGGAATTGGTGAGTATCCAGAGCATGGGGGTGGGGTGGCCGTGTCTGCCGTGTGCATCCAAAAAGTCATTCAGAATGGTTTGAAAACCATTTCTCCTTGAGCATTTAAACACTGATTATAGATTTGGTTGATTAAATTTCCCTAAACTATTTAAATTCCACTACAAATTTAGAATGCCAAATTCCTTTTGATCATCCATCTTAAACAACAGATAAAACATATACAACATGTCAAGATTTAATAATACATTTACACTTTAACTTATTCTAAAATATTAAGTATCTTGGGTTTAATTTATATCTTCGTTGTTTGTGTTCTTGGTTTTTAAGATCTTCGAAAGGCCATTGTTTCACTTATTTCAGTGTTTTCTTAGAGTTAACCTAAATGTCATTGTGACATTTTCCAGACAGTTGCACTGATCTTTCATATCCAGAGGACAAGGAATACCTTTTCTGAGCAGCAAAGCCTACAGGATGCTGACTCTTGGAGGGACACCTTCTTGCGTTATGGTACAGGACTAGGTGGCTTCCAGGTGATTCAAACTCAGGACCCCTTATCATTGGGCTGTGCTGACCTATCTTTAGTACTATTAAAAATATGTATATTCCTTATTAATACTTTACCATTCTTTGTCAGACTAGGTAAAGATTTCACCTCTTAGGAGATGAGTTTGAGCTCTTGGTTTTCCTCTTCAGGTTGTGTAAGCAGTTGATGATGTTACAAACACACTGCTGACTGTCATCTCCTTGTTAATTGTGTGTGACCACAATGCCAGTGCATCTCTGCCTCTCTTTCCACCTGTTTGTTGTATGACCACCAATGCCAAGCAGTCCTTCCAAGGGCCCTCAAGTCCTGCATGACCTGACTTATAGTTCCTTTTGTTATTTCTTCCTACTCACCACAGAAATCACAGAAGACAGACATGTAATGAACACTCTGTAAAAGAAACTACATGGCCTTATATATGAATGCTTCTCAGTTTTAAAGATCAATAACAAATTATAACATATCTTATTATTCTCATCTTTCTTTGCTATGAAAACTTCCTTTTTCTACACTTTATATTAACTTTCCTTTTGTAGGACATCATGAACAAAAGGCATTTCACAGACTCATGTTGCTTCCACGGTGATTTTTCTTTCTCTTAAGTTTCGAAGCTCAGAGTATCACAGCTCATCTGGGGAGAGAGTTCTGCAGTCCCTTCCTCTCCCATCAGCAGAGTTCCTGATGCCTGTGGAGTCATTCTTGCTGTTTGGCAACAGGCATTTCAGACCTGTTCCCGTTGTTGTCCAATCCCAAGATATGATACTGGCCTGTTTCCAAGGAGCCCTGGTTTTAGTGGAGAACTGTACTGCTGACTACCTGGGCATGAGCATTGGTAGTGGGCTAAACTGCTGAGCTTATGTTAGGCCCATTTTATTTGTTTTGTTTTGTTAATTTAATTTTTTATTGAAGTATAGTTGAATTACAGTGTTGTGTTAATTACTGCTGTATAGCAAAGTTGTTGTTCTTCAGTCCCTCAGTAGTATCTGACTCTTTGCAACACCATGGACTGGAGCACACCAGGCTTCCCTGTCCTTCACTATCTCCTAGGGTTCACTCAAACTCATGTCCATTGAGTCATTGATGCCATCCAACCATCTCATCCTCTGTCACCCACTTCTCCTCCTGCCCTCAATCTTTCCCAACATCAGGGTCTTTTCCAATGAGTCGGCTCTTTGCATCAGGTGGCTAAAGTATTGGAGCTTCAGCATCAGTCCTTCCAATGAAAATTCAGGACTGATTTCCTTAGGATTGACTATTTTGATCTTCTTGCTGTCCAAGGGACTCTCAAGAGTCCTCTCCACCACAATTTGAAAGCATCAATTCACTGGCGCTCAGCCTTCTTTATGGTCTAACTCTCACATCTGTACATGACAATTGGAAAAAAACATTGCTTTGGCTAGTGGCTGAGATGGTAAAGCATCTGTCCACAATGAGGGATACCTGGGTTTGATCCCTGGGTCGGGAAGTTCCCCTGCAGAAGGAAATGGCAATCCACTCCAGTACTCTTGCCTAGAAAATTCCATGGATGGAGGAACCTGGTGGGCTACAGTCCATGGGGTCACAAAGAGTTGGACACGACTGAGCGACTTCACTTCACTTGGCTAGACAGACCTTTGTCAGCAAAGTGATGTCTCTTGTTTTTTAATACACTGTCTAGGTTTATGATAGCTTTTCTTGCAAGGAGCAAGTGTATTTTAATTTCATGGCTGCAGTCACCATCCGCCATGATTTTGGAGCCCGAGAAAATAAAGTCTCTCACTGTTTCTGTTGTTTCCCCATCTATTTCCCATGAAGTGATGGAACCAGATGCCATGATCTTAGTTTTTTGAATGTTGAGTTTTAAGCCAGCTTTATCCACTCTTCCTATTTCACCTTCATCAAGAGGCTCTTTAGTTCCTCTTCACTTTCTGCCATTAGGGTGGTATCATCTGCATATCTGAGGTGATTGATACTTCTCCCTGAAATCTTGATCCCAGCTTGTGATTTCATCAAGCCTGGTATTTCACATGATGTACTCTACATATAAGTTAAATAAGCAGGGTGACAATATACAGCCTTTCCAATTTTGAACCAGTCCATTGTTCCGTGTCCAGTTCTAACTGTTGCTTCTTGATCTGCATACAGGTTTCTCAAGAGACAGGTCAGGTGGTCTGGTATTCCCATCTCTTGAAGAATTTTCCAGTTTGTTGTGACCCATACAGTCAAAGGCTTTAGCATAGTCAATGAAGCAGAAGTAGATGTTTTTATGGAATTTACTTGCTTTTTCTGTGATCCAGTGGATGTTGGCAGTTTGATCTCTGGTTCCTTTGCCTTTTCTAAATCCAGGCTTGTACATCTGGAAGTTCTTGGTTCACATACTGTTGAAGCCTAGCTTGAAGGATTTTGAACATTACCTTGCTAGCATGTGAAATGAGCACAATTGTACAGGAGTTTAAACATTCTTTGGCATTGCCCTTCTTCGGGATTGGAATGAAAACTGACCTTTTCTAGTCCTGTGACCACTGCTGAGTTTTCCAAATTTGCTGGCATATTGAGTGCAGCACTTTAACAGCCTCATCTTTTAAGATTTGAAATAGCTCAGCTGGAATTCCATCACTTCCACTAGCTTTGTTCCTAGTAATGCTTCCTAAGGCCCACTTGACTTTGGGCTCCAGAATTTCTGACTCTAGGTGAGTGATCATATCATCGTGGTTATCTGAGTCATTAAGACCTTTTTTGTATAGTTCTTTTGTGTATTCTTGCCACATCTTAATATCTTCTGCTTCTGTTAAGTCCATACTGTTTCTATCCTTTATTGTGCCCATCTTTGCATGAAATATTCCCTTGGTATCTCTAATTTTCTTGAAGAGATCTCTAGTCTTTTCCATTCTATTGTTTTCCCCTGTTTCTTTGCATTGATCACTTAAGAAGGCTTTCTCATCTCTCCTTGCTATTCTTTGGAACTCAGCATTCAGATGGGTTTATCTTTCCTCTTCTCCTTTGCCTTTCATTTCTCTTCTTTTCTCAGCTGTTTGTAAAGCCTCCTCAGGCAACCATTTTGCCCTGTTGCATTTATTTTTCTTGGGGATGGTTTTGGTCAACACCTCCTGTACAATGTTACGAACCTCTGTCCATAGTTCTTCAGGCACTCTATCAGATCTAATTCCTTGAATCTATTTGTCACTTCTAATATATAATCATAAGGGATTTGATTTGGGTCATACCTGAATGGTTTTCCCTACTTTCTTCAATTTAAGTCTGAAAAAGGAGGTCATGATCTGAGCCACAGTCAGCTCCCGGTCTTGTTTTTGTTGACTGTATAGAGCTTCTCCATCTTTGGCTGCAAAGAATATGATCAATCTGATTTCAATGTGGACCATCTGGTGATGTCCATGTGTAAAGTCATCTCTTGTGCTGTTGGAAGAGGGTGTTTGCCATGACCATGTGTTCTCTTGGCAAAATTCTGTTAGACTTTGCCCTGCTTCATTTTGTATTCTAAGGCCAAACTTGCCTGTTACTCCAGGTATCTCTTGACTTCCTGCTTTTTTAAAATTTTATTTTATTATTTAACTTTACAATATTGTATTGGTTTTGCCATATATCAACATGAATCCGCCACAGGTATACACGTGTTCCCCATCCTGAGCCCTCCTCCCTCCTCCCTCCCCATACCATCCCTCTGGGTCGTCCCAGTGCACCAGCCCCAAGCATCCAGTATCGTGCATCGAACCTGGACTGGCGACTCGTTTCATATATGATATTATACATGTTTCAATGCCATTCTCCCAAATCATCCCACCCTCTCCTTCTCCCACAGAGTCCAAAAGACTGTTCTATACATCAGTGTCTCTTTTGCTGTCTCGTATACAGGGTTATTGTTACCATCATTCTAAATTCCATATATATGCGTTAGTATACTGTATGGTGTTTTTCTTTCTGGCTTACTTCACTCTGTATAATAGGCTCCAGTTTCATCCACCTCATTAGAAATGATTCAAATGTATTCTTTTTAATGGCTGAGTAATACTCCATTGTGTATATGTACCACTGCTTTCTTATCCATTCATCTGCTGATGGACATCTAGGTTGCTTCCATGTCCTGGCTATTATAAACAGTGCTGCGATGAACATTGGGGTACACGTGTCTCTTTCCCTTCTGGTTTCCTCAGTGTGTATGCCAGCAGTGGGATTGCTGGGTCATAAGGCAGTTCTGTTTCCAGTTTTTTAAGGAATCTCCACACTGTTCTCCATAGTGGCTGTACTAGTTTGCATTCCCACCAACAGTGTAAGAGGGTTCCCTTTTCTCCACACCCTCTCCAGCATTTATTGCTTGTAGACTTTTGGATCGCAGCCATTCTGACTGGCGTGAAATGGTACCTCATAGTGGTTTTGATTTGCATTTCTCTGATAATGAGTGATGTTGAGCATCTTTTCATGTGTTTGATAGCCATCTGTATGTCTTCTTTGGAGAAATGTCTATTTAGTTCTTTGGCCTATTTTTTGATTGGGTCATTTATTTTTCTGGATTGAGCTGTAGGAGTTGCTTGTATATTTTTGAGATTAGTTGTTTGTCAGTTGCTTCATTTGCTATTATTTTCTCCCATTCTGAAGGCTGTCTTTTCACCTTGCTTATAGTTTCCTTTGTTGTGCAGAAGCTTTTAAGTTTAATTAGGTCCCATTTGTTTATTTTTGCTTTTATTTCTAATATTCTGGGAGGTGGATCATAGAGGATCCTGCTGTGATGTATGTCGGAGAGTGTGTTGCCTATGTTCTCCTCTAGGAGTTTTATAGTTTCTGGTCTTACGTTTAGATCTTTAATCCATTTTGAGTTTATTTTTGTGTATGGTGTTAGAAAATGTTCTAGTTTCAGTCTTTTACAAGTGGTTGACCAGATTTCCCAGCACCACTTGTTAAAGAGATTGTCTTTAATCCATTGTATATTCTTGCCTCCTTTGTCAAAGATAAGGTGTCCATAGGTGTGTGGGTTTATCTCTGGGCTTTCTATTTTGTTCCATTGATCTATATTTCTGTCTTTGTGCCAAAGTCATCAAGACAGTACGGTACTGGCACAAAGACTTCCCTGCTTTTGCAATCCAGTCTCCTATGATGAAAAGGATATCTTCTCTTTAGTGTTAGTTCTAGAAGGTCTTGTAGGTCTTCACAGAACCATTCAACTTCTTCATCTTCTTCTTCTATGGGGCATAGACTTGGATTACTGTGATGTTGAATGGTTTGCCTTGGAAACAAACCAAAATCATTCTATCATTTTTGAGACTACACCCAAGTACTGAATTTTGGACTCTTTTATTGACTCTGAGGACTACTCCATTTCTTCTAAGAGATTCTTGCCCACAGTGGTAGTAGATAATAGTAGATACTAATAGATAATATGGTATCTGAATTAAATTCACCCATTCCTGTCCATTTTATTTCACTGATTACTAAAATGTTGATGTTCACTTTTGCCATCTCCTGTTTGACCACTTCCAATTTACCTTGATTCATGGACCTAACATTCCAGATTCCTATGCAACATTGTTCTTTACAGCATTGGACTTTACTTTGACCACCAGGCACATCCACAACTGAGCCTCGTTTCTGCTTTGGCTCAGCCTCTATTCCTTTTGTGGATCTTTCTCTGCTCTTCTCCAGTAGCATTCTGATCTGGGCGTGGGGGTGGGGTTCATCGTTCAGTTTCATATCTTTTTTCCTTTTTATGCTATTCATGGGGTTCTCAAGGCAAGAATGCTGAAGCGGTTTGCTATTCCCTTCTCCAGTGTACCGGTATAGCAAAGTGACTCAGTTATATTCTTTTTCATGACGGTTTATCACAGGATATTGAATATAATTTCTTGTGCTGTACAGTAGAACCCTGTTGTTTAAAGACCATTTTAGTAGTGACAAAATTGGGGAAAATATGTGTTTTTTTAAGATTCTGAGGTTGCACTGACATTTTTCAAATTTATCTAGTTGTTTTGCTTTATAATACAGGGTCCTGTTGGCCACTAAGAATTTCTCTTATGTTGACCTATTCTAACACAAGGAATTTTTATTCCTTGACTTTCCATTCTCTGCTTTACTGTGATGATGCCAATGATCGTGTTTTAGTTATCTTCAAAAAGTTTTGGTGGACAGAGTGAGTAACCTAGTCCTGTCTGATCAATAAACTAGCTGCTGCTGCTGCTAAGTCACTTCAGTCGTGTCCCACTCTGTGTGACACCATAGACGTCAGCCCACCAGGCTCCCCCACCCCTGGGATTCTCCAGGCAAGAACACTGGAGTGGGTTGCCATTTCCTTCTCCAATGCATGAAAGTGAAAAGTGAAAGTGAAGTCGCTCAGTGGTGTCCAACTCTTAGCGACCCCATGGACCACAGCCTACCAGGCTCCTCCATCCATGGGATTTTCCAGGCAAGAGTAGTGGAGTGGGGTGCCACTGCCTTCTCCGAATAAACTAGCTACCCTTTGTTAAGGGCCTGACTTCAGACTCTGGAGCTAGACTGCCTGAGTTCCAGTGTCAGCTCTGTGACTTACTAGTATGTGGTCTTGAGCAAGTTACTTAACTGCTCTGTGCCTTAGGTTGCTCCTTTGTAAATGGGAGTCCTGTGCACAGAGTTGTTAGGAAGACTAAATTAGTTAATACTAAGTGATTAGAAAAGTACATGGCTCCCAGTAAATGTCATGTGTTTACTGTTTCCTCAATAGCTAGGTCCCAGGGACTCCTTCTAATGTCAATTGACTTACATTTCCTCTTTGTCCTTCTCTTCCTTCTTTTAAATTGAGAATAGATTATTTTGGTTCCTGAATTCATCATATGTACTTACTGGTGCAGAAACTCATTAGATTTTGCAACCCCTTCCCCACCAGATCCCTATAAGTTTGTGCTAGCCTGGCCCCATCAGACTAGGTTTTCATCAGCTGATTCAGAAATCTCCCTGATGCAAAAATATGCCCATTCTATTTTCCTTTTTTTCCAAATATATTTTTATTCACTTATCTCTTGAAGAAGAAATACCCCATCCCTTATTACCAATATGTTGTACTTTATGTGCTTAGTTGCTCAGTTGTGTCTGACTCTTTGTAACCCATTGACTGTAGCCTGCCAGGCTCCTCTGTCCATGGGATTTTTCAGGCAAGAATACTGAAGTGGGTTGCCATTTCCTTCTCCAGGGGATCTTCCAGATTCAGGGGTTGAACTTGTGTCTTCTGCATTGCAGGCAATTCTTTACCTGATGAGAAACTTTTATTAAAATAAAGTTATAAGCATCTGGCTTCATAAGGTTCATCAGCTTTCTGAAACTGAACAGATCCCATTTCATTTTTCTCTGCTGAAAATCCTAAACTTACATTCCAACTCCAAAGTCAGAGGAAAGGAGTCAGATGTCTTGGTTTTGTCCATCCTGCACTTAACGTGTGTTGTGTGGTACATAAACCTCTCAACGTGTCTGCTGTGCATTCCTGGGTCAATTATGAACTTTCCTGTGTGACGCTGGGGCAGCAGCACCAGGCACCGCATGCAGGTTTTATTGGACGTGCATTCTTGTTTAGAGCTCGGGCTGCAGCTCTGGCTGCTCCCTCCCTGGGGCCTTGGGAGCCGGGGAAGGAGGTGGCTGCCATTCATCTGTGACATAATTTCCCAAAAATGCCAAGAGGTGCCACACCAGGTCCTTCCTTTCTGGAAGGCGCACAGCCTCCCAAGTTCCTGGGTGGTCTGCATTTCACAGCTCAACACAAGGTGGTGGTGTTTGAGAGTAGGAAAACCCTGGAACCTGATTCTCAGTCCTGGAGCAATCTCTTCTGCAGCCCAAGCCAGGCGGTCAGCCGAGGCTGCTCTTTAGTCATAGCCTGTGAGGCTCAGAGCAGAGTGTGTTTGCTTTCCTGTATCAAGATCTACCTTTTAAAATTATTGTTTTTTAAGTATTTCTGTCATCCCGCTCTAATTTTCCTCCTGTTGCCCATATTCAGGCTCTCATCATCCTTTTTTAGGTCCTGTCAACCTTGTATTAATTCATACAAATAAAGCTGAAGCTTTCTAAAGTGTATGGTGACAGATGTTAACTAGACATCCTGCCGTGATCATTTTATAGGGTGTGCAAACACCAAATCATATGTTGGATACCTGAAACCAATAGAATATTATATGGCAATTAAGCCTACATTTTTAAGAAAGTATGTAATTTAATGAGTGTTGACGGTTGTATATACCCATGAAACCACCACTGCAGACAAGATGCAGAACGTTTCCATTGCTCTCAACATCTATTTCCTTTTGCAGTCCATCTCCCTCCCTATTTACCACCAGGCAACCAGGGATCTTTTTTTGGACTTGTTTGCATTTTATATAAATAGAATTATATAGTTGTGTGCTCTTTCATGTCTAGTTAGCTTCTTTCACTCAGTGTAATGATTTGAGATATATCCATCTTACATATATTCTTTTTTTGTGGCAGGATATTTTTTATTAAGATACCACAGTTTATTTCTCCATTCCTTATTGATACACATTTGGGTTGTTTCCAGCTTGGGGCTATTGTGAATAAAGCTGCTGGGAACATTACTGTACAAGTCATTATGAGTCATTATGTGAACTTAGGGTTTATTCTTTTTTTAAAGTAAGTAATTTATTTTAAATGAAGCAAAGATGAATATTTTTAATGAGAAAAGGTACAATTCACAAAAAAGATAGACATCATAAACTATTAGACACCTTAACAACAAAGAAACAGACCCATAAAGAAAAAATCAGAAGAAATATAAGGGAAAAGAAAAAATATATAATCGTAGACATACTAACATTTCCCTGAGAATATTTTATCAAGTACACAAAAAATAAGAATAGGGGTATTTTGAATGATGTCATTAATGATTTAAATATAACAGATTTCTATTTAATTTATATTAATCATATCCTACATAAATATATTTAAAATTTTATATCTCATATGTTATCAGATATCCATAGGACATTTAGAAAAACTGGCAAAAAGATAAACATTACTAAATTTCAAAAAGTTTACAAAATTTCTTTTGTGTGTGTGTGATTCAGTTATACATATACACATATGTTATTTTTGAAATTATTTTCCATTAGAGGTTATTATAAGATATTGATTATAGTTCCCTGTGCTATACAGTAAACCTTTGTTGCTTGTTGCATATCCATTTTTTAAAATTAGAAATGTAGCATTCTATTCACACTAAGTCAATCAAGTGGAATCTAAATGTCATAAATTTTTTAGTTAGGAAAAATTTCATAAGTTTTCTAAAATATAGATTATATAGGTTATATATATGTATACAAAAGCTTTTCTACTACACTTGATAAAGGCTTGAGAAAGAACATTAAAAAAAAAGAGAGATGGAGAAATTGGGAAACATAAACTAAATGAAATGGGAGCACTGAATATGAAATAGAAAAAGAGAAACAAACTAGATAAAAGTAAAAGATCCTCATATAGTGCAGTTATTTTTAAACATGGCTACTCACTAGAAACATATCTGGAGCACTGGCAAAAACACAAAGCAATACCTGGGCATTTGTATTTTTTAGAAAATTCCAAAATAATTCTTATATGCATATGGATTTTTTAAGTGATTACAGGTTTTTCTATTACATGGTTGTTTTGGTGATACAGAATTCTGTAATTTTTCTGCTGACCAATCATAATACAATGGTATTGAGTAATAGTTACATAATCACAATAGTGAAAGATGTTTGTCAGTTTTCACAGTCAATAACAAGACAAAAAATAAAAGATAATTACAACTGCAAGCCATAGTGGGAACATGATTAACCTAACAATATAAAATAATTACATACAATTTGGGGGGTCAAGCAGAGTGATGTGGTAAGTCCAAGTGCATACATGCACGTGTTTTCATCCGCTCAGCCAGTCTGTGTTTTTTGGTTGGTGTATTTAATCCATTTACATTTAAGGTAATTATCCATATGTATAATCCTATTACCATTTTCTTAACTTGCTTTGGGTTTATTTTCTGTAGGTAGAGCTTTTCTGTTCTCTTGTTTTAGGCCTAGAGAAGTTCCTTTAGCTTATGTTGTAAAGGTGGTTTGGTGGTGCTGAATTCTCTTTAATTTTCTCTTGTCTGGAAAGCTTTTGATTTCTCCATCAAATCTGAAGGACAGTCTTGTTGGGTGGAATATTCTTGGTTGTAGGTTCTTCCCTTTCATCACTTTAAATATGTCATGCCATTCCCATCTGGCTTGTAGAGTTTCTGTTGAGAAATCAGCTGATAGCCTGATGGGAGTTCCTTTCTATGTTACTTGTCATTTTTCTCTTGTTGCTTTTAATATTTTATCTCTGTCTTTAATTTTGTCAGTTTGATTACTGTGTGTCTCAGTGTGTTCCTCTTTGCGTTTATCCTGCCTGGGACTCTGTGCTTCCTGGACTTGGTTGATTATTTCCTTTCCCATGTTTGGGAAGTTTTCAGATATTATCTCTTCAAATATTTTCAGGTCATTTTTCTCTCTCTTTTCCTTCTGGTTCCCCTATGATGCTAATGTCCATGCATTTAATGTTTTCCCCGAGGTCTCTTAGGCTGTCTTCATTTCTTTTCCTTCTTTTTTCTGTATCCTGTTCTGTGGCAGTGATTTCCACCATTCTGTCCTCCAGGTCATTTATCCATGCTTCTGCCTCAGTTATCCTGCTGTGGATTCCTTCTAGTATATTACTGATCTCTGTTTGTTCTTTAATTCTTCTAGGTGTTTGGTAAGCATTTCTTGCATCACCTCAATCTTTGCCTCCATTCTTTTTCCGAGATCCTGAATCAGCTTCACTATCATTATTCTGAATTCTTTTTCTGAAAGGTTGCCTATCTTCACTTCATTTAGTTGCTTTTCTGGAGTTTTACCTTGTCCCTTCATCTGGGATATAACTTTCTGCTTTTTCATGCTGATTAACTTTCTGTAACGTGGTTTTATTTAAGTTGCTGTGGGATTGTGGTTCTTCTTGTTTCTTCTGTCTACCCTCTCTGATGGAGGAGGCTAAGAGGCTTTTGTAGGCTTCCTGAAGAGAAGGACTGGTGGTGGGAAAAACTAGGTCTTTCTCAGTAAAACTTTAATCCAATTATCTGCTGATGGATGGGGTTGTGCTCCCTCCCTGGTAATTTTTTGGCCTAAGGCAACTCAGCCCTCTAAGGGCTCTATGGTCAGGTTGGTGGTGGCCTCCAAGAAGGTTTACACCAGAGGTGACCTCCCCAGACAGCTGCTGCCAGTCCCATGCACCTCCCCCCACCCTCGTCCCTCTGGGGAGCCCCTGCTGACCTACACCTCCACAGGAGACCCTCCAACACAGGTGGTTTTGGTTCAGTTTCCTGTGGAGTCACTTATCCTTTCCTCTGAGTCTTGGTGCATGCAAGGTTTTGTTTTCAGCCTCCAAGACTGGAGTCTCTGGTACCCCAGTCCTGTGGAAATTTTGTAATCAAATCCCACTGGCCTACAAAGTCAGATTCCCTGGGGATTCCCAGTCCCTTTGTCAGGTCCCCAGGCTGGGAAGCCTGACATGGGGTTCCAAACCTTCACAACAGTGGGAGAACTTCTTTGGTATTATTGTTCTCCAGTTTGTGGGTCACCCACCCAGAGGGTATGGGATTTGTTTTTATCATAATTGTGCCCCTCATACCATCTAGTTGCGGCTTCTTCCTTGTTTTTGGGTGTGGGGTATCTTTTTTTGGTAGGTTTCAGCATCTTTCTGTTGATGCTTGTTCAACAGCTAGTTGTGATTCTGGTGCTCTTGCAGGAGATGGGCGCAAATTCTTTTACTCTGCCATCTTGAACCTGAAGCCCGGTTTGATTCTTGTTGAGTGAATTCCTAGTAATGGGATGGCTGGGATGTATGGTAGATAAAGATCTAACTTTTTAAGAGACTATCAAAGGAGTCTACTTTCCCACCAGAAGTTGGACTGTTCCAGTTTCTCTGCATCCTCACCCTTAATACTGTCAGTCTTTTTCACGTGGCCATTCTGGAAGGTATGTGGTGGTATCTCATTATGGTGGTACTTCCGTGGTCACCAGTGATGCTGAGCATGTTTTAAGTGCTTATTAGCCATTTGTATATATCATTTTTTGAAGTGTTTGTTCAGATCTTTGGCCCATTGTTTTACTGAGTTTTACTTTTCTTTTTTGTTGTGTTAAGGGTTCTTTATGTATTCTGGATACCAGTTCTTGGTCAGATAAATGTATTGTGAACGTTTTCTCCCATTTCATGACCTGCTTTTTCATTTTCTTAATGATACCTTTCGGTATCCATTTTTATTTTTGGTAAAGTTCAATTTATCAATTTGTTATGGTTTCTGCTTTTTAGTTCCTAAGAAATCTTTGCCTACTACAAGGTCACAGAGATTTTCTCCAATGATTTCCTCTAAAAATGATAGGTGTTTTGCTTTTAAATTTAGTTTTAAGGTCCATTTGGAGTTAATTTTTGTATTTTGTGTGAAGTAAGGATTGATATTTTTGTTTCACCATAGATATCCTATTATTTCTTTTTAATGCCTCTTTATTCTGATATTGATCATTTGTCCCCTTCCACCCTTCTTTGATCAATCTAAGTAGAGTGTTATTAATTTTGCTGTTTTTTTTTAAAACTAAAATAGCTTTTGGCTTTGTGGATAGAGAATATTATCTGTTTTCTGTTTTATTGAGGCTGTTTGCTCTGATATTCATTATTCTCTTCCTTCTAATTATTTTGGTGTTACTTTGCTCTTCTTTTTCTAGCTTCTTGAGGTAGACCTTAGGTCAGTGATTTTAGACCTTTCTTCTTTTCTAATATACGCTTTTAAATCTATGAATGTCCCTTCCCAGCTCTGCTTCACCTGCAGCCTACAAGCTTTAATAAGATGTATTTTCATTATCATCCAGTTCAAAATATTTTCTAATTTCCTTTGAGATTCTTCTTCGACTTATCAATTATTTAGAAGTATGTTGTTCAGCTTCCAAATATTTGTGGTGTTCTTAGACATCTTATTGTTTTTTATTTCTAATTTAATTGTTATGGTCCTAGAACATGCTTTGTATGGTTTTCATTCTTTTAAATTTAGTTTGACTTGTTTTATGGCTCAGCATATGGTTTCTCTTGGTTGAGTATTATAAAAAAATTCATATTCTGCTGTTTTTGTGTGTGTTCTATAAATATCAATTAGATTTAGGTTGTTGATAATATTGTCTGGATTATTTATGATTTTCCTGGTTTTTGTATAACTGTTCTCTTAGTTGCTCAGAGCGGGTATTAAAGTCCCTTGCTATGATTTCAGACTGTCTATTTAATTTTGTTTTTTACTTCATATATTTTAAAGCTCTCTTATTAGGTACAAACACATTTTTGACTGTTGTGTTTTGGCATGAATTGATCTCCTTATGAAATACTGGTCACTACCTTTGTTCATACTCTGTCTTAAAGTCTCTTTTATCTGGTATTATAATTTCTGCACTCTTAAGTTTATTGTTTGCATGGTATATTTTTTTCCATCCACTTATTTTTAACTGATCTGTGTTATTTAAAGTACATCTCCTGTAGACAATATATAGTTAGGTTTTGTTTCTTTATACATTCTGATATTCTTATACTGAAGTGTACAGTCCATTGACATTTAATTTTTATTGACATGGTTGGATTTAGTTCTGCCATTGTTTGTTTTCTATTTAGTCCCTCTGGCTTATTTGCTGGTTTTGTTCCCTTCTCTTGCCTTTTTTTGGACTATTCCAAAATTTTTTAGAATTCCATTTTAATTCATCCATTCATCAATTGGCATTGTGTCTTTAATATTTGAGTGGTTGCTCTAGGTACTATAATATACATCATCAAGTGTTCACAGTCTACTTAGAGGTAATATTGTACCACTTAATATAAAATGTAGAAATCTTGCAATGATAAGGTCCATTAACCCTTCCCCCTGCTGTCTGAGTTACCTTATGTACTGTATCTATATATTACTATAAACCCACCGTATATTGCTAGAAGTTTTATGTCATATGTATTTTGGAGAAATTAAGAGAAAATAATTTTTTTATGTTTACTCATATAGTATTTATTTCTGATATTCTTCACTCATTCCTGAAAAATCTGAGTTTCTGATACCTCTTTTCAGGGTGAAGAATTTTTATTTAGCATTTTGTGTAGTGCAGACCAGATGGGGACACATTCACTTAGTTTTTCTTATTTGAAAATAAGGCCTGTAGTTCTCCTTCATTATGGAAATATATAGAGAGTTCTAGGTTGACAGTTTCCTGCGTTAGTATTCAGTCTCGTCTGGCTTTCATAGTTTTTGATGAGCAACCTTTGGTAATTCAGATTACTGTTTCCCTATATGTAACAGGATGACTTTCAAGATTTTTCTTTGTGTTTTTCAGTAGTTTGACTGTAATATGCCAAGGTAGGTTTCTCTTTGAATTGGTTGTCTGAGTTTGATGAGATTCTTGAATTGGTTATATTCAAGAATATATATTGAATCAATATATAATCAATATATTGGTTATATATATAATCAATATATTGGTTATATATATAATCAATATATATATCAAGATATATTAATATATATTGAATATATATATTCAATAATATATAATCAATATATTGGTTATAGTCCATTCTTGAATTTATATAAATTTATGTCTCTTACCAAATATGGGAAAATTTCAGCCATTCTTTGTTTTCCCCAAGAACCTGGAGATGTACTACCCCCCACCCAACTGCCCCATTAGTTTTTTGAATATTTTTTCTGCTCCAGTTTCTTCTTTCCTTCTGTGATTCCAGTGTCCCTATGTTAGGCTTTTAAAAATTGTCTCACATTCCATGAAGTTTCATTTATTATTTTCAACATTATCTTATCTTGATTGAATGACTTCTATTAATGTGTCTTCAAGTTTACTGACTCCTTCCTTTGGCATATCCATTTTTGTCTTAGGGCAATCTAGTGATTGATCTAATTTCAGGCATTGTATTTTTCTGTTCAAAAGTTACCCTTTGTTTTCTATTTATATTTTCTATTTCTGTTTTTTTTTTCTTTCTTTCTTTCTTCATCAGTGATGTGCGGGAAAATAGACTTGTAATTAATTGCTTTAGAAGGTAAAGAATCTGGTTAGACCCAACTGCATCCTGCCTTGCTATGGTGGGTGATGGGTTAGATCTCAGTTCAGTTCTTTAAGCCTTGGCTTCATACTTCTTTCACTTTGCTCCACATGTACATGGTTCAGGGGTCTGCTGGAGACTGGAACTGAGTTTATACACAGAATATAGAATTTCAGTCTTTTCTGACCCTTCCATTTTGGCTTCCCTCTCACTCTTGGTAATGCTTCTATCCCGTAGACTCCTACTGTTTTTTTTTTTTTTTTCCCTACCAGACAGATGATCTTTCTACCAAATTTTTACTGTGTTTGTGCTGCCTCCACTATGACTATTCTGCTCTTGGGCAAAGCTGCAAACAGAAACAAAAGAATCACAGAGAACCCAGCCAATGCTTGTCAACTGCTCCAAGTTTTACCTCCTGTCTAAAACTTAGCTGTCCTTCAGTCTCTGAAGACCTCCATTGTTGTTTGTCTTCTGTCCAAGGTTGATAGCTATTCTTTGCACAAGTCTCTATTTTTAAAATTAAATTATTTATTTAAATTGAATGATAATTACTTTACAATATTGAGATGGTTTTTGTCATACATCAACATGAATTGGCCAGAGGTATACATGTGTCCCCCCATCCTGAACCCTCTCCCTCCCCATCCCATCCCTCTGGGTTGACCCAGAGTACTGGCTTTGGGTGCTCTGCTTCATGCATCAAACTTGCACTGGTCATCTATTTTACATATGGTAATATATATGTTTCAATGCTATTCTCTCAAATGATCCCACCCTCGTCTTCTCCCACAGAGTCCAAAAGTCTGTTCTTTACGTCTGTGTCTCTTTTGCTGCCCTGCATGTGGGATAGTCATTACTGTCTTTCTAAATTCCATATATATGTGTTAATGTACAGTATTTGTGTTTCTCTGACTTACTTCACTCTGTATAATAGGCTCTAGGTTCATCCACCTCATTAGAACTGACTCAAATGCATTCCTTTTTATAGCTTAGTAATATTCCATTATGTATATGTACTACAACTTCCTTCTCCATTCAACTGCTGATGGGCATCTAGGTTGCTTCCATGTCCTGGCTATTGTAAATAGTGCTGCAGTGGGCACTGGGGTATATGAGTCTCTTTCAGTTCTGGTTTCCTTGGGATATATGCCCAGCCACGGGATTGCTGGGTCATATGGCAGTTCTATTCCCAGTTTTTTTAAGGAATCTCCACACTGTTCTCCATAGTGGCTGTACCAGTTTGCACTCCCACCAACAGTGTAAGAGGGTTCCCTTTTCTCCACACCTTCTCCAGCATTTATGGTTTGTAGACTTTTGATGATGGCCATTCTGACCAGTGTGAGATGATTCCTCATTGTGGTTTTGATTTGCATTTCTGGTTTTACATTTAGATCTTTAATTCATTTTGAGTTTATTTTTGTGTATGGTATTCGAAAGTGTTCTAGTTTCATTCTTCTACACGTGGTTGGCCAGTTTTCCCAGCACCACTTGTTGAAGAGCCTGTCTTTCTCTCCATTGTGTATTTTTGAGGAGGCTCTATTTAACTGCTTACTCCTATATACTAGAAGTGCGGCTCTCACTCTACCTAGAAAATTGCAGTGACCTCCTTGACTGATCTTCCTTCCTTATAGTTTTATTTCCTCCCAATACAGTTTTCACTTGGAGCCCAAGTTGTTTGAAGTAAAATTTGAGTTTGGTCTTATGGGCCTGGGTGTAGAGGCTTGGTTGTGGCATACACAGCCCTTCATAACCAACTCCTGCACACCTGTATACTACAGTCAGGGGCCTGTTCTCAATCTAGTATTCTTCCATAATTCTGGATTACTCATTCCTTTTATGTCCCTTACTCTCTGTCCCTTGCATAACTCCAGAAAATCTTCAGACAATTCAGTCCTCCATTTTGAGTTAGACATCCTCTCTGAAGTGCCCCCATGATATTTTCTGGGTCCCCCTGGCATGAGACTTAGGAGTTTGTTCTGTTATTTTCTGCTTAGATGTCTGTACCCCCAAAAGACTGAACTCCTCAAAGGTTACAAATTATGCCCTATTTCTTTAGCTGCCAACTTCCTCCCCTCACTTGATTTTACATACTACCTGATTCCCAGCAGATACTCAGGGTTTTTTTTTTTAACTAATAGTATTACATTTTTAAAAGTTAAAGATTTTCATATCAGTGCTTCAGTATATAGCTGATTCAGGGTTTGAACCTGGGTCTCCTGCACTGCAGGCAGATTCTTTACCATCTGAGCCACCAGGGAAGCTTGATTTGTACAGGAGTTCCTTTGAAATAGAACAAAAGACTTAGGACTACAAGTCCACTACTCACTGTATACCAGTTGGGGTACATTTGCTAACCTTGCCTTTTTGCCCCCTAACTATAGGTACTCAGCTCAGCATTTTACAGAATCCTCATGATTACAGTCTACACTGAGAAAGAATGAAACAGTGGGACTGTTGATTGTTAATGGGCAGGCCTCTCTTTCCGTATGAATGGGAGAGTTCAGATATTGTTGGTGAAGCAGTGTGTGTGTGTGTGTGTGTGTGTGTGTGTGTGTAAATGGTGGTGATCCCCTGGCAGTTAGCCAACACCATTCTCCCAGAGCACCAGGTGACAGATGCCGAGCCCACAGATCAGTCATGGCTTGTCAGCAGCTAAGGAACCTGGAGTGCGTGCTCTTCCTTTACACCATTTCCCATTATCAGAAGGGATTCCTAGACCTTTATATCCTGCAGAACGTGAGTCTGCACCAGAGCTGCCGCTTTGCACCTTGTTATCACCCATCCAGAGCAGGAGCTCTTTCAGAGCAAATGAGCTTCTGTTTCCAAATAACTTTTCCACTTTCATGTGTTGTTGAGTGTCTTAGAATACAGTGCCTTAGCTTCAGCATCAGCTTAGAAAAGACAAATGCTTAATTTTTTCTGGTTATGCAAATAGAACACTCATTCCCTGGTGGCTAAAGAATCTGCCTGCAATGCAGGAGATCTGGGTTTGATCCCTGGGTCAGGAAGATCCCCTGGAGAAAGGCATGGTAACCCACTCCAGTATTCTTGCCTGGAGAAGAATCCCATGGACAGAGGAACAGCAAGTTACAGTCCATAGCATCACAAAAAGTTGGGCATGACTGAGCGACTAACACACTTTCAAAGGCATTTATACATTTATTCAATACATATTTATCTTGCATATACTACATACTGTGTTCTGAGGAATACAGTCAGGAACATAGTTATGGTTATTGCCTCATGAAAATTTAGTCTAGCATTACAGAAAATACATAGAACTTTAAAAGAGAAATCAAAAAATCTCTATACACAGAGATAACCACTGTCTGAATTTTTTAAAAGGTGTGTCTTTCTGTCCTTTGGGTTTTAGGCAGCAGCATTTCATCTGTTTTCATTTCAATATCCTCAACTCTCTTGCTCCTTTGTCCTTCATATCCCCCATGGGGCAAATTTCCAATTCCTGAGCATCTAATCATCAACCTATGTAATGTTTGGCTCTGGCCTGGAAAAAAAACACTATTTCAGAATGCTAATTTTAATCCCAAGGAGCTTGTTCTACTTTATGTGTTTGAGATTCTGAATTTTCCACACCTACGAAATACTAATTATTAAGTTACAGAGGTATTTCCCTCTAAATTAAGTTAATAGACTTAAACTCAATTTATAGTTTAATGAGGGAGTTTTAAAACATGAGCTGTACCTTATTTATAATTACAAAAAAGTGATAAATATCTAAAGGTCATCAGTAAGAGACTAGTTAAATAATGTAGATCCATACAATGGAATGCTATTAACCCATTAAAATAGTTGGTTGACATAAAAAGAAAACTAATAAACATGGAAAGAGTTACAACACATTGTTGAGTGGGCGAAGAGCAAATGGTACAGAGTAGGATATTTTGTTTCCATTCAGGTAAAATTGGATACATACGTATGTCCAGGCACATAAAGCTATTTGTAAGGATTCAGTCAATATATTCCTTCAATTCCTACTGTATAAGAGGCACTTAAAAATACACTGTGATAGATGTCTGTCTAGGGGAAAATCCGGATAATACATATAAATTGTATCGTATGTATTTGTGGGGGAACACATTTGCTTTACTAACAGCTCTTTTCCCCCTCATCTCTAGAATAATGAACTACAAAGCAGGTTGGACTATTTAATAGAAACCCAGTCCAAGACTGAAGTGGAAACCAGAGAGGTTGGAGTGGGATGTGATCTTCTACCCAGGTATTTAAGAATTTCCTATTGTTCCAACTCAAATTCCCCTTTGACCCAAGAAAATACTTTCACTGTGCTGTTATTCCCAGAATTGCATTCTTTCTATCAGAAGTATTTCTGCAAAGAGAAGTGGTGGCTGCTGAGGGGGTCTGGCTGGTTTCTGTGGAGTGGGGAGACTGTGGAGGCCAAGGGCATGCATGGCCCAGGAAAGACCTGGGGAAGCCACTGCAGAGAGAAGATGAGCCCCATCAACAAGTGTGTGCATTTGGTTCTTCATCTATTCATTTATCTGTTCATTCGGCACACATCTGTTGAGTACCTTCCCTGTGCCAGACAGTGATGATAACGAGAGGAATTAGACTGGGTTCCTGCCCCAGAGTGCAGGCTGCAAGGGAAATCAGATGTATAGGCAGACATTCTCAACAGTGTGAGAGGGCCCTGTGAGGCACTTTAGTAACAGAGTAGGGAGACTCTAAACCCTGCTGCTCCCTAGTACTCTAAGAGTGTTGTCATGCACTAGACCAGATTCCCAAATCATCTCTTCAGTCATAAGCACATAAACAGGAACTATAACCTGGTTTGTTCAGCTGCATTTCTGAGCTAGAGGACTGAGCCATGTGTTGTTAAGCTGCTCACAAGCCCAGTACCTGGGTCTCTCCCTAGTCAGGTTACCGCCTGTGACCCAGCAACCCACCCCATGTCTCTAGGTGCTCAAAACTGTGCTTGGCTCCAAGAGGACAGAAAACAAGTGCATACCAAGGGCACTGACGGTACATGGCTTGTGACTTGGGTAACCAGAGTCACAGAGTGCCATACACTGTGTGCAGTGCAGGATGGTGTATTCTCGTGTGGTTAGGGGCATGTGTGTGTGGTGGTAGACATGAGTAGGTCAGGAAAATGTAGACTCCTGGCTTTGAATGGTCACATCCATGGGAAACAGGAATGAGCTGAGTGCCAAGCTGGGCTGTAGAACACCCAGCTCTCGTCCTCGGGTTAGGAGCTGCGGGACATGCTCAGGCTGGACTCTTGTTAGCTGGGGCCTCCGTTTCCTGACCTGGTAAGTCAGCGAGTTGACCAGGTGACTACTCAGCTCTAACCAGTTCTCACACTGTAGAACAATGTCTCATATCCTTGTTTAGTCATTACTGATATTGTCTTTTTTGTTTATTAAAATCAGATACTTGCCATTCTCAAAATACTTACCAAAAGCAGGATAAGGCTCTTTTATTTATTTTTTTGAGATAAGTCTCATTTATGTTGCTTGCTTTTTGGTTAAAAACAAGGCAATAGTTTTCATTCTGATACCATTAACAGAATATGTTTAAAACAGAAGGAAAAAGAATGTATAAATAGACTCCAGGTCTCATCAATGCAGGGGATAAAGTACTTGATAAAAATAGGACCCAAAAGAATGATTGATCATACCCAGGGACAACTTTTAAAATATAAATAGTTTGGCTGTTTTCCTCTTTTTTTAAATTTTTCAAGAACCAAGTGGCTTAGTCCCCTTTAATTGCCCACATAATAAATCTTATTTGGTTGAGACGGGTACAAAACTATGTCTGAAACCAATAAATTGTTTGTTTTCTAATTCCCACATTTTGGCCTAAAACAGGGTTTTCAATTTGTATGCCGAGGGATAGCCTGAAGCAAACTTTTATGGCTAAGTTATGAAACCACAAAGCGGTGTTCATAATGGAAGTGCTGACAGACCCTTAACTTATGGCCGCACTGAACTTGGAAGCCACTTCAGTATCTAAAAGCAGCTTTTCCATAAATGTAACATTTGGTTTCCCCCAGGATCCATCTTAGCACTTTAACTACCTGGGGCAATCAGCAGAGGAAATGAAAACTACGTATCCCCATTTCCGAAAAGGCAGGGTAATCTTTCATTCTTTCTCTCGCAAGTATTTATGAAGTGCCTACTATGTGACAGGCGCCGTGCATGTCTAGGGGGCGAGGAGCACGGCCTCTTGAGAGGTGAGGTGGGGCCGTGGTTTCCCACCTGTGCTTTTTGGAACTGTGCGCTCTGTGCTCGGGCTCCAGGAGGGGCTTCGGGGTGGGGGCGACGAGGTAAGCAAGGAGCTAGCCTGTGGAGACCGTCCCCCCTCACAGAAAAAAACCCAACCTGAGAAACTCAGTTTTTAGTGTGTTTTATATGTTAGATTCCAAGTAAGCTTTTGCTTGAATAAAGAACTCTGTGGTCACAATCAAATGGGAACCCCCACCCCTGGATCTAATCTCCCTGTTTTATAGATACCAAAACTGAGGCCCAGAGAGATACAGGGATTTCCTAGAAGCCACAGAGCCAGGATTTGAGCCATACCTGTGGAGTCCTGGTATGGTACATCTGTAGTTTTAAAATGCTCAGTAGAGATTGCTAAATCGTGTTATGTATGTTCTAAAAGAATCCCTGGTTCTCACGTAAGACTTCAAACTGGCATCTAACTAATAAAAGATTCCATGGTGTTTTCAAGAATTTTTTTTTTTTCATTTTTTAACTTTACAATATTGTATTGGTTTTGCCATAAATCAACATGAATCTGCCACAGGTATACACGTGTTCCCCATCCTAAACCCTCCTCCCTCCCAAGAATATTTTAAAAACAGGCTCCCCAAATATCTTAGATCCATAAAAAGTAATGAATTAAGCCTGTTACGCAGGTGAGTTTTGTTCTTCCTTCTGGGTCTTCTGCCGTACCCTCCAGCTGGGAAGGTTTAGGCTGTGGGGGTCCCTGCCCAGCCAGCTGAGCACAGCCCTGCACCAGTTACTCAGTCTCCTTTAATCTGCTGTGATTCCATCCTTACAATGGGAATGAAAAGGACACTATCAAATCATACTGGACTGTTATGAGGATTAAATGAAAACATGAATGTAAAGAATTTAGCATGGTAACTGAAGAACTTAATAGCGAGTATTCCTATTATCTAAATCAAAACTTGATTTTACATATAAGACATGGTATCAAGTATTTTTTTTTTAACATTTTATTGGAGTATAGTTGATTTACAGTGTTGTATAACTTTCAGGTGTAGAACAAAGTGATTCAGTTATACATGTATTCATTCTTTTTAAATTATTTGCTCATATAGGTTATCACAGGATATTGAATAGAGTTCCCTGTGCTGTATCGTAGGTTTGTGTTGGTTATCTGTTTTATACATAAGAGTGTACACGTGTTCATCCCAAGCTCCTGGTTTATCCTTCTCCCCAGTGTTTCCCCTCTGGTAACTGTGAGTTGTTTTTGATACAAGTCTGCTTCTGTTCTGTAAATAAGTTTGTGTCTTAGTTGCTCAGTCGTGGCTGACTCTTTGCAACCTCACGGACTGTAGCCTGCCAGGATCCTCTCTCCATGGAATTCTCCAGGCAAGAATACTGGATTGGATTGCCATTCTGTTCTCCAAAATAAGTTTGTATTGTCTTTTAAAAATGAGATTCCACATGAGTGATATTTGTTTTCCTCTTACTTCACTTACTATGATAATTTCTAGGTCCATCCATGTTGTTGCAAATGGCATTATTTTCTTCTTTTTTATGGCTGAGTAAATATTCTGTTGTAAATATGGACCACATCTTTAGCCATTCATCTGGCAATAGACATGTGGGTTGTTTCCATGTTTTGGCCATTGTGAATAGTGCTGCTGTGAACATCGGGGTGCGTGTCTTTTTGGATTAGAGTTTCGTCTAGATATATGCCCAGGAGTGGCATTGCTGGATCATATGGTAATTCTACTCTCAGTTTTCTGAGGAATCCCTGCTTTCCATCATGGATGCACTAACTTAATTTGCGCTGACAGGGTAGGAGGGTTCCCTTTCTCAGCATCCTCTCCAGCATTTGTTGTTTGTTGACTTTTTAATGATGGCTATTCTAACTGGTGAGTTGGTACCTCATGGTAGTTTTGGTTTGCATTTTTCTAATAATGAGTGATGTTGAGCATCTTTTCATATGCCTCCTGGCCATCTGTATTTCTTCTTCTTTGGAGAAACATCTATTACGGTTTTCTGCCAATTTTTTGATTGGGTTGGTTGGTTGACAGCTTAATTGAGTGGCTTGTGCTCCCGTATGTGTTGAATTTTTCAATTGTCAGCGGTTTGGTATCAGTGGTTTACTCTGGATGCTGTGTGGAACTCTGGAAGCCCAGTGAGTGATGAGGTCTTTGGTCAGCTGTGTTATCAGGTGTTGCGGTGTGTCCCGGGCACTGGGCACAAAGCCCGTGCTGCTGTACCGCCTGATGGCCCCTACGACCCATTTCTCCCCATAGCTGCAGGTTTTACATGCTGTGCTACTGCTAACAGCATTTGCTGGCTAACAATCTGCCCGCCAAGCAGGAAACCAGCTTTGATCCCCGGGTAGGGAAGATCTGCAGTAGGAAATTCCAACCAGCCTCCAATATTCTTGCCTGGGAAATTCCATGGACAGAGGAGCCTGGCGGGCTACAGCCCCATGGAGTTGCGAAGAGTGAAACATAACTGACTTAACAATTAGAGCTGCTCAGGGAGCACAGAAAAAATAGAGCAGCTCTAATTGGAAGTCAGTTGACTATCAAAATACCTCCCCTAGGTAAGGAAACTGAGATTTGAAGAGCTTAGGTAGCTCACGCCTCTCTTGCATACAAGTCCTCATTCCTGGCTGCCTGCTGGGCACCGCTTCATCTTCATACCAACCCTATCCATAGCTGAGCACATTTTTTTCCATCAAAGTCAGATCCTCTAGTTGTGGTTAAGAGCAATGGCTTGGAAATCAGCCCTGGGTTTGGGTCCTGGATCTGCCTCTGGGTACATCTATAACTTTGAACTAATGCCTAACCTCTTTGAATCTCAGTTTCCTTACCTAGGGGAAGATTTTGATAGTAATTCCTACTGAAACTTGCTAAGATGATTCAGATATAAAGTGTCCAGTGTATATGGCCATGTTTGCATATTTCTGTTGTTGCCGTAAGTTCAGGGTTCTGCACTCACCTTTGAGCTTTGCACCTGGACTCACTCACTGGTACGGGGCTGGCTTTTTCCTTCATGACTTGCTCCAGACTCTCTACTCGCACTTCCCCAGCCTCTTGGAGACCAGTGTTCAGTCCCATCCCTGGCTCCAGGTTCTCCTTCTCAAATTCTTCTCCTTCATCTCATCTTTGTGTGGCATAGATTTCTGGAAAGCAAGGAGAGAGGGAAGGGGTCAAAGGCATTCACCCTGATGCCAGGGGCTTCTAAACACCTAATTAAAGGCAAAACTCATGAGTCAGATTTGAGAAGTTCGATATATGTTAATTAAGGCCATTGAGAGCAATTTTAGGTCAGCTAGCCTTCAAAGAGAAAAGTGGAAAACAAAACACCAAAAGAAAAGAGACTTCTCTCCTTTGTCCCTTAGCGAAACTCAGTTTCCAGTAAACTCATAAATTATGTCTTAATAGGTACATTTTAATGAAAAATATTCCTTGCAGTCATAAGTTGCCGGCGCATAGTAAGTACTTTAAAATGCCTACATTTTCATATTTCTGTTGTGGAAACCAGAACACAAAGCAGCTTTTTGTCAAGGCATTATTTGCTGACTCTGCTTTTGTTTGCCCCAGGGAACTGCCCCTTTATGGATTAATAAAAGGTTAACAATAGCCTTAATGTGTTAAAGAAAATGGCTGAATTTTCATTCTGTGGTTGAAATTATTTGTGTTCTTGAAATCCTGTTGTTTCTTAGTGATCAACTAAAAAAACTAACCTCAATTCTTTTTGAAAGGTTGCGATATGAGAGCCTGTTTCTGAAACCCAGAGGGTTCACCTTTATAAATATTTCTGAACTTTATGGGCTTTTAGGATAGTGTCACCAGAGACTATTTCTGTTCTGTGGTATTTTCACAGGAGTTGGCACAAATTGCCATCTGGCTCATGCCCCTGGCACTCCACTAAACTGCCTGGTCGGGTCCCTGAGGGCTCCTGAACTGTGATATCCTGTGGATTCCTCTCTGTAGCAGGTGATGGTGAAATTGTTACCACTCGTTCCTCAAAATCCATCGTCCTCTGGTTGCCTTGGTCATTCATCTGTGTAGTGACAGTTCTGTGTCTGGCCTGAGTGAGCTGCTGAGGTCATAAAGATAAGCAAGATGTGGTTTTCACATTTCATGAAATTATAGCTAGCAGAGGATGTGCAGACCAGCAGGTGCAGTGAGATGCTTCCAGGAGTGTCACAAGCCTCTGTGACAGTCATTTTCAAGGGGAGGAGAATGTGGAAAAGACATTGAATCTCTTGGGAGAGTTATGTGAAGATTAACATTCCCCCACACCCAGGCTTCTAATACACCTTATTAAGAAGTTGTCTCCCAACCATAGTTGAAAATCACCGCACGGTAATAGGTGTTTGTTGTCATTGCTGTTTAGTCACTCAGTTGTATCCGACTCTTTGCAACCCCATGGACTGTAGCCCGCCAGGTTCCTTTGTGCATGGGATTTCCCAGCAAGGATACTGGAGTGGGTTGCCATTTCCTTCTCCAGGGGAATCTTCCCAATGCAGGGATCGAACCTGCGTCTCCTGCATTGCAGGCAGATTCTTTACTGCTGAGCCACCTGGGTAGCTGTATATAGTTATAAAACTTTTTTCTTGTGATGATTTATTAGCAACTCTCAAACAAGCAATACAGTATTATTACCTATAGTTGCTATGCTGTCCATTACATCCTTGTGACTTTTATAACTGGAAGTCTGTGCCTTTTGACCCCCTGCACCCATTTTGCCCATCCCCCACCCCCTTCCTCTGGCAATCATCCATCTTTTCTTGGTATCCATGAACTTGGTTTTTGTTCTGTTTCACATATGAATAAGATACTTTGTCTTTGTCTGACTTATTTCACTTACCCTAACGTCCTCAAGGTCCATCCATGTTTTGCAAATGGCAAGATATTATTCTCCTGCATTGGCAGGTGGATTCTTCACCACTGAACCACCACGGAAGCCTGATGGGAGGTGTTACTGATGGGGGCAAATTTAGCAAAAGTGAACCTTGTGGAAGAAGAAAACTGAGCGGCGCTGCTCAAGGAAACTGAGGGCACACAGAGAAAGGGATGATGGTTTCTGTCACTGCTGTGCAGAATCGGGGGACGAGGTTTAACTCTTGAAATACAGGTAGGAATTCATCAGATTGATTTGAGGGGACAGTTGAGGATGGCAGAACTGTGAAGCAGTGTGTAAATGAGGAGAGGCCAGGCGGAAGACAGAACAGTAGATGGCAGAGGCCTTTACACCCTGCAGGGGAGATGAGAGTCCATCCAGGAAGCAAGGGGGAAATGAAGAGTTTGAAGAATAGTAATATGCTCCAATTGCCCTTTTAGGAAAATATATTTGGCAGCAAAATGGATATGGGCTAAACCTGCAAGTAACAGACATCATTTCTGCCTGTAGAGTCATGTGGTCTACCAAAGTGCAAGGGAAGCTGGGAAAGGTCTATAAGGAAAAAGAAATGGGACATTTTCTCCATTTTAATCACAAAATTGTTACTTCTGCCTCCTAAATATCATCTTAACATTTCCTTGCTACTTTACCTCCAGTGCGATTTTTACAGTTTGAGTTCTCATGGTCTCTCTTACTTTCTAAATAGCAAAACGCTCCTAAATAACCTCCAGCCTCCAGACTAAGGCCTTCAGAGTCAACCCTTAAGGTGTCAAGGAATCTTGCTAGAATAAAAATAAGGGCATATCCTGCCCTCCTTAAAAACAGCTCACTGTCTCATTCTGAACCCCTTATCAGGGCACAGAGGGCCCTTCGTCCCCCTTCCGCCCCAACCTCATCTTCTGCCACTTTCGCATTGAACTCTTTTGCTCCAGTCCTGGCTGAGTATGTCTCCTTTTCACACTGTGGCCTCTGTGTTCACCCTTCTTTGCCTGTACTGCCTCCGCCTGGAATTCCCACCTCTTTCTCACTCACCTGAGGAATGCCTAGGCATCCTTCAGGAGTCACCTTCCCGGGGCTGACTTCCTCTCAGTGAAGCTAACTTGTCTGCCCTCAGTCTGCCCATAATGTGTGTGTTCTTGTGCTGCTCAGGGTCTTGGCAGGAGGGGAAAATGGAAGACACTTAAATGAAATGACTGTGTACAAATTTGAGGGCAGCTTTTAGGGAAATAAAAAATGGACACTGGCTTGCTCTGGAGCTAGCAACAGTGGCAGCTATTTCCAGCCTGGGCCTGAAGAGATGGGGAGAGAAAGCTAGTAGAGGAGATGAAGGGGTGAGCTATAGCGCAGCCTTTGCTAGAGGAATGTAGCCAACCACCAAGCTGCAGCCTGAGCAGAGGGAGCAGATGGCTTGGTCTGCCTGTGCTCCATTCTCTGCATCCACCTCCTAACAGGTCCAAACCAACTGGAAGGTAATGGGTGAGGGGGTCCACTGATGTCCACCTCTGGGCAACTTCCCAGGGTATAGGGGAGAGAAAGGGGGGGATGGGTCTGAACAGGCAAATATAAAGCATCCAATATAGCTCCTTATGTCTTTATACAGCCAAGGCAATGGCACCCCATTCCAGTACTCTTGCCTGGAAAATCCCATGGGCGGAGGAGCCTGGTGGGCTACAGTCCATGGGGTTGCTAAGAGTCGGACATGACTGAGCGACTTCACTTTCACTTTTCACTTTCATGCATTGGAGAAGGAAATGTCAACCCACTCCAGTGTTCTTGCCTGGAGAATCCCAGGGACGGCGGAGCCTGGTGGGCTGCTGTCTATGGGGTCGCACAGAGTTGGGCACGACTGAAGTGACTTAGCAGTAAGACATTACAACGATTTAAGTATCTTTCCCATCTAATTGTGAGCTCCTGAATGCATGTTGTTTTTTTTTTTTGTTTGTTTGTTTTTTCTTCATTTTTCTGAATCATGGATACCTAGCAACCTTAAGTTGCTAAAACTACTGTCTGGCTACAGGGAAGAAGGGGGTTCAAGATGGTGGAGGAGCAGGACATAGAGCTCACCTTCTCCCACAAAAACATTAACCATACATCTACAAGTGGACCAGTTCACACCAAACATCTACTGAATGCTGAAAGAAGACCTCAGACTTTCGAAAGGGCAAGAAAATCACCACATAACTGGGTAGGATAAAAGGGAAAAGAAAGAATTGGGATGGGGCCTGCACCCAGGGAGGGACCTTTTAAGAAGGAAAGATATACCATATCCTTGGATTGGAAGAAGTAGTATCCAAATGACTGTACAATGGGAAAAAGACAGCCTCTTCAATAAGTGGTGCTGGGAAAATTGGATAGCTACATGTAAAAGAATGAAATTAGAACACTCCCTAACATCATACACAAAAATAAAACTCAAACTGAAGACCTAAATGTAAGGCCAGACACTATAAAACTCCTAGAGGAAAACAGAACACACTCTGATGTAAATAGCAGCAATCTTTTTGGATCCATCTCCTAGGGAACATATCTCAAAAGCCATTTATGACAAATCCACAGCCAACAAAATACTCAATGGTGAAAAGGTAATAGCTTTCCTGCTAAAATGTGAACTAAGGCTGCTCACTGTCACCACTTCTATTCGGCATACTCCTGGAAGTCTAGGACACAGCAGACAAGAAATAAAAGGTATCCAGACTGGAAGCGAAGAGGTAAAATTGTCACTGTATGCAGACAACATGGTTACATATATATATAAAATTCTAAGAACTCCACACAAAACTACTCGAGCTAATAAATGAATTCAGCAAAGTAGCAGGATTTAAGCCTAACAGTCAAAAAATTGGTTGCATTTCTTTACATTAACAATGAAATATCAGAAAGAAATGTAAAAACAAAAAAAACTTTTAAAAATAGCACCAAAAAAAGGAATAAACCTGACCAAGTAGGTGAAAGACTTATGCTGTGAATTATAAAACAATAATAAAGGAAATTAAAAAGCATTCAGAGAAAGGGAAGATATCCCATGCTCTTGGATTGGAAGAATTAATACTATTAACACATTACTGACAAGGGGGTTTTTGCAGAAACTAACACCTGTGGCCGGTGATTTGTTATGTAAATGAACACGGAAACATCTCTAGTCAATAATGTTCAGGTAACAAAACACATATTACTACATCTCTGATCAGTAACGTATTAAAATGGCAATGCGACACAAAAAAGTCCACAGATTTAATGCAAACCCTATCAAAATACCCATGACATTTTTCATAGAACTAGAAAAATAATCCAAAAATTAATATGGAATTATAAAAGACACAGAATTGCCAGTCCTAAGGGAAAAAAGCAGGAGGCATAACTCTCCCAGACTTCAGACAATATTACAAAGTTACAGCATTCAAAACAGTGTATTATTGGTACAAAACCAGATATACGGATCAGCAGGACAGAACAGAGAGGCCAAAAACAAACCCACACATCTAAGGTCAATTAATCTCCAACAAAGGAGAAGAGAATATAAAATGGGGGAAAAGTCTCTTGAGCAAGTGGTGCTGGGAAAGCTGGACAGCAGCATATAAATGAATGAAATTAGAACACACCTTCACATCATGCACAGAAATAAACTCAAAATGGCTTAACACCTTAAAACACCCAGAAGACAGCATAGGCAAAACATTCTCTGACATAAATTGTACCAATGTTTTCTTAGCTCAGTCTCCCAAGGCAATAGAAATAAAAACAAAAACAAACAAATGGGACTTAAGTAAACTTACAAACTTTTGCACAGCAAAGGATACCATAAAAAAATGAAAAGACAATCCACGGAATGGGAGAAAATATTGGCAAATGATGTGGCAGACAAGGGCTTAACCTCCAAAATACACAAACAGCTTATATAAGTAGACAACAACAAAAAAAGCCCAGTGGAAAAATGGGAAGAAGACCTAAATACACATTTCTCCAAAGAAGAAATATAGATGACCAGTAGGCACATGAAAAGATGCTCAGCATCACTAATTAGTAGAGAAATGCAAATTTTAATGAAGTACCAACATACACCAGTCAGAAGAGCCATCATTAAAATGTCAACAAACAATGAAAAAGAAGTTACAACAGACAATGCAGAAATACAGAGATTACTGTGAGCAACTATATGCCAATAACGTAGACAACCTGGAAAAAATGGACAAATTCTTAGAAAAGTACAACAACCATCCAAGACTGACTCAGGAAGAAACAGAAATTATGAACAGACCAATCACAAGTGCTGAAATGGAAACTGTGATCAAAAACCTTCCAACAAACAAAAGCCCAGGGCCAGATGGCTTCACAGTGAATTGTATCAAACATTTAGAGAAGAACTAACACCTATCCTGCTCAAACACTTCCAAAAAACTGCAAAGGGAGGAATACTCCCAAACTCATTCTATGAGGCCACCATCACCATGATACCAAAACCAGATAAAGTTATCACACAAAAAAGAAAATTACAGGCCAATATAATTGATGAACACAGATGTAAACATCCTCAACAAAATACACGTAAACAGAATCCAACAACACATTAAAAGGATCATATATAGTGATATAGTGGGGTTTATCCCAGGGATGCAAGGATTCTTTGATATATGCAAATCAATCAATGTGATACACCATATTAACAAATTGAAAGACAAAAACCATATGATAATCTCAATAGGTGCAGAAAAAGCTTTCAACAAAATTCAACTCACATTTGATAAAATCTCTCCAAAATGAGTCCGTTCTAGTGAGATGGATGAACCTAGAACCTGTTATGCAGAGTGAATTAAGTCAGAAAGGGAAAAATATCATATATTAACGCACATATATGGAATCTAGAAAAATGGTATTAATGAACTTATTTGCAGGGAAGGAATGGAGACACAGACATAGAGAACAGAGCTGTGGACACAGTGGCATAAGCAAAGAGTGGGATGAATGGAGAAAGTAGCACTAACACGTATACACTAACGTGTAAAACAGACAGCTGGTGAGAAGGTGCCATGTAACACAGGGAGCCCAGCGTGGCGCTCTGTGATGACCAGAGGGGAGGGAGGCTCAAGAAGGAGGTGATATATATGTATAATTATGGCTGACTTGTGCTGTTGTACAGCAGAAACCAATACAGCATTGTAAAGCAATTCTCCTCCAATTAAAAAATAAAAAAAAAAAAAGAGGAAGCTCAGCTTGGCGCTCTGTGATGACTAGAGGGGTGGGATGGTGAGAGATGGGAGGGAGGCTCAACAGGGAGGGGATATATGTATACTTACGGCTGACTCATGTTGTTGTACTGCAGAAATTAATGCAACATTGTAAAGCTGAGCCATTGGGGAAGCACTTAAAGCAATTACCCTCCAATTAAAAATTGTTTTAAAAAAAGATACACCTGTGGCAGATTCATTTTGATATTTGGCAAAACTAATACAATTATGTAAAGTTTAAAAAATAAAATAAAATTTAAAAAAAAAAAAAAAAAAAAGATACACTTGAATAATGGAAAAAAGTCAACAAACAACAAATTCTGGAAAGAATGTGGGGAAAGAGAGGCCTCCTATATTGCTGGTGGGAATGTATGTTAGTGTAGCCACTATGGAAAACTGTGGAAGTTCCTCAGAAAACTAAAAATAGAATTACCATATGATTCAGCAGTCCCACTCCCGGGCATATAGCTAGACAAAACTCGAATCCCAAAAGATACATACCCCACTATGTTCATAGCAGCACTATTCACAATAGCCAACACATGGAAACAACCTAAATGTCCAGCAACAGATGAATGGATAGAGAAGACATAGTACATATATACACACAATGAATAGGACTCAGCCATAAAAGGGATGAAACAATGCCATTTGCAGCAATGTGGATGCAACTAGAGATTGGCATACTAACTAAAGTCAGTCAGAAAGAGAAGGACAAACACCACATGATATCACTTACATGTAGAATCCAAAATATGACACATATGAACTTATTTATGAAACAGAAACAGACTCATAGACCGTAGAGAACAGATTTGTGGTTGCCAAGGGGAAGGGGAGGACTGGGAATTTGGGATTAGCAGATATAAACTATTACATATAGGATGGATAAACAACAGGGTCCTACTGTATAACACAGGAAACTATATTCAATATCCTATAATAAACCAGAATGGAAAAGAATATGAAAAAGAATGTCTGTATAACTGAGTCCACTTTGTTGTACAGCAGAGATTGGCACACATTGGAAATCAACTATACTTCAATAAAAATAAAATTAAATAAAAATACAAACAAATACCTCGTGAAACTTAAAAGCTTCTGCACAGCAAAGGAAATCATAAACAACAAAAAGACAATCCACAGAATGGGAGAAAATATTTGCAAGTGAAGCAACAGACAAGGGATTAATCAATAAAATATACAAACAGCTCACGCAGCTCTATGTCAGATAAAAAAAGAAAAAACAACCAAAGAATAGGCAGAGGCTTTAAATAGCCATTTCTCCAAAGAAGACATACTGATGGCCAAAAAGCACATGAAAAGATGCTCAACATCACTAATTATCAGAGAAACATAAAATTACAGTGAGGGATCACCTCACCTAAGTCAGAATGGCCTCATCAAAACGTCTATAGACAGTAAATGCTGGAGAGAGTGTGGAGAAAAGGAACCTTCCTACACTGTTGGTGGGAAGGTAAATTGGTACAACCACTATGGAAGACAGTATGGAGGTTCCTTAAAAAACTAAAACTAGAACTACTATATAATTTAGCAGTTGTACTCTTGGGCATATATCCAAAGAAAATCATAATTCCAAAAAAACACGTGCACCCCAATGTTCATTACAGCACTATATACAACGAGCAAGACATAAAAGCACCCTAAATGTCCATTGACAGAGGAATCGGTAACGATGTGGTACGTTTATACAGTGGAATATTACTTAGCCATAACAATGAAATAATGTCATTTGCAGCAACATGGATGAACTCAGAAATCATTACACTGAGTGAAGTAAGTCATACAAAGACAAATATCATATGATACCACTCATATGTGAACCTAATATTTACAGAACAGAAACAGACTTGGAGATAAAAAAACAAACTTATGGTTACCAAAGGGGAAATGTGGGAGGCGGTTAAATCAGGAGCTTGGGATTAAGATATACACACTATTATACATAACAAAGATAACCAACAAGGACCTACTATATAGCACAGGGAACTCTACTCAATGATAACCTATATGAGAAAAGAATCAGAAGATGAATATACGTGCATGTGTAACAATAAAAAAAGGCTGACACTGAAGAATTGATTCTTTTGAACTGTGATGCTGGAGAAGACTCTTGAGAGTTCCTTGGACTGCAAGGAGATCAAAACAGTCAATCCTAAAGGAAATCAACCCTGACTATTCATTGGAAGGACTGATGCTGAAGCTGAAGTTCTAGTACTTGAGAGTAGCATGGAAATATATACATTACCATATGTAAAATAGATAGCTAATGGAAAGTTGAGGGCTTCCTTCATAGCTCAGATGGTAAAGAATCTGCCTGCAATGCAGGAAACCCGGGTTGATCCCTGGGACAGGAAAATCCCCTGGAGAAGGGAATGGCTACCAGCTCTACTATTCTTGCCTGGAGAATCCCATGGACAGAGGACTTTTGAAAGTCCCTTGGACAGCAAAGAGATCAAGCCAGTCAGTCCTAAAGGTAATCAACCCTGAAATATTCATCGGAAGGACTGATGCTGAAGCTCCAATACTTCAGCCACCTGATGCAAAGCACCAACTCACTGGAAAAGATCTTGATACTGGGAAAGATTGAGGGCAGGAGAAGCAGGTGACAGCGGACAAGATGGTTGGATAGCATCACTGACTCAATGGACATGATTCTATTGAGCAGACTCCAGGAGAGAGTGAAGGACAGGGAAGTCTGGCGTGCAGTCCATATGGGGTCACAAAGAGTCGGACATGACTTAGTGACTGAACGACAATGAGAACTTGCTATATAATACAGGGAGCTAAACCTGGTGCTCTGTGACAACCTAAAGGAGTGGGAGTTTCACAAGGGAGGGGATATTCATGAATTCTGATTCATGTTGATCTATGGCAGAAACCAGACAATATTGTAAAGCAATTATCCTCCAAATAAATAATTTTTTTAAAGTTACTAAAAATAATGGTCCCCTAAATACTCAACTGTATTACTGCAATCTATTTTTAAGTGTTGAAAATGGATTTCCTAGAGTTATCTCATCACGTGAAGCATATGGTGAGTTTTGTTTCATATTCCTGATTTGCCTTTTTTCATTTCTCAGCCAAACAGGTAGGACTCGTGAGATCTCAATGCCTTCCAGGAACTATACTCCGTACACACGAGTCCTAGAGTTGACCACGAAGAAAACTCTGACCTAAGCACTTGGAGACATGCACTTTTCACTGATGGACAAAGGCCCTGGAACCCTGCAGCCTAAAGTCTGGAAAGGGTGACTGTTGCTTCCTCCTGTACACTGTTTTAAGTCCCAGTGGAAATTGCTGAGGTTTTGCTCCACTTCTAAAACATGAGGCAAAGTGGAGGTGGAGGGGGGAGGGCAGGAGAGAGAGGTTTCAAGGTTGTTTTTCAAACCCCCAACTGGTGTATGTATGTACCCTGCTGTACTGGGCTGTCGTTAGCTTTCCATGTAGACACTGAGCCCTGGCAGGAGAACTCTCTATTTTCTGTTTTACTAGACTTCGGTTGGGAGGAAAAAGGGTATTAACTTGAAATTTCATGCTACTCATGCCAGGATCATTTGTTACAGCATGAAGGTTTTATTTACCCGTAAAAGTATTAGAGGCAGTGTTTCTCGGCTACAGGGAAGCCTGTCCATAGGAGCATGGGCACCTGGGGAAATGTGACCCCAGGAAGGAAGGGGCAGGTGCCGAGGACCCATGCAGGGGCTTGGGAGCCTCGGCTGGAGCCAGTCCTTGTGAGGGCAGACACGTTTCATTCTGATGTGCTAATCCCTTGGTTTAATTTGTGCCTTATGCCTTTATGGGGCCAGCTGAAATCACTGTATTTCTTCAACCTGTGATTTAGTTTTTCTTTCTCACTTTAAATGAAAGAGAATTTTGTATGTTGTGGAAATTTAATCACTTAATGCTTTCAGTATCAATTATTGTTTTTGTTAAAAGAATGAATAATTTGTTCCTGCATGCTCTACTTTGATATTATAACCTATGTCACATACGTTTAATAAATGCCATATATTTTGTTCTACTGATGCTGTCATTGTGTGTCATTCATGACTGTGTAGAGGGGTAAAGAACAGAACCAGGTTCTGGACTGTTCAAGTTAGGGCACCATAATTTTTCAATCAGTACAGTCCCTGGAATCATTTATAAACTGTACGAGAGGGTGTGTGTGTTTCTGTATATGTATTTAAACTCTGAAATTTATCTAGTTAACTTACCTTCTAGAAAGATTACGATGCATTCATGTTTATAAAACATTAAAATCATTTTTACTAAAAAAAAAATCCTCCTGTGTGCCCAAACTCCCTGTGCTGTGGTTAGTCGTTCAGTTGTGTCTGACTTTTTGCAACCCCATGGACTGTCACCTGCCAGGCTCCTCTGTCCATGGGGGTTCTCCAGACAAGAATACTGGAGTGAGTATCACTCTAGGGGATCTTTCCTCCTCCAGGGGATCTTTCCAACCCAGAGATTGAACCCAAGTCTCCCTCATTGCAGGTGGATTCTTTACCAGCTGACCTACCAAGGAAGCCCACCCAAACTCCCTACCTCTTACCTTTAAAAGAAAAAAAAAAAAGAGCCAAAGAAAGAAAGCAAAGCAACTCAGTTGAGTAAATGACCATAAGTCGGCATAGTGTCAAAGAGGAAATGGCATATTTTGAAGTCAAATTTGTATTTACATTGGGGTTGTGGGACCTTGGACGTGTCATCAAAGCTCTCTGAATATCAACTTCATATTCTACTAACTTGGGATAATCATACCTACCTGATTGCTTCAGCAGCACATATACTAAAATTGGAACGCTGTACAGAAGATTAGCATGGCCCCTCAGCAAGCAAATCAGATCCCTTATGATTATACAGTGGAAGTGACAAATAGATTCAAGGGATTAGATCTGATAGAGTACCAGAAGAACTATGGATAGAGGTTTATAATACTGTAAAGAAGGTGGTGATCAAAACCATCCCCCAGAAAAGTACAAGTCAAAAAGGTTGTCTGAGGAGGCCTTACAAATAGCTGAGAAAAGAAGAGAAGCAAAAAGCAAAGGAGAAAGGGAAAGATATACACAATTGAATGTAGAGTTCTAAAGAATAGCAAGGAGAGATATGAAAGCCTTCTTCAGTGAACAATGCAAAACAAAGAAATAGAGGAAAACAATAGAATGGGAAAGACTCGAGATCGCTTCAAGAATATTAGAGATACCGAGGGAATATTTCATGCAAAGATGGGCACAATAAAGGACAGAAACACTATGGACCTAACAGAAAAAAGCAGAGACATCACTTTACCAACAAAGAGCCATAAGCTGTGGTTTGTGAGAGCTGGACCATAAAGAAAGCTGAGTGCTGAAGAATTGATGCTTTTGAACTGTGGTGTTGGAGAAGACTCTTGAGAGTCCCTTGGACAGCAAGGAGATCAAACCAGTCAATCCTAAAGGAAATCTGTCCTGAATATTCATTGGAAGGACTGATGCTGAAGCTCCAATATTTTGGCTAACTGATGCGAAGAACTGTCTTCTTAGAAAAGACCCTGATTCTGGGAAAGATTGAAGGTAGGAGAAGAAGGGAACAACAGAGGATGAGTTGGTTGGATGGCATCACTGACTCAATGGACATAGGTTTGAGCAAGCTTCAGGAGCTGGTAATGGACAGGGAAGCCTGGCGTGCTGCAGTCCATGGGGTCAAAATGAGTGGGACATGACTGAGCAACTGAACTGAACTGAAAAGAAGCAGAAGAGATTAAGAAGAGGTGGCAAGAATACATGAAAGAACTGTGTAAGAAAGGTCTTAATGACTCGGATAACCATGATACTGTGATCACTCACCTAGAGCTAGACATTCTGGAGTCCAAAGTCAAGTGGGCCTTAGGAAGCATTACTAGGAACAAAGCTAGAGAAGGTGATGGAATTCCAGCTGATCTATTTCAAATCCTAAAAGATGTGGCTGTTAAAGTGCTGCACTCAAAATGCCAGCAAATTTGGAAAACTCAGCAGTGGCCACAGGACTGAAAAGGTCAGTTTTCATTCCAGTCCCAAAGAAGGGCGATGCCAAAGAATGTTCAAACTACCACATAATTGTCGTCATTTCACATGCTAACAAGGTAATGCTCAAAATCCTTCAAGCTAGGCTTCAACAGTATGTGAACCGAGAACTTCCAGATGTACTGGAAGCTGGATTTAGAAAAGGCAGAGGAACCAGAGATCAACTTGCCAACATCTGTTGGATCACAGAAAAAGCAAGGGAATTCCAGAAAAACATCTGCTTCATTGACTATGTTAAAGCTTTGACTGTGTGGATCACAACAAACTGTGGGAAATTCTTCAAGAGATGGGAATACGAGACCACCTTACCTGCCTCTTGAGAAACTTGTACGCAGGTCAAGAAGCAACAGTTAGAGCCTGACATGGAATGACGGACTGGTTCCAAATTGGGAAAGGAGTATGTCAAGGCTGTATATTGTCACCCTGCTTATTTAACTTCTATTCAGAGTACATCATGTGAAATGCCAGACTGGATGAAGCACAAGCTGGAAGCAAGATTGCTGGGAGAAATATCAATAACCTCAGATATGCAGATAACACCACCCTAATTGCAGAAAGCTAACAGGAACCTAAGGAGCCTCTTGGTGAAGGTAAAAGAGGAGAGTAAAAAAGTTGGCTTAAAACTCAACTTCAGAAAACTAAGATCATGGCATCCAGTCCCATCACTTCATGGCAAATAGATGGGGAAACAGTGGAAACAGTGGCTGACTTTATTTTTTGGGGCTCCAAAATCACCGCAGATGGTGCCTGCAGCCATGAAATTAAAAGATGCTTGCTTCTTGGAAGAAAAACTATGACAAACCTGCTGCTGCTGCTGCTAAGTCACTTCAGTCGTGTCCGACTCTGTGCGACCCCAGAGACGGCAGCCCACTAGACTCCCCTGTCCCTGGGATTCTCCAGGCAAGAACACTGGAGTGGGTTGCACACAGGGTAATAAAAAGCAGAGATATCACTTTGCTGACAAAGGTCTATACAGTCAAAGCTATGGTTTTCCAGTAGTCATGTACGGATGTGAGATTTGGAGCATAAAGACGGCTGAGAGCTGAGGAATTGATGCTTTTGAATTGTGGTGCTGGAGAAGACTCTTGAGAGTCCCTTGGACAGCAAGGAGATCAAACCAGTCAATCCTAAAGGAAATCAATCCTAAATATTCATTGGAAGGACTGATGCTGAAGCCGAAGCACCAATACTTCAGCCACCTGATGCAAAGAGCCAGCTCGCTGGAAAAGACTCTGATGCTGGGAAAGATTGACGGCAGAGGATGAGCTGGTGGGATGGCATCACCGAATCAGCAAATCCCAGGAGACAGTGAAAGACAGGGAAGCCTGGCATGCTGCTATCCGTAGGGTCATAAAGATTCAGACATGACTGAGTGACTGAACAACAAGAAGCATGACACACAAGTTCATGAAGTGTTCCATATTTTTTACACAAAAATAAACTCAAAATGGCTTATAGACTTAAACATAAGACATAACACTATAAAACTCCTAGAAGAGATCACAGGAAAAACATTTTCTGACATAACCTATACCAATGTTTTCTTAGATCAGTCTCCCAAGGCAACAGAAACAAAAAACAAACAGGACTTAATCAGACTCACAAGCTTTTGCATAGCAAAGGAAAGCATAAGGAAAACAAAAACCAAATAACCTATGGAATGGGAGGAAATATTTGCAAACAGTGTGACCAAGAAGGGCTTAATTTCCAAAATATCCAAACAGCTCTCACAACAACAAAAAAAGCAAACAACCCAACTGCAAAATGGAAAGGAGGAGACTTCCCTGGTGGCCCAGTTGCAGGCTGAGCTCCCAATGCAGGGGCCCTGGGTTTGATCCCTAGTCAGGGAACTAGATCCCACATGCTGCAATCAAGAGTTCATGCCACAGCTAAAAGATCCCTCATGCCACAACAAAGATGGAAGGTCCTGTCTACCACAACTAAGACCCAGCACAGCCAGATAAATAAGTAAGTATGAAGGAGGAAAAAAGAAAAACGGGCAGAAGACCTAAACAGACATCTCTCCAAAGAAGAAATACAGATGACCAGTAGGTTCATGAAAAGATGATCAACATCACTAATTATTAGAGAAATGCAAATCAAAACTACAATGAGGTTCCAGCACCCACTAGTCAGAATGGTCATCATTAAAGAGTCAACAAATAAAATATGCTGGGCAGGGTGTGGAGAAAGGGAACTCTCCTATGGCTGCTGGTGAGGATGTAAGTTGGGGTAGCCACTGTGGAAAACAGTATGGAAGATTCTCTGAAAACAAAAAATAGAATGACCATGTATCCAGCAATTCCACTTCCGGGCATAGATCTGGGCAAAACTATAATTCAACAAAAGACATGCAGCCCTGTGTTCACAGCAGGACTGTGCACAATAACCAAGACATGGAAACAACCCAGATGTCTATTTACAGGTGAGTGGATAAGGAAGATGCAGCACATATATACAGTGGAATATTACCCAGCCATGAAAGAGAACAAAATAATGCCATTTGCAGCAACATGGATGGAACAAGAGATGATCATACTAAGTAAGTCAGAAAGAGAGACAAACACCCTATGATATCACTTATCTGTGGAATCTAAGATGTGACACAAATGAACCTATCTATGAAACAGAAACAGTGTCACAGACACAGAGAAAAGACTGGTGGTTGTCAAGGGGGAGGGTGTCGGGGGGAGGGATGGAGTAGGAGTTTGGGATTAGCAGATGCCAACTGGTGTGTGTGTGTGTGTGTGTGTGTGTGTGTGTGTGTGTGTGTGTGTGTATAAAACAGATAAATAACGAGGTCCTACTCTGTAGTACAGAGAACTATATTCAATATCCTAAGATAAAGCACAATGGAAAAGAATATATAAAAAAGAATGTATATCTGTAACTGGATCACTTTGCTGTACGGCAGTAATTAATACAACACTGTAAATCAACTGCACTTTAATTTAAAAAAAATCACACCTACCTGATAGGCTAATGTGAGTGCCAACTGAGGTAGGTCAGGCAGAGGCCTGTCCTGGGGCTTGGTGCACAGGAGGGTCCTGCCATCTGGCGGTGTGTCTTAAAGCACTGCTGTTGAGTCCTGGCTACCTTCCCTCTCCAAGGTGCTTTAGCGAGAGAAGCCTTTTCCTAGCGTGGTGTCAAGGAAGAGAGTTTCAGGAAAAGGCAGATCCGGGGACCAGGAGGTAGTGAAGCAAGACTCAGAGTGGCAGAGTGTTCTGAGAACCCCTGGGCCCCTGGAGAAGCTGGTGGGGAAACAGCTTCTAAATGAAATGTGGTGGCATAAAAAATGTCAGTTTTGGTGAGAGCAAGCAAGAAAGAAAGACTGTTCGGCAAACACTCTACACCCTCCTTCTTAAAACAACCAAAAAAGGAAAAAAAAATCAGTAATTTTAAATTCAAAGAATGCTAGGAATCATTCTATAACATTAAAGGTGGTCTGTCCCTGGGCCTTTTGTATTTATAAATTTTTAAATATACCTGCAACATGTGGAGAATTCTAAACATTATTTGAACTATTCAGAAAGACCACTGGAGGGACTTCCTCAGTGATACAGACTTGAAACAAAAAAAAAAACCCAGAGCTGATCCTTCTTACCCTTTTGTCAAAATCAGTGACACTCAATCTACCATCTGAAACAGAGTGGCGTTCCTCAACCTCCTCCTAAGCACAGGTTTCATGTACACCTGGAGAGAAAAACTAACATCACATAGCAAATTTACTCTGAATTTATTCCAAAAATGTATTCCTATAATAATGCCTCAATTAATATTCTCATTCCAATCCTTCTAGACTTTCTTGAACACACACACACACAGACCATTTACTGTTTTAGAATACACAGGACTCTATACAGAAGCAGAATCACGGCACTCAGGAACGCAGGCTCTTGAGACTATCTCAGCTTAGTCACAAGTGTGTGCCTTAAGCAGGTCACAGAACCTCTTGGAGCCCCTGTAAAATGCGATCAGTGACAGTTCTTTCCCAACTGTCACTGTGTGCAGATGAAATGAGTTAATATCTATGGGGTTCCTAGAATAGTGCAGGGTGCAGAGTAAGCACTTGGAAAGTGTTACCTATGGTTGATAATCACATTTCACTTACACACTACAGCATTCTATATAGGTACAGGTGTATAGAGCTACACTGATGTTTCTGACAGCTAGTTGGATTCTATTTTATTGGTGTACTATGGTTTACTTCGGAGAAGGCAATGGCACCCCACTCCAGTACTCTTGCCTGGAAAATCCCATGGACAGAGGAGCCTGGTAGGCTGCAGTCCATGGGGTCGCTAAGAGTTGGACACGACTGAGCGACTTCACTTTCACTTTTCACTTTCATGCACTGGAGAAGGAAATGGCAACCCACTCCAGTGTTCTTGCCTGGAGAATCCCAGGGATGGGGGAACCTGGTGGGCTGCCGTCTATGGGGTCGCACAGAGTTGGACACGACTGACATGACTTAGCAGCAGCAGCAGCATGGTTTACTTGTCCTATCCCCAGCTGTTGGAATTTTGGAATTGTCTTTACTCTTTTTAAAGCAATCCTCTGATAAGTTCCTAGAAGAGGGATCACTGGGTCACGAGTTAGGTACATTTCAGTATTTCAGTGCATGTGGTCCAATGTAGCCTCTGGAGATTTGAGTTCACTGAAACTCTCACCAACAAAATGAGAATATTCTTTCCCTACCTCTTTGCCAACACTGGGAATGAGAAATGAAGGCATGTGTAAAGTTGGTAGCTTTAGGCAGGCCCGCACCCCTCCCCCAAAAAACAGTGCAGAAAGTACCTTCAGGATATGGCCTGTGGACACCTGAGCTCCGGACTGTGTAGGTGTGAGCTGCAGGCGTGCAGGCATTCCCATGGTCCAGAGAGTGCAGGGCAGCCGACAGGAAACAGGACTGGGCTTACTTAGGAGCTGGCATCCTCCAGGATCCTGGAATCAGAGAAGGCCTGCCGCTTAGTGAGTCAGAAGCTAGAGCTGGCCATCGTGACAAAAGATTCACCATATGTCTGATAGGAGGTTTGGGTTTGGGTGGCATGTGCCCCAGGGAGTTCTTTTTAGGGCTACCTGGGGGAGAGAATGTTTGGTAAGTGTCTGGAGCTTGGTGATGTGACATGGTCTTCCCAGTAGAGGGCACACCAACCAAGACTGATGCCCAGCTGGTCCAAGTGGATTTGTCTACTCGGGGCACCCTCTTTCTCCCCAGTAAATGCCACTGGCCTGCTCCAGGATTCCTTTCTGTCCTGCTTCAGCCCACATCAGACCACAGTGCTCTCCTGGACAGCCAGACTCAGGGGCCCAGTTCAGCTCAACCAGCACATGCCAGGTGCTGGGGAAACACGGATGTGTACCCTCAAGACCTTCATCCTTTCCGAAATTGTTCCCAGTGATTCTGTCTCCTCCCGATCTTTGCTTTCTCTGAATCCCAGGGGTATTTGTTTCCGTCCTATCTTTTCTACTCTCACGTCTGATGACAGACCATCACGTCCAGGACAGAGGGGCCTGGCGTGCTGCTGTCCATGGGGTCACAAAGAGTTGGACTCAACTCAGAGACTGAACAACAACCATATAGGTAAGCTCCTTGGGGGCAGTTTCCTATAAAGGAGGGGACAACATTCCACACCTCAACCAACATGGAGAAATCTGTAAATGAAAAGTATCCAGAAAGAGCCTTGGCCAGAGAAAGTAAAGGAGACTAAGAGTTACCGACCTAGGCATAGCATGCAACTGTTACTCCAGTCTTTACAGCAATTCTGTGTAGAAAATGTCACTACCACCGTTTTGTAGGTAAAGAAATGGAAAGTCAAAGAGAGAGAAAACTTGTATGAAACCGCCAGACCTGACTGACTTCAGAACAGGGGTGGGAAGGCTGGAGTCGGTATTGTCACTAAACTGCAGTAGTCCCATGGGTGGCTCTTGGGTGTGGTGCTCCCATGAGCAGCTCTGCCCAGGAAGGAAATGGAATTGAACCCCAAAGAGGCTGGCTGGGCTGATCATGTGAAACAGCACAGGAGAAGTTTCCAGAGACATGCCTACAATCGACACTAACATTGACCCCTGCTGTTAGTACTAGTCATTACGGTGAAGGAGGTGTTGCACCATGAGTATCTGCACACCCAAGGATTTCCTTTTATTGGACACATATTACAGACTTGATGAATAATGCTTACTTGTGAGTAGGACTGTGTAGAAGGAAAGCAGGGCAAAAAAAAAGTATGTTGGTATAAACAGGATTAAATAAACCATAGACTTCTTTCTCTTATATGCAAATTTGAGAATAACTCACCGGACTTTGTCAGAGGAGGACAAGCCCCAAAGTAAGACGGGAGATGAGTTTCTGGAAAGAGACCAGTGGGAGACTGCTGCTAAATCTGGAGGTAATTTGTTAGGCAGGATTAGACTGCTAATACATGGTGTGAAGTATAAATCAAAGAAATTTTTGCATATGAATGTCCAATGAATTGTTTTAGCACCATCTGTTGAAAAGACTATGCATTTTCCACTGAATTGCCTTTGTACCATTGTGGAAAACCAACTGGTCATATTGGTGCATAGGTCTATTTCTGTACAGTCTGTTATAATGATCTAGTTGCCTGTCTTAACACCAGTCCCACACTGACTTGATTACTGTAGTTTTATCTTAAGCCTTGAAGTCAGGTAGTATGGGCTTTTCGACTCTGTTCTTTTTCAAAGTTGTTTTGATTAGTCTAGGTCCTTGGCATTTCCGTATGAGTTTTACTCTCTGTCAGTTTCTACCTATGGGCTGTTGGGATTCTGACTGACATTGCACTGAATAGATAGGGCTTCCCCGGTAGCTCAGTGGTAAAGAATCTGGCTGCAGTGCAGAAGCCACAGGAAACATGGGTTTGATCCCTGGGTCAGGAAGATCCCCTGAAGTATGGCAGAGTATGGCAACCCACTCCAGTATTCTTGCCTGGAGAATCCTATGGACAGAGGAGCCTGATGGGCTACAGTCGATAAGGTCGCAAAGAGTCAGACACAACTGAAGTGTCTTAGCACGCACGCACACACTGAATGGACAGGTTGTCAAGGAGAAAACCAAGACCCACTGTTGATTATCAGGCCAGCTTGGAGCTGGTAAGACTAGGTGAGTTCCATGCTGGTGCTGCTTCTGTCTTCTTCAGTTCGGAAGGTAATAGGTAAAAACTTTCATGGAATTCTGAACAAAATATTATAAGAAACATTAATTTGTGCCCAAGGGCCATAAAACTGATGTAATTTGAATGCAATAAAATAAAAATAAATGGCAAACAGTTCTTGGGGGCTTTCTCTTAATTTTTCAACACATACTTTTGAGTTTTAACATACAGCATTTACAGCATTCACCTTCCTGAATTGGGGTGGGAGGGGGGTTGAGAAATAATTAGTAGGCAATTTTTTGGCCCTGGGACTTTTCTTGTAAATGTTTTCTTTGGCAGCCATACTCTTGAGAACAGGAAGTTACTCTCTTGTTACAGATTTAAGACTTTTCTGAGCCAAATAACAGAAAGCTGGATTAGTTCTGAAATGAAGGGGGGAAAAAACAACTCTTGGCTCTTGCTGGAGATTAATGACATCTTGCAAATATTTTAATTCTCCCCTTTCCTCTTAACTTGCCACCTCCTAAACAAAGCACATTCAGCCTGAAAAATCTTAACTGGTCATTCTGTGGTCCAACCCTAAAATAAAATATCTTTATGGTACCCACAAATTTATTTTAACAAAATTTTTGATAGGCTGGGGGAAGGAAATAAATGCTGTCTCAAGTTGACCTTTTCTGTCACAAAATCCCAAAACAGAATTTAAAATAGAAAATGCAGTTGTAAAGATGCTACAGTATCATAAAGATTTATCATTTTTTTGACCCTTTAAAATGCATTTTGCTATAGATAAAAATGATAAATCAAGCTTTGTAAACAAAGCCTATATATTGTTAGAGATGCTTGCAAACAACTTCTTACCATTTGTTCAAAATGATAGAATTATATCCTTTGACTACAGCATTTATTAGTCTGACTACAAAACAAGCAAACTGGTTTCCCCCAGAAAAGACTAAGTTCTTTTGAATTAATATCCACTTTTTACATTTGATTCTAGGGGAAAAAAAACAAACACCCAACAACTTGCAATGTCAATGAAGTTTACAACCTGTGGGGACATTAACTACGAAATCAGCGATCTTAATTCCCTGACCAGGGACTGAACCTATGCGTCCTGCAGTGGAAGCGCAGAGTCCTATCCGCTGAACTGCCAAGGAATTTCCTGTAGGAATTCTTAAAACACAGATTCTTTATGAAAACAGATTTAGAAGTGAAGAACACCTTCCTATAACAAGTGATCTCTAGGAAGTGATCTACTAGTGATCTAGGGAGTTTCCATGGTATTACACTCATCCCTCAGTATCAAAAGTGGGGGAATTGTTTCCACGCTCTCCATTCCCACAGATACCAAAATCCACACATGCTCAAGCCCTTATATAAAATGGTGTAGTATTTGCACAAACTTATCCTTTAATTTAAATCATCAAGATTATTTATAATACCTAATATAATGTAAATGCTTTTTAAATAGTTGCCAGTACACAGGCAAATTCAAGTTTTGCTTTTTTTTGAATTTTCCAGTATTTTTTTTCCTTTTCCTTCTTCTGAGTATTTTGGTTCCATGGTGGTGGTGGTTTAGTCGCTTAGTTGTGTCCGACTTTTTGTGACCCCATGAACTGTAGTCCGCCAGGCTCCTCTGTCCATGAGATTTTCCAGGCAAGAATATTGGAGTGGGTTGCCATTTCCTTCTCCAGGGGATCTTTCCAATCCAGGGATTGAACCCGTGGCTCCTGCATCTCCTGTACTGCAGGCAGATTCTTCACCACGGAGCCACTGGAGAAGCCCCATTTTGGCTCTGAGGTTTGTTGAATCTGTGGATGTGGAACCCACATATATGGAGGGCTGACTGTATTGCAGCCTCTCAAAAAAGAAAAGGCCTAAAGTGTCATTTATACTTATGTTTTCACACACCAAACTTAAATGTCTTGGTGCCCGGGAAGTGTGCATCAAGGTGGCAAGGGTCTGTGGTAGGACAATGGGGGCGAGTGGCTGGTGCTGGGGAGGAGCAGGGAGGACGCTCTCCAGGATCACTAGTACATGTCCATCTTAAAGTCACTCAGATTCATAATTTTGAAAAACTCTGTGCTGCCAAACAAACTCATCTGTAGACTGCATGTATGCTAAGTTGCTTCAGTCACGTCTGATTCCGGGACCCTATGGCTCCTCTGTCCATGGGATTCTCCAGGCAAGACTACTGGAGTGAACGGCCATGCCCTCCTCTAGGGGATCTTCCTGAACTAGGAATCAAACTCACATCTCTTATGTCTCCTACACTGGCAGGCAGGCAGGCAGGCAGGTTCTTTACCACTAGAGCTACCTGGGAAGCCCCATCTGTAGATGTGATGTGGCCGAAACCCCACAATTTGCAACCTTTTATTTACATTTTCTAATGTTTTCTTTCTGTGCATTATAAAGAAAACACTTATTCCTTTAAACCACTTTTTTTCTCTAGTCAGCACGAAGTGATGTTCCTCCCACATCATTCATTATAAGTTTGTCTGTCTTCTGCTATTTTGACAACTTCAGGGTTTCTTTTTAACCTTATACACAATCTTAAATTACTCAGAGCTGTCATCCATTAGATATAAAAATTAAATTAAGCCCAAGAATTCTAGGTGATGGAAAACATGATCCAGTCCCATAAGATATGGGCAACCACGGGAGTCCAGCAAAGGCTGATAAAACCCTAAATTTCATCAATGTTGGATGACTATTTATTTAAAGGGAGCTACCTGCTTCCTGGTTTCCTGCATACCAAATATTTCTTTTCAACATTTATGAGCTTAAATAGATGCAGATGTTGCCAAAGAATGTATTATAACATCAATCATCCTAGAATCCTATAATTTAAGCACTGAAAGGCACCTTGGAGTTCATCTGGTTCAATACCCTCATTTTAAATGGGAGAAAACTGAGGCCTAGGAAAATTAACTGGATACAAAGTTGGTGGTACACAGACCCTCTCTTCCCAAAATCATAGTTGTGGACCAACAAATTTCACCACTATCCCTCCACTTCACTTCTCTGATCTGGATCACCTTTACTGTCCATATGCTACGCTTGACTGTTCTCCAAATTTTGGAGAAAATCAAGGAGGACTTTTTCCCCTTGGTCATTCTCCCGAGTCTATGCTATGTGGGCCTCCCTTCTCTTCTCCTATTCCCCCTTGCTGAAACTTTTCAGAGTGGTAATCTTTATGCAAGACAGAAAATTAAAGGTGACCAGACTCTTGATTCTGGCCAGGGTCTCACGAGAGGAGAGGGGTGGATAGTTTTCTCTAAATCCATTTTGCTGCTGATCATTGATTTCTTTGTTTCATGGCCTCCAATGTACACTGGATTCCAAAGAGTGAGACATAAACGGTGTGCTGGCACTGAAGTAGAGACCTGGTTCTTCTTTCCCTCCACTAAAGGCACAACTCTCAAGTCCCTCTCCTATGACACTTGGAAGAAAATTATTAAATCTCACCCTTTAGTGACTTTGCAAATTACCTTCCTTAAACAACGCACCGGATGTTTTACCAAGAATCTTGGGTGACAAGACCCATGTAAGTATAGAAGGATCTGCCCTTCAGCACAGAATCTGAACCGATCTAACCAAACTTTGGTTTTAATATCCTCGCTTTTTGCCTACCCTACATATTCTCCAAATTGTGAAAAGGTGGTCTTCTGCGGTCTTTCTGCCACCTCAACTCTCTGTTGTAAAACTCTCTCTGGTCTACTCTTCCTCTCCAATGCCTCAAAATTCTATTTTCTCCCTTTCTCTTCTAACAAAGCCCACTTTTTAGTGTAGATCATCACCTCAGCTAGCCTTTTGTGAGTAAGCCATTTGGAACAAATTCACACTCTAGTGTAAATGACTGATAGGCCACAACCCTTCTAGAAATATCTACTGTCTCAAAGGAAGATCCTTGTTAACCTAGTAATTCTTTTATCGGTGGAATTTTAGCCAATCCATCAAAGGGAAGTGAAGTAAGTCAGCAGAGGGGAAGTGAAGTCAGACTTGAACAAAGAGAACAGACTTCTGGCTGCCAGAGGTGGGGTGGGGTCGGGGGGAGTGGGTAGATGGAGTGGGATTAGCAGATGCAAACTAGTCTATATAGGATGGATAAACAATAAGGTTCTACAGTACAGCACAGGGAACTATATTAAAGATCCTGTGATAAACCATAATGAAAAGAATATAGAAAAGTATATATGCATAACTGAATCACTTTGCTGTACAGCAGAAATTAACACAACATTGTAGATCAACTATCCTTCAATAAAATGTAAGTAAAAAAAAAAAGTCTTTCTCCTAATGGGAGAGGAGGGGTGTCAGCTACAATGTCTGTATATTCTATAACACATATCAGCACATGCTTGCTTTTTTTTTTTCCAGATGAATTCAAGGGTGGTTTAATATTTAAAAATTAATAAAAATTTACCATATTGAAAGAATATAGGAGTAAAATCATATTATTATATCAACATAATTTTTTTGCAGTTTTAAACCTTTTATTTTGTATTGGGGTATAGCTAATAAACAATGTTGTGACCGTTTCAGGTGGAGAGCAAAGAGACTCAGCCATAGATACACATGTATCCATTCTTCCCCAAACTCCCCTTCTATCCAGGCTGTCACATACATTGAGCAGAGTTCCTTGTGCTTCAGTACATGGAACTGTGTGTTCCAGTAGGTCCTTGTTGGTTATCTATTTTAAATATAGCAGTGAGTACATGCTTTCTTTCAAGAAGGTGGTTTTTTTTTTTTTTTCCTGGTTTATGAGTTTATTCATATGAAAAATCTCATAGAAGGACTTCCCTGGTCCTACCTGGTGGTCTAGTGCTTAAGAATCCACCTGCCAATGCAGAGACACTGGTTCAATCCCTGGTCTGGGAAGATTCCACATGCTATGGGGTAGCTAAGCCCATGTACTGCAACTATGGAAGCCTGAGTGCCTAGAGCCTATGCTGGGCAACAAGAGAAGTCACCAATGAGACTAGAAATCACCCGTGCAATGCAACTAGAGAAAACCTACTTGCAGCAATGAAGACCCAGTGCAGCCAAAAAGACAAGCAAATAAATAAACAAACAAGTGTTTTTTTAAATGGGCAAAGGATCTGAACAGACATAAAAATAAAATTCACAGAGGTGTTAATCACCATCAGTCACATATCTAACCAATAAGTGTTGCTAATTACAAAGTAAAATCACCTGGAACTTTAGCGCACCAATTTTTTTTCCCTGAATTATCTCTTTCCATGCTAACAGAAATATCATAAAACACTGTGGTGGCCTGAAATGAGAAATTTGTCACCAAACAACACTCAACCGTGTGAAAGTCTGAACAGAAAAGTGTTCTTTTCCTTTGACTTGAACCTTATTTGACTGGGATTTTCTCACCAGAGTCTTCCTATTTTTTTTCCATGGGCAACTGCCCCCTTGATTAATCCCATTTCCCTCAGTCTTAGTTTTTCCAAGCAGCTGAGCAAACAAAGATGGAGGCAGCCATTTTAACGTGCTTCCTCCCTCAAGCCCTCTGGGATGGGCCGTCTGTTCATCCTGTTCATAAACCAACGGCCTGAATGTGCTTGGAGAAAGCAGCAAGGATCTTCTGTCAGGATTAATTTTAATAGTTCCACAGTCTGTCACTGGGGAACCACAGTCCTGGAAAATGGCTTTAAATTACTATTTGCTGATAAAGAGACAGATATGAGCTGAAAATTTGGTTCCTTGTTTCAAACAGTTTGGATAACTCATGTAAGACTTTACCTGTAGTGTGGAGTGCAGGCACTTTACAGCCTAAACTCTTGGGTAGCTGAGGAAAACCTTTTGTTGCGGTGGCATCACAGTGAAATGCAAAGGGGGGAAACGTGACATTCTGTAGAAGTACAAAAATTTTAGAGCTGGAAGGGAGATGAATTTGTGGGTGAATTCCTCAGCATAAAGCTTCCTATGAAACCTTCTATTTCTGATATCTGTGGAGAGAAACTGATTCCCCTTGTTGCCCCTTCCAGTTTTTTGTCTCCCTCTCTACCAATTTCTTCCTCTTTCCTCTTTTCACTCTGTTTTTCTCATACCCAATTCCAATTGCCTGTTCCTTCCCTTACTTTCTCTTCCCTAACTGGCAAGGCTGCTGTCAGTTAATTGTTAAGTTCTGTGCTAAGGCACAGGTGAGGCAGCTAGCAAGACTGACCGACCCATCAAGGGACTTCCCTGGTGGTTAGGTGGCTAAGACTCTGTTCTCCTAATGCAGGGGCCCTGAGTTTGATCCCTGGTCAGGTTACTACATTTTCCTAACAGACTGATGCTACTAGGCTTTGTATTAGTCAGGGGTCAAGACTGAAGGCAAAAGAAGAGGGTGGCAGAGGATGAAATAGATAGCATTACCAACTCAATAGAGACGAATTTGAGCAAACTCTGGGAGATAGTGAAAGACAGGGAAGCCTGGCGTGCTGCAGTCCACGGGATCGCAGAGAGTCAGACACGATTTAGCAACTGAACATTAGTTAGGGGTCATCAGAGAAAAAGATCCAGTAGGGTGTTTGTGTTTGTGTATCAGCCATTATGAGAGAGAGATTCATTTTAGGGAACTGGCTCAGGTAATTATCACTGCAGGGTAGACCATCAAGTTAGAGAACCAGGAACTTAAAGTCTGGAGGCTGTCTGCTGGCAAAATTCCTGTGGGGGTGGGGTGGGGGGAGGGGTGGTCAATCTTTGTTCTCTAAAGGGCTTCAGCTGATTGATGAGGCCCACGCACATTTTAGGGGGTGATTGGATTTACTCAAAGTCCAATGATTTGAATGTTAATCTCAGCCAAAAAATAACTTCACTGAAACATGTAGAATAATGTTAGACAAATTTATTCACTTGTGGGGCTTCTCTGATGACTCATGGTGAAGAATCTACCTGCCCATGCAGGAAACATGGGTTTGATTCCTGATCTGGGAAGCTCCCATATGCTGTGGAGCAACTAAGCCCATGCACCACAACTTTTGAGCCTCGGCTCTAGAACCACAGCTACTGAGCCCATGTGTCACAACCACTGAATGCTGAGAGCCCTAGAGCCCATGTTTGGCAACAAGAGAAGCCACTGCAATGAGAAGCCCACACACTGCAACTAGAGAGCAGCCCCTGCTCACAGCAACTACAGAAAAGCCTGAGCAGCAAAGACCCAGTACAGCCAAAAATAAATAAATAAAAATTGGAAAAAAAAAAATCTCTTCACTTGCTAAGCCTCTTGGTTACTAATTAAAGAACTAGATAGTTGGTGCACCCCTTGTGAGGAATTCAGATTTGTATTATAGTACCTTGAAATCCTAAACTATGTTGTGTAAAAGATTCTATCCTATACCACTGAGAATATTTTCACAAAAATTATGGTCAACGTTTATATAAAAAGCTTAAGATCTGCAATATATAAAGGGTATTTCATTAAGAAGGTGAATATGAGGGAAAGACAGGGAAAAAATTATGAGAGGGAGATTTATCAATTAGTATCTGCTACCTGCTGGGAGGGATTGGGGGCAGGAGGAAAAGGGGACGACAGAGGATGAGATGGCTGGATGGCATCACCAACTTGATGGACGTTAAGTCTGAGTGAACTCCAGGAGTTGGTGATGGACAGGGAGGCCTGACGTGCTGCGATTCATGGGGTTGCAAAGAGTCAGACACGACTGAGCGACTGAACTGAACTGAAATGACCTGCTTTAAGGGAGACAGAAAAGCACAAATACAGCTCCTTGATGGAATTCCCTGACTTCACATTTTGTTAGAAATCACCATGCAAAACACACCTTGAGAAGCACGGTATGTTCTAAGCACTATAGTTATGCTCAGAGAGTAATTTGGGTTGGAATAATCTAGGAAGGCTCAGGGAGGAGGTGAGACTTGAACTAAGATTTCTAATGGACTAGGGGAAAAGGGACAGCCTTCCACAAAAGGAAAACAGCTGGGGGCAAAATTCTGAGGCTTGAGAGAAAGCATCCTTGCTTGGAGGGTGCCTGTGGCCCAGGTCTGAAGAAAGGGTTTACTATCACCAGGGTAGGGGGATGGGGGTGAGGAGGTGGGGAGGGAATAAAGGCCTTCAGGTCCGGTCCAGGAATAGAGGGAGAAGGCTAGAGTGAAGAAGGCCTTGGGGGAGCTTGCCACAGGACAGATACCTGACAAGGGCTTTACTTAAGTATTTCTCATTTAGAAAGATATGGAGCAGGTTACTGAAATCCTTGTTTCAAAGCAGAGTTTATGTTGAGACTTTTGATACGTTAAACTGATTAGAATGGACTAGATAGCAAGGATACAGAAGCAATTTCAGCTGTACTTCCTGAAGTACATATTTTATCTAGAGCTTCCCTCTGATTGGGAGGGAATTGTTTGTTACAGCACCTTACAAAGCACTAGCAAATGTAAATTTTCCGTATCACAGAAGGGAGAGACTGGGGTTGGAGGTTATAGGGTCTTTCAAACCTCACAACTGATGTCTGACTATAGCACACTTCCTACTTTTTTCTTTGGGATCCAGCTCTCTTACCTGAACTATAGAGAAGAATTAGGTGTTATATTGGAGAGTTAGCAGTTACACTGCTTTCCTCAACAGCCTAAAAAACTTTCTTGCCCTTTGGAAGATTTTTGAATCGGGGTGGCAGAAAGACCACCTGGACATTTGTGTCTAAAACCTATGTTCTCACTAGTTCTGTACCTGGGAAAACTTCAGTTTTTGTGCCTTTGTTTTTCTAAGGGCAAAACGGGTAATTGAGAAAAAGAGGTTCTCCGTTTGCTTGTGCAGCACCTCCCACTATCATCACCTCTTGTGTGCCTTTGAAATCGTGTGTGTGTGTGTGTGTGTGTGTGTTGGGGAGATGCATTTTGTATTGTTACAAGGATTCAGGAGTGTGTGTGTTGGGGCGGGGCGGGGGGCGCGTTTTGTATTGTTAGGATTCAGGAATGGCAAACAAACTAGAGGGCAGAAACCCAGACATCAAATAGACACCAAACGTGCAATACCTGAGGCAGTCCTGAAAACGAGGAAAAGTCTTGCTTCAAATGCCACAGAGCTGCCTTAAGAAACGCTGATGGTTCTGAATGATCCTTCCAACATTAATGTTTGAGGTCTTCATTAAACCCAGAACTAGGAAGGCCACGCCATAGGCCAGGGCTTCACGTGCCGGGTACATACCCCAACTTCACTAATGGTTAACCAACTCATCACTCATGTTTCCACATGTCTTTCACTTCTTGGTTATTCCTTCCTTGGTGCCCATAGCCGTCTTACAATTCTTCCATTTGTTACTTGATTAATGCCTGCTCTCCTCCTGCACTCAGTAGACTCCTTAAGGGCAGGGCCCCAGGAGCTCACTTTTTCTGAATACTCCAGAGGAGACCCAAGGCACAGGTGAAGAACAAGCAACTAGAAAGCGCGCCCCGCCGGCGCGTGACGTCACCCCGCTATTCCCGCCCCGGCAGCCACTCCCTCAACTCTGTCCCTGTTTGTTTCCGGCGTTTCAATAAAGCTCGATTCGGCTAGAAGAAGACCTGTTCTTCCGGGAAAATGGCGACTCCCGCTCGTTCGCCGGAGTCCCCGCCGGCCGCGGATCTGGCGCCAGCTACGGGGGCTGCCGAGGACGCCGAGTGCCCACCGCCTCGCCAGCCTCAGCCCCCGCAGAATGTCCTCGCTGCCCCGCGGCTTCGAGCCCCAAACTCCCGAGGACTTGGGGCAGCGGAGTTTGGCGGAGCTACGGGAAATGTTGAAGCGCCAGGAGAGACTTTTGCGCAACGTGTAAGCTTGGGTCCCGCGAGGTCACCGCAGGGTTCCTCGGGTTCGGCACCCTGGGACGCGCCCCTCCCCGCCCCCATCCCGATCTCTTTCCTGGAAGGTCACCTTGTCTTAGGTCCGTGTCAGGCCCGCGGGCTAGTGGCCGGCCTACAGTCACAGAGCTACCGCGTACGGCCCGGGCGCCGGGCGCCTGTGTTTCTGGCTCTCCAGCGTTTCGGCTCCTCATCAGCTTCTCGTTGATTTTATTTACTCAGTGCCTGTGTCGGCCCTCCAAGGGGAGGGTCTGTATCCCAAATCCTTTCGCTCCCTTTACCCCAAATAGTGCCCCAAACACCTAGTCAGTTTCATCTCTAGATCCCAGTTTTTTTTTTACAGGAACTGTAGGAAATGGGAAGAGTAGGGTAAAACAGTGGCTTATTAGGCAAAGTAAGTTTGATTCACACTTAGCTGTTAGACTTAATGGATTTTAGCAGAGGATCGGTGTAACAATAATGATTTTTTAGGAAGCTTATTTTAGCAGGTTGGTGCAGGATAGTTTGAAGGAATAAGAGGTAGAAGAGACTAGGAGGTATTTTCAGAGAAGTTCCCCAATAAGGGGATTCTAAGAAAGTGAACTAGAAGGGTAGCTGTGGGATTGGGGAGACTAGATCAGGCTTAGGATCATTTGAATATGTGGTTGACAGAGATGGCTGAAGTTTCCAACCTGTATGGAGCACCATTAATAAAAGTAGGAAAGCTGGAGGAGGATAATAGTCTGAGATTGATTTTACTTACTGGAGCTGAGTTAATGGAAAAGTTAATTATATTTGATTAAAAGTTGGAGAAGTGGTCATGAGGCTGGAGAAAGAAGAGAACATTGGGAAAAGACAGACATCTCAACTGGGAGGAATGTTAATAGAACTGGGAGGAATGTTAATAGAATTGGGAGAATCAATGTAGTGTCATAAAGAATAGAGGGTGTGAGCTGTAACCTTCCCTCCACATTTATTGTATGGCTAAAGAAAAGGAAATCAGAAAAGGAACTTTTGCCACTTAGCCAAAGTGGCAAATGATCATGTGGGGACTTCCTGGTAGAGAACTATTTTGACTGTGAGAATGAGTGAGTTAACTTTTTAGTCTCAGGACCGCTTTAACTCTGAAGACTTACAGAACATCTTGAAGAGCTCTTGTCGTATGTGTGTTATATCGACTGATAGTTATTGTCTTAGGAGTTACAAGTGAGAATCTTTAAAACACAAGAATACAGAAACACACACATTCTATTAGCCATCAGAACAATGCTATCATCCATATCATGTGGCCTCTGGAAAACTCCCCTGTACTCATGGTAAGAAAAGGAGAATGAAAATGACAAATAGTACCTTAGTTATTATAAAAAATAGTTTTGACCTTACAGATCCATCCACCTCCCCTCACCAGGAAGGTCTTGGAAATCACACTTTTAGAAACTGATTTGGGGGATGTCTTATATTAATATCATGCTTAAAATACTTTTGCAGAAATTCTAATTGTTAATAGATGAGACAAACGAGACATAGTCCCTAATCATCCTGTAGTCCCTTGTTTTGAGGGGTATTTGGGTAACGATTCTCTTATTTCATTCCTGTTTTGGGGCAGCTGGAAATCAGTTTTTTGACTTAAAGGTCGATTTTTCTCCCTTTGAGAATACTACTGTGTATATCTCAAGTTTAAAAACATGGCTGTATGTAACATATACCTATTTTTTTCCTTTTGTAGAAAATTCATTTGCAAATTGCCCGACAAAGGTAAAAAGATCTCAGACGCTGTCACCAAACTGAAAGCTGCCATTACAGAACGTGAAGAAGTTAGAGGAAGAAGTGAACTCTTTTATCCTGTTAGCTTAGACTGTAAGGAGAGGCAAAAAGCGATTGCAGTTGTTGATGGGGACAGAGATAAGGCCCAGAATTCTGACCAGATACTTGACACTTCATCACCCGTTCCTGGCTGTTCCTCTGTAGCTAACATCACATCATCTCAGACAACTTCACGACAACAGGGACTGGCACATCCGACTCGCGGAGGTGATGCTGAGGCAGCTGAGGCTGAACACACAGTGAGCGAGCACCCAACTTCTAGCAGCAGAGCCCCAGCGCCTTCCTCATCTCAAGCTAGTGAGGGTCTCCCTCAGCATTGTGCCTTAGGTCAAGTGGAGGATCATCCTGGCAGCTCAGACAACCTGTTCATTGATAGATTACAAAGGATCACAATTGCGGATCCGACTGAACACCACTCAGAAGGAAACCAGAGTCCTGAGAACTTGGCCGGCCTCTGGAGTGGGCCGCAGAAGAAGCCTCATTACATGGAAGTGCTGGAAATTCGAGCCAAAAATCCCATGCCCCCGCCACATAAATTTAAAACCAATGTGTAAGTACCATCGGAAACAGGCTTGTCACAGGAGCATAATACTTGTTAAACTCCAAAAACTGGGAGACTGCGTTAAGTTCAGTGGACTTGGTGTGAGAACTGCTTGTACTTGGGAATGAGCGTATTGTAGAAGCAGTAAAACAAACATGGCTGGAGTGGAGGATTCCTGCTGAAAAATGCTTTCTTTTTTTAGCCAAGTAATTGAAAAGGTTTTCAGTAGCAGATGGAGCATTAAACTTCAGGATACTTAGGCAAAATTTTATATAAAACATAGAATTAGAGAATTTATTATAATTGTTTCCAGAACCATATTCTTGTACATAGCTCCTCCTCTAACCAGACTATAAGCTAAGAGGAAAACAATTGTAGGAACTGATGGCCTTTCTCAGTAAAAAATATTTGTGTGCTCACTGTATGTAACAGTAGGTGCTGTGACGAGACGAGAGTAAAGATTCTGTTCCTCATAGAGTGTAGGGTCTAGATGAGGACTCGAGGCTTACACACTTGGAAGAACGTTAAAGTATATAATCATTTTAGGAGGAAGGGAGCTGAGAAAGGGTTAACAAAGCAAAACAAGTTTGGGCAGGAGGGGCAAGTGAACTGTACTTCTAAGTTCCTTGTCATAGTTGTTTCTGAGATCTTCAGAAAAAAATCTCTTCAAAAAGTTTTATTTATGTATGTGCAGTTATAACACTCAAATCAGGGAGTAGTTTTATAAGACATTAATATCAGATACAGGGAGCTTCCCTGGTGACTCAGTGGTAAAGAATCCACCTGCCAATGCAGGAGATGCAGGTTCGGTCCCTGGGTCAGGAAGATCCCCTAAAGAAGGAAATGGCAACCCATTCCAGTATTCTTGCCTGGGAAATCGCATGAACACAGGAGCCTGGCAGACTACGGTCCATGTGGTTGCAAAGCCTCTGACACAACTTACCAACTAAACAACAACAACAGATATAAAGTTTAACCACTACTGCTTTTCTTTGAAAAACTGAAAGCTTGTAGTTACAAGTACCTAAACCAATTTTTTTATTATTATTATAGAGACTTTAAAGTTCAATTGTATCTCACTGTTCATTTTTTTAAACCTCAAAACTATTTGTTCTGCATAGAAAACCAGAACAAATAGTTTTGAGTAGAAAACCAGAAGAGAAGGCAATGGCACCCCACTCCAGTACTCTTGCCTGGAAAATCCCATGGAAGGAGGAGCCTGGAAGGCTGCAGTCCATGGGGTCGCTGAGGGTCGGACACAACTGAATGACTTCACTTTGACTTTTCACTTTCATGCATTGGAGAAGGACATGGCAACCCACTCCAGTGTTCTTGCCTGGAGAATCCCAGGGACAGGGGAGCCTGGTGGGCTGTCGTCTATGGGGTCGCAAAGAGTCAGACACGACTGAAGTGACTTAGCAGCAGCAGAAAATCAGAATTAATTTTTAGTTAGGAATAAAAAGTAATCTTTGATTAAGTAATTACTCATCTTGTGTGTGGTGAGGTATCTTTCCTCACTTCGAGGGAGGCAGAAAACCAAAAGCATTTTCTAGTCAATACATACAACAGAGAATACACTGACCCTGATTCTGTATTGTGGTCCTTTAGCTGGAAGTGGGAGGAGAGGAAGGGAATATCCGTGAAGGTTCCCAAGGGAAGTTTGTGAGCCATAGAGACAGGTGCACTCATCAGAAGAGGCTGGGCTTTGGGGAGCCAGGTGGTAGACAGTTAGAAGTGGCAGGGGATGCAGGTGTCTCTGGGCTGCCTCTTGCATGCTCTTTTGGCTCTTCTGATGCGGGAGGCTGCCTCTCATCCATTCTAGCCCTAGTCTACCCAGAACTTCAGATTTGCACAGTTCAGTTACCTATGAAACCTGGCGACATGGGGGTGATCTGTGCACCTAAGGTTTGTCCTGTACATAGTAGAACTCACTTCTTCCCAGACTACTTTGTCCCATATTCCCTTAGCCAGTAGTGCCAGCACCTTCTTTCTTCCCCTCCTTTCCATCTCTGCCAGCCATGGGACCTCACAGTGTATTTCCTGGACCTTCATCTCTAATCATCCTTATGTTCATCTTTTCTCCTGTCAAAGTGAAGATGCTCATCACTGTCCTGGCCCGTAGTTGTGGTCTGTCCTGGCCTAGTCTTAACTCTACCAGTCCATCCTGTCCACTGCTGCCAGAGTGCAGTTTGTAGAAGACAAACCTGAACCTGTTATGCAGACTAGAAGCCTTCCATGTGCCTGCACCCAGCCTGCTGCCCCAACCTTTTCTGTACTCTCCAGCTCCCATGCTGCAGCCCTGTCAGTCCTTACTCTCTGGTGAAATGCCGTCAGAGATCCTATCATTTACACGTTGAATCCATATTATTCCAAGACTCCTCAGATTGCACTCTTTTTGAAGTGTTTCTGCCAGCCATCCTGTCTCCCATTACAACAGGCCATTCCCTTGTCTGTGTTCCAGTGGGCCTGTGCCATAGTACCCATGATATTACATCACACTGAAACTGTTCACAAGTTTAATTCCCTCTGCTAGACAGTAAGCCCCTTCACAGGTGTTTTTGAATGAGAATAGGCTTCAGCTCGATCATAAGCTTTTGGGGGGGCTTCCCAGGTGGCTCAGTGGTAAAGAATCTGCCTGCCAATGCCGGAGACGTGGGAGATGAGGGTTCGATCCCTGGGTGGGGAAGAGCCCCTGGAGGAGGAAATGACAACCCACTCTAGTATTTGAAGAGAGAGGGGAAAGGCAATGAGTCTAGCTATCTGTTAGAGGAATGCATTGTCAAATTACTCTGCAAAAAAGGTGCCAATTTATTTGTTTTTGAGGTAAATATATTTAAATATTTTTATTAAATATTTAAATATTTTAATAAATATTTAAATTAAATATTTATTAAATATTTTATTAAATATTGAGGTAAATATATTTAAAAAGAATGTTTTATCAATGCATGTAAATAGTGGTAAAGGCCTTACTATTACCTTTGTAGAGCAGTTAGCTGACAAGGTTAAAGGCCACTTGTGTTGAATGCTACAAATGTGTGTCTGTGAAAAGGTGGTGTAACATAAGGGTTGCTTCCTGCAGATTACCTTCACAGCCCCGTGATTCATCGAGTGCTTGTCAGGGCAGAGGGTCTCCCGTCTCCTCAGAGGAGAGGCGGCGCAGGGACAGGAAGCATCTTGATGACATCACAGCGGCCCGGCTTCTGCCACTGCACCACCTGCCGACACAGCTGCTCTCCATAGAGGAGTCGCTGGCACTTCAGAGACAGCAGAAGCAGAGTTACGAGGTATTTAGAGCATGGCTCGTTCCTGTCTGCATGTTGGACGCTGCTTATATGAGTCAGAATTTACTCTAGGCCTTCGGTTTTCACAAAAGCTAGGTTGGCATGGATTTTCAAGGCACCCGTTTTTAAAAGCCAGTTTTCGTCCTCTCAGTTCATTCAGTTATTGCCTAGTTGTAATTAAGCATTGAGGAATTGTTTCTTACCTTGTTTGACCCTAAATGCCTGTCTGAAGTTATTTTTAGGTTGAATTAAACCGTTCAGTTTGGAGTTGGGTTTCCTGGCAGAGCAGTAATAATTCCACTTCAGTCCCACCTACCTGTACTACCCGTGGCCTGAAGGAGGGACATATGAGTTCGAGTGGGTTGGGGGCAGCCTGAGAAAAGTGAGCCAGATGAGGAATGAGCGTTGCGGCTTGCCAGTCAGTCAGTGACACCATCACTGGGCGTCTGCAAGCACATTGCCACTGTTTAAGATTTACTTAGGCTTTTTATTGCATAGTAATTTTCATGGGAGTTAATTTGGAGAGGGATAATCAGTTTTTAGTATTTTTTGATTTTTCACTGTGGCACTGAAATGTCACTCTCGAGCCTAGAAGCCATGATCTAATCTAGGAAAGAAGACTCTTCCAGTTGGAGGGTCAGCACAGCATTGGTGGTTTTTGACATTTGATGGCTCAAATTGTTCTTCAGGGTTGTCTATGCACATGCCCATATGCTTGAAAATATTTTCCTGTGTATAACTGTCGCAGTGCCAAGCTGATGGCTCAGCTCTCTTACAGCAGTTGGATATTTCAGTGCACATTGTTTATCAATGGAAGTCTGTCGTCACCCTGTAGCAGGCTGGTAGCTCTCTCCAGCCCTGCCCTGTGATGTCTGTGCCTCATTCTCTCGGAGGGCGGTAGAGAACCCAGAAATAAAGGGGCATGCCATTCTAATGAAACCGGTTCTATTCCAGTGACTTCCCATTGAAAAATTGTAGGAAAAGGTATGGGTGTCTAACTTTTTGCTTTTTTGTCTTAAAGGAGATACAAGCCAAGCTCGCAGCACAGAAGCTAGCTGAAAGACTAAATATTAAAATGCAGAGCTATAATCCAGAAGGGGAGTCTTCAAGGAAATACCGAGAAGTAAGGGACGAAGATGATGATCAGTCCTCCGAGGATGAATTCTGAAGATGGACGTTCAGATCATCTCCTAAATCTCTGCCTGTTGAGATCTCATTATCTTACATCAGACTGCCTAACAAGTATCAAGATCAGTGTCAGACATTGTTGAGAGAAAGAATTTTGTAAAGTCACACTAAGGAAACTATCAAAAGAGCCCACTTTCAGATGATAACTTTCATGGGCTTGAAAAGTTGAATATTTGAATATTGTGTTTAATGACACTATATTAAATTTTGGCAGTATGTTATGTCCTGTGTTGGTCTGATATTTTAGTATATAGTAAGCACATTTTTTTCTCTAAGCCAAATGAAAGCAGGTGATTAAACTGCTTATTTCTTTATACTTACCTCTACCAAATAATGTTTATTACATGTCTTAGTGAATTATTTAGTTGTCCCAGGCATCACCTAAAATGAATTATGAAGATATAATTCCCTCTTTTTTTGAAGAACAAAGGGAGAAGTCTAGAGAATTTTGTGCATGTTTGCATGGGGGCTGTTACAGTATTGGACATTAAATACCAAGGAAGACACTCAAAGAAAATGCTTAAATATTTGTTTCTTTCTGTCTTTCCTTAGGAAATATGTTTTCTTTCTTCTCATAAGGAATACGCGGTACTTTTAGTTAATTCTAGAGGGTGGGTGGTCTTTCTAGATGACCAGATTTGCCTGGTTATGGAGTAACATGAGGAACAGGAAAAGTCTTAAGGTGATGGATGTTTGTGAAGGGAATAGCTGTTGGTGGTGGTTTAGTCGCTCAGTTGTGTCCAACTTTTGCGACCCCATGGACTGTAGCCTGCCAGGGTCCTCTGCCCATGGGATTTTCCAGGCAAGATTACTGGAGTGGGTTGCCGTTTCCTTCTCCAGGGGATCCTTCTGACCCAGGAATTGAACCTGTGGCTCCTGCATCGCCTGCATTGCAAGCAGATTCTTTACTGCTGAGCTACTGGAGAAGCCCTATCTGTTGTTAGGCTTGGCCTGACTTGACTTCATTGTTCTAGCAGATGATAGGTTCAATTTGATAAGAGAACCAAAAAAATTTCTGAAGCTACAGTTGGTTTCTTATCAATATATATTGCTTCCCCGCCCCCTCCAAAAGAGACTTATGTAGGCTGCAGAAACCTCAATTTCATGTATGATTTCAAAGGATTATATGGTTGTCTCCAGAGAAATTAACACATATGTTGCCACAGTTTTGTCTAACATGTTGGTGCCTTTAAGCAGTGTTGAAAGAATAAAATATTAATTAGAGCAACCTGAAAATGCTAATGGTGATGTTTTACTGCTGGTTAATTAAATGTAACTTAACTTTGAAGGAGGCTTTGCATATATAAAATTTGAATTAGAATACATTTAGGCAGATATAGGTGTGGTAGGAAGGGCTCAGTTCTGTGTCCTGTCCTTTTGGGAGTAACTTTATCGCCCTTTTGCTTTCCTCCCCTCATAAAGCAAATATAGGAATATCCTGCACAGTTTTGTTATTTTTAGTTTTTAAAACTAATTATGAATGATTTCACATCCTAAAGTTATTTGACGCTCCTTCTTTATTAAAATAGTCATTCAGTTATGTCCAACTCTTTGTGACCTCGAGGACTGTAGCCCGCCAGGCTCCTCTGTCCATGAAATCCTCCAGGCAAGAATACTGGCAAGGGTTGCCATTTCCTTCTCCAGGGGATATTTCCAACCCAGGATTGAACCCAGGTCTCCTGCACTGCAGGCAGATTCTTTACCGTTTGAGTCACCAGAATAAATAAACGTTATTCCTGGAAAACCTGATAATGGGAGGGCTCCCATGCATGTACATGCAGTCCCCTGTAATCCTACCACCCAGAGAAGGCCTCTGTTAATATTTGGGTACAAGGACATATGCAGACTTTTCTATGCATAGCTATACATTTTCAATAATGCAGTTGTATGCTGGTTAATGTTCTGCTCTATATACTGTTAACATTTCCACATACTAAATATTTCACATTTAGATAGCTGCAGAATATTCCATTTTATGGGTGTGTCGTAACTTTGAACATCAATTTGTTTCACGATGTGTTCATTATAATGCAAATTGAAATGATACAATCAACATCTTATGTCACATCTGTAAAAAAGTGACTTATTTCCAAATGGTACCTTTCTAGAAGGAATTGCTAGGTGAAAGTAAATTTTTGAGACTTGATATCCATCACTCGCCACAAAGGCTGTTTTCCTTAATGTTCCCACTAGCAATATATTAAACTATCAGAATTGCAAGTTGCAATTCAAAATATTTGCCAATAATTCCAGAAAAGGGCTTCCTTTAAAATGTATTTCTTTGATTATAAATGAAGATTTGAGAGTCTTGTCATGTTTATTGACCATTTTCATTCATTGTTTTGAGCATTGCTTCTTCATATCTTTCCTATATTCTCTTGGCGAGTTTGCCAATTTTATTGGTTTATAAATTACTTTATGAATTAAGATGTCTTTTTGTCATGTGTTATTACTGTTTTCAACATGTGACTTGCCTTCTAATATAGTTGGTGGTGTTTCTGTGTAGTTGTTTTCTTAGCATCTGCCTTTTGCAGATGTGCTGTGTGTATGAGTGTGTGCTCAGCTGTGTCCAGCTCTTTGTGACTCCATGAACTTTAGCCCGCCAGGCTGCTCCACCCCTGGGATTTCCCAGGCAAGAATAGTGGAGTGGGTTGCCATTTCCTACTCCAGGGGGTTTTCCTGACCCAGGGATCGGACCTGAGCCTCATGTCTCTTGTGTTGGTGGGTGCATTCTTTACCACTAGTGCCACCTCGGAAGCTCCTGCAGGTGTGCTAGGGCATGCTTTTCCTACCCCAAGGATTGGTACAGATTTATCCTTATTTTCTTTTGGTACTTTAAAAAATTTCACTTTTATACTTTAATTAAGAAGGAAATTTTTAATCCATCTCAAACTTGGGAATATTGTATGAGGTGAGATTTAGTTTTCTAAAAATTTGCATTGTACTGGTATAGAATATTAAATTCCTGTGTATCTTTTGTGTCTTGGACCTGGGCCTTCTAGTTTTTCCACACTATTTAAATAAGTATAGTTCTAGTCAGTGGTATGTTTGGTAGTATGAGTTCTTTCTCATTCGTTTAAATTTTGTGAAATATACAAGAAGTACATAAAACAGGTGTGCAGTTTAATAGATGAAGCAAACAGCTATGTAATCACAAACCAGAGGCTCAAAAGCCACTGCCAGCACTCCAAAATCTCCCTGTGTGTTCCTTCCAGCTTCCCCGTTGTCCTCCAGAGGAAACTCCTAGCCTGACTTTATGGCAATACTTCTCTTTTAAAAAATGGTTTTACTTGTTATGTGTATAACAATATTTTTTGTTTTCCCTACTTTTGACTTAAAAAACTGGACTCACTCTGCATGTTGTGTCTAGTGCCTTTCACTAAACACTTACACAATGCACGCTGTGTGTCGGTGTGATTTACTCATTTTCATTACTGTGTGATATGCCATTTCATTAGTGCCACTTTATTTTCCTGAGATGGGCACCTCTATGATGTTTTCAGTTCAGGGCTATTACAAGCAATGCTGCAATGAACATGTTTGTGCACATAAACATTACTGTAGGGCATTTACCTAGGAGTTTAACTGCTGGATTATGAGCTAGGTATATCTTTAACATTTAATATCCTTCCCCTCATCCCTCACTGTGTATGAGAGTTCCAGTTGAACACTTGATGTTGCCAGACTTTACTTTTAGCGTGTGATTTTTTATACAGACAGTCACTGTGCTTTTATTTTGCATTTCTCTAATTAGAAACAGCCTTTGAGCATCTTCCACATGTTTACTGGTCACTGGATTTCTTCTTTTGAAAAGAGCCCATTCAGAACCTGTCTCTGTTGTATGTGTGTCCGCTATCTTACTTACTGATTTGTATACATTCTTCGTACTAATGGTTATTGAGTTTGTTGTAAATATCCTCTCCTCTGGTTATTTTTCATTGTCTTCATGGTTTTTTGATGAATAAAAACTCTTCATTTTAATGACAAATATATTCATCTTTTATGTTTAGTGTCCTTTGTATCTTTTCTTGAGGAATGTTTTCCTACCCTGAAGTCATGAAAATACTATCTTTAAAATCTTTTCATTTAAATAATGTTTTTAATTTTGCCTTTCTTACTGTGTTATGTTTGACTTCCTGTGGGAGGTACCTGTGACTGTGTGAGGAAGGGTCCTTCTGTGTAGCCACTCATCTGGCACTGTGCAGTGCCCTCCTGCCATGCAGTAAGCACCAGTCTATGCCATGCATAGAGTATATTTCTGTGATCCTCTCTGGGTCCTCTCCATTTCTCCAGTCTAATATTATGCCACTTTATTTGTGATAGCTTTATGATAAGGCTGGTGTAAAGCCTGTCATCATGTTCGGGAGTAGCTTGACTGTTTTTGGGCCTTTGCATTTTAAATTTTATTTATTTGGAAAGAGAAACAAAGTAACTTATTTCCTTGTTTCTTTTTGCTTTTTGTAATTATTACCAAAAGATAATTTGCAATTAGATCATTTTTAAATTTAAATTTTAGAATCAGCTTGCCATGTTACATAAAAGGAAGCAACATAGTGCAAATCTCACTGGTAGTACACATCTCACTGGTAGTACAAATCTCCATTCATTTTCAAAAAATGCTTGATATTCTGATATTTTTATTTCTGTATTTTGAGACACAGGAGATCTGAACCTTTGCCATTCATAAACTAAATCACTCTTTCAACTAGGCCATTACTTTTAGTCTATACAAGTTAAATAGAAAATTCACAAGACTTTTTTATAGTGTGAATACCTAAAGTATTGTGTAGTTTTGCAAGAAAGAATTTTTTAAAAAGATATCAAAGTTTGGTTTAAACCAGGAAAAATTAAGTGAGTCTGTAGTCATGAACTCTTACCTTCGATTTTCAAGGGATTATGTTAAGAGAAGAAAGTTAAGTGCTAAAGTTTGGGGCTTTACTTGCTCTGGGGAAGAGGTTAGGAGGATTAATCACATTATATAATAGTCATCTATAGGGTAATTTTCATTTTCATAGGACCTGGCTCTGATCCATATCACATTCTCTGGGGAGCCAGGAGCTGTTGAGTCAAGGGCGAGGTAGATACCTTGTGGGATTATCTCTGTTTCCTGTAATAGGGATGTTGAAGTCATTTGCTCAAGGGCACTCAGAGGCAGCCAAGAAAAGAACCCGGTGCTCAAAATTTCTGGGCGCTGGAGCACATGGCCTTGCACATGAATACCACAAATCAAGGTTATGTATGGGCTTTAAAAAGTGCTAATGCTAAGCAAGAGCTCAGGTTACTCTAGGGGTATTTGTCCTGTCTCTATGACTTAAACTACAAAAGAGATTTTTTTCCTTCTGATAATTTTTGCATTTGGAATGTTTTATGTTTAAGCATCTTATCACTGTGTGACCATTTTGGCCACTGATGGTATCTTGATCCTTTCCTCCTCATTGGTAGTTGGTTCATAAACCTTTATCAAAGAAAAGATGTGAGAGAAAATGACATCAGATATCATGGTCTTTATTTAGAGGACCAGGTAAGCCTGGCAGGTGACCCTTTGCAGGCTTTGTGACAATTTATAACACTAAAAGGAAGTAAAGTTGTTTAAAAAGAAAAGATTATGTCTGTGTAGGAGAAGTGGAGCATGCCTATGCTAAATAAATGAGAGTTCCATATCCCGCTTTTATGAGGAGCCTATAGAGTCATCTACAAAATACGGCAAATGGCATTATTGACTAGCTGTATGACAGGGAGGGGAAACTCACAGCTATTATTTTAATTTCTGGCTAAAGTGAGGAAGCTTTGATACAGGGCTGATGAAATCAACCTCGTGTTGGATAATACTGAACTAGAGCCAGACCACAAATCAGAAGCGATTCTGAAAGCACAGCATAAAAGCCTGAACAATTAAATATGATCTATTACTTCCCAGATGATTTTAGAAAACTTGGAATTAAAAAAAGGCCAAAAAGAGGCTAAGCCACTGGAATAGCATTAGATTATTAGATTTAGGATTTAAATGCCACTATTTCCTTTGAATCCAGTGGGAAGTTCTGTCCTCTCCTGACTATTTAGTCTGTAAGATGAGGTCACTGACCCCTTATCTAATGTATGGGGTATGTTTTGAGAGAACAAAATTTCAAAGTGTGGTCTTTATAGAACACTTTGAGGTCTAAAAGGGAGTCTATATGAAAACCTTATTGTAACGATGGTAACAATTACGACTGAAGTAGTTTAGGAGGTTCCTTTTGGCATCTGAAGCAAAATGTTTTAAAATCACCACCATATGAAGCTTTTAATTTAGTGTTAAAATTAACTGAAAACAATAGAGACTCCCTAAAAAGCTATTTTGACAAGGGGAAATTAGGACATTGAGCTAAGGAGAGACCCAGTTTCGTATGGAAAAACTTCACATTATTAAAGCAAAAGAATGAGAATTGTAAATCAGGTCCTTGGAGTATACAAAAAGCTCTTTGAAAGATGGAGACTCAGCTTGGTGCTTATAAACTCTGTCTGAAAATATTGCTAGTAAATACAGCAGTTCTCTCAATCAGTACCACATATATTTGTATGGAGTTAAATAGCCCTTCCAGTGCTTGTGTTGTAAAAATGAAAGTATATCTTCTATTGATTACTTAGATTTTTTAAATAAAGATTTCTCCCCTTCAGCTATGCTTGTGTGTGCTTAGTCACTCAGTCATGTCCACCTCTTTGTGATACAATGGGCTGTAACCCACCAGGCTCCTTTGTCCATGGGGACTCTCTAGGCAAGAACACTGGAGTGGGTTGCCATGCCCTCCTCCAGGGGATCTTCCCGACCCACGGATCTAACCCAGGTCTCCCGCATTGCAGGCGGATTCTTTAACATCTGAACCATCTCAGCTACACTTAGCAGGGTTCAAATGAAGCACATTAGGAAACTGTGACTGGCAATAGAAGGCAAATCTTATCACAAATTAACATCTTTAGTAGGAACAAAAATTAGGCATTCTTTTTCCATATCTCATAACTGGGGAAATTGAGGCACAGAGAGGCGTGGAGAGTTGCCTATGGCTGTGCAGGTGCTTCTGACAGAACCAATTCTTTCTGCACTACCCATGCTGTTTGCTTAATGTGGAGCCTGTGCCTTGCATGCTAAGTTGCTTCAATCGTGTCTGACTCTGCGATCCTATAGACTGTAGCCCACCAGACTCCTCTGTCCATGGGATTTTCCAGGCAAGAATACTGGAGTGGGTTACCATTTCTTACTACAGGAGATCTTCCTGACCCAGGGATTGAACCCATGTCTCTTGTGTCTCCTGCATTGGCAGGCAGATTCTTTTCCACCAGTGCCACCTGGGAAACCCAGTGTGGAGTCTACTCATAATTAATTCCTTAGCACATATGTGTAAAATTATAGAAAAAGCACAATGCCAGAAACGTATTTTCTAAAACTATAGGCATCTTTAATTTCTTTACTGTAGTCTTAACTATGGCAACTAGGCTACATGACTATGACTACATAACTATGACTACAATTTTCTTGAAATAAAATGGATAATATATAAAAAAATAAACTAAAAATAGGTAATTTACTTATCATTATTTATAAGGGTTATCCTATTTTTCCTTTTCACCATGTAACTTGGTCTGTTCTGAATGTCTCCACTCTCACACTCCTCTTCTTTTAGTCATCAGAAGCTTGACTTTCACTGGCTTATCAAACCTCTCACCAGTCCCTCTGTGAAATCTCAGTTTGGGGTTTGACTGTCATTGCTGGTTAATCAACATCATTAATAAAAATGCCAGGAAGTCAAATGGCTTCTATGAAGCAGATGAACTTGAGAAAATTAAACCTTCTTTGAGAATTCTTTTTTAAAAATTGATGTATAATTAACATAACATGAAATTAGTTTCAGGCATACAACAATGTCCAAAGTCCCTTGGACAGCAAGAAGATCAAACCAGTCAATCCTAAAGGAAATCAACCTTGAATATTCACTGGAAGGACTGATGCTGAAACTCGAATACTTTGGCCACCTGATGTGAAGAGCCAACTCATTGGAAAAGACCCTGATGCTGGGAAGGATTGAGAGCAGAAGGAGAAGGGAGCAACAGAGGATGAGATGGTTGGATGATATCATTGACTCAATGCTCATGAGTTTGAGCAGACTCCGGGAGATAGTGAAGGACAGGGAAGCCTGGAATGCTGCAGTCCATGGGGTCACGAAGAGTTGGACATGACTTAACAAATGAATAATGACTCAATATTTGTATACATGGTCAAATGATTACCACATTAAGTCTAATTAACATCCATCTCAGGCTTCCCCAGTGGCTCAGCTGATTAAGAATCCGCCTGCCAATGCAGGAGATGCAGGTTCGAGCCCTGTGTAAGGAAGATCCCCCCAGAGAAGGAAATGGCAACTCCTTCAGTATTCTTGCTTGGAAAATTCCATGGACAGAGGAGCCTGGTGGGCTATAGTCCATGGGGTCGCAAAGAGCTGGACATGACTGAGCACACATGCGCACACACACACAACATCAATTTCTGTATACGATTGCAAAAAGTTTTTTGTGTACAATGAGAATTTTGAGGATTTACTTTTTAAGGATCTTTCAAATATGCAATACAGTATTATTAACTATAGTCATCATGCTGTATATTACATTCCTATGATTTATTTACAAGTTTAAGTTTGTAACTTTTGATTCCATTAACCCATTTAATCTCCTTCTCCCTTAAATTCTATTTGAATTAAGATATTAATAAAGTGTCTGTGACTACAACAAGGAGTCAGCTAAATTTTGCACTTCTTGATTCTCTCTGACTCTCTGGGAACAAGGAGGAATTCTCAGAGCTTCCTAAATCTTTTGGCCCTTCAGTCCTTTGGCAGGCAGGCTGTCTGTACCTCCCTTATGTACTGCTGAGCCATCTCTGTGATCAATACCTTCAACGAAGTGGTCAGATATGGAATGGAGGAAAGAGTCCTCCTTGCCTGACTGGTAAAGTCTCTGGTTTTGTTAGTCTTGTTGCTAATTATCATTTCTCAGATGGCCCCTTGCATCTGGCTTTTTAATCATACAAAATAATGGTTTAGTTTGCTGTCCAGGGGTGTGATTGGCCTTGCTCTTCATAGCACCCACTGCTTGATCTTATCCAGAGAGGAAGTCTAGATGGCTGTGGATTACGTGCAGGTCTCAGTGTTCAAGAAGTAACTCCACTTGGCCTTTATCTTCTCTGAAGACAACACAATGAGATCCTCATTAGTATGGGGGTTCCTCAGATAATTTACAAGCTAAAGGAAACCATTTTGACTTTGGAACTTTGTTATAGTAACATAGTACCTAGCGTACTTCACAACTGGTGGAGACTCATGGTATGTCTTGATATGTCCCTGGACTAGCAATACTCTCGACAATGACCTTGATGTTCTGTGCCATTTCTCCAGTATGAAAGGTGTATTTCAAAATGGAAAATTTCAGATTTGCAAATTGGCAGGTCAAACGTAGCTCTTGGATAATGATGGATGGGGTTCAGGGTCAGTGTCTTTTCCCTCCTCCAATCTAGCTGCCATGGTTTCCTCTAGTGCAAAAACCTGTTTATCTGTCAGAGTTCTATGTTAGAATATACATTTTCTTGAAGATAGCAAAATGTCAATAAACTCATTAATTGATCTCTCAGTGGATGTACATTTATTAGATGGCTTTTTCTTGGAGGAAAGTAGAACTTAAGGGAGTGGAAGAGGAAACAGGCAAGTTTTGAGGAAGGGAAGAGAGGAAAAGGAAAATGGAGAAGGGCAGGATGGAAGGGAGGCCTGCATGGCCTCTGAAGAGTTGAGGGGTAGCACGAAGTGTAAATTGGAAGAGTGGTGTCTTTCACTGTCTTCAACTCCTCTCCTCCCATTTTCTCGTGAACCCACTCCAATCAAGGGTCTACTCACAAAGTTCTCCCAAAAAAACTTGTTGAAGCTACCAGGGGCCTTCATGTTGCTAATTCAGCATGAGTCATGAAACACTGAAATGCTCAAGGTTCTCTCCTTGAGTCTCTTCTCTGCCTATGCTCACTCCTTTGGTGATCTCATCCTGCCTTGTTGTTTTAAGGCCTGTTGATATATCATGACCCCCAAGCTCTTATCTCCAGCTCTGAATTGCACACTCATATTCTGCTGCAACAAGAGTGCTCTGGGTGAGTCCTGGACTCTCGGGTGAGGAATCAGAATACATTGGTTGTGGTGTTAGTTTTGCTCTTAACACAATGAATATTTTTGGCCAAGTTGCTTAACTTTTTGGGTCTTGAGTGTTCCAGTTTCTAAAATGAGGGTTGTTGCTGTTGAGTCACTAAATTTTGTCTGACTCTTTACTACCCCATGGACTGAAACATGCCAGGCTTCCCTGACTTTCACTATTTCCTGGAGTTTGCTCAAGTTCATGTCCATTGAGTTGGTGATGCTATCTAACCTCATTTTTACAGTATGTAAAGGCAAAAATAAAGGAGTTGGCAACAAACAAAAGTCCAGGATCCAACAGCTTCACAGGTGAATTCTATCAAACATTTAGAAAAGAGTTAACACCTATCATTCTGAAACTGTTCCAAAAAACTGCAGAGGAAGAAAAACTTCCAAACTCATTCTATGAGGCCACCATCACCCTGATCAAAATCAGACAAAGATACCACAAAAAAGGAAAGTTACAGACCAATATCACTGATGAACATAGATACAAAAATCCTCAATAAAACACTAGAAATCCGAATCCAACACACATTAGAAAGATCATACACCATGGTCAAATGGGATTCAAACCAGGGATGCAAGGATTTCTCAATATCTGCAAACCAAACACTGTGATACACCACATCAACAAACCGAAGAATAAAATGAGGGAGGTGGAAAGGGTCAGCATCTCCCCAAATGCATGTCTTATAACAGAAATCTTGAGGAAAGTGGGATTTGGTGGCCCAGGGAGGTAGCGTGCTCTGTTGCCTGATTGTTGTGGGGTCTCCTACCTTTTGTCCCTGCTTCTACCTTTGTTCCTGTCACAGAGGTGTCACAATACAGCAGCCAGAATGAGTTTTAAAGTCATCATCAGATCAAGTCATTTTTCTGCCCCATGCCTTCTCCAGTGGCTCTCAACTCAGAAAAGAAGCAAAATTCCTTTTGGTAACCCACACAACTGCACATGACCCCACCCTCAGTAACTGACAGGGGCACCCAGGCCTCCTTGCTGGTGCCCTAAAGTGTACAGAGCACTTCTACCTAAGGGCCTTCACACAGCTATTCTCTCTGCCTTGACACTATGGGCCTGGCTCCTCATTTCCTATGAGTATCTCCCCAAATATCTCCTGATCAGGGAAGCCAATGAGCATAAAATGGCCCCCCTTAGCTGCTTTTTCTTTCCTCCATAGAATTGTGTGTGTTCCTGTTTGCTTATGGCCTGACTTATCCCACTAGAGTATGAGGGTAGGGATTTTTATTTGTTTGGTTTACTGCTATCTCCCCAGGGACCCAGAACCATACCAGACACAGTGGGCACTCAGTAGTATCTTGTAACTGAATGAGAGAGCAAATGAACGAAGTGAGGGGAGAAAATGAGCAGATGGAGGTGGAAGCAGGGGGCTTGGAAGCCACCCTCTGCACAAGCCTGAGGGCCCCCTTGCTCCTGCGTGTGATCCTGATGCCAACACCCCGGGGTCACGTGTTGTATAGGTCTGGGCTTCACATCTGTGGTCTCACTTGCTTCTCATCCATGTCCTGGGAGGGAAGTAGGATCATTCCAGCGTTTTCCAGAGAAGGAAACGGAGGGTCAGCGAGGAAGAGACTTTCTCAAGGTCACACACTGTAAAGGCCTGCTTCTGTTTTTCTCTAAGTGCCTTTCTCAGTTTCCCATGCTGCCTCGCCTGTGTGCTCTGCTTGCTGGGATTCCAGACAGCCAGTGCCCTGCATTCCTGGGGGACTATTGAGGGTGGGCGGGGGGAGAAGTGAGATCCTGTCACCAAGCCTTACACCGCCAGGGTGGACCTTTCCCTTGGTCTTGACATCAGAGCTGCGACAGGCTGTGCCTTCACAGACATTTTCCTTAATAAGAAGAGATGACAATGACAGTGGGGAACAGGGGGCAAAGAACATAAGCACGGCCCAGGCGACAGTTCTTCTGTGGTTCGTTCCTGTCCAGGTCTTGAATCCTACCTTCTAAAGCTACCACCTCCCCGGAGGGCTGTGTGGCACTTTGACACCAGCCTGAGCCAGCAGCTCAGACTCGCCACTTACTCCTAGGATAACGCTGCTTAACAGCTGTAAGCCTCTTTGTCTGAAAAGGGAGACTAACAGGAAATATTGTCACAGTCAGAGGCTTATGGTGAGGATGAGATAGTCCTAAGTTTACAACAACTGTTAGCTCTTCTTCCTGCATCCAGCCTGTCTCTCTGAGGAGAGATCTGTCCAAACACCTGTCCTCCACCCTCTGAGTCACTGCCTTGCAGAAGAGAACAGAAGAGCCAGGCTGCCAAGCTGAGCCCTCCCAAGGGGCATGGCTTTGCCCTCTGTCCTCAGAAGTGATGCTAACTTCACACATCAAGAGGCAGGAGCATTCAAAAAGAACTAGACTTTCCTTCAGTGATTGGGGTTGTTCTGATGCATCATGGTTCTTAAGGTTGGGAGCCAGGTGTAGAAACTGGTCCAGGAGGAGACCAGAATTAAAGGGATGATAAGATAAACACTCGGCTTTGGAGTTGTCCCTGTCGGGGTCCTTGCAGACATGTCTAGTGGACCGCTGGAAAGCAAGCTTAATCCTTGGGAAGTTGGTTGTCCTGGAGGCCAAGGATGAGGCCCTTCCATATAGAGAGGGTTGTTGGAACCCATAGAGTCTATGCCCAGAGAGAGTGCAGAGCAGGAAGAGAAAGGACCAGTGACAGAACTGTGGGAAGCACCGAAGAGCAGGGAAGGGCCGGGCCTGACAGGCAGCAGCCTCTAAGTGGACTCAAATTCTGCCCTCACAGATCTTGTGGAACTGACACGTGTATAAATAATTCTTATCCAAAGTATACAGGGCTGGGACTTCCTGGATGGTCCAGTGGCTAAGACTCTGCTCTCCCCATGCAGGGGGCCTGGGTTCAATCCCTGATTGGGGAACTATTATAGATTATGCTGCAAATAAGAGTTTGCATGCTGCAACTTTAAGATCCTGTGTGCCACAACTGAGACCCCAGTGCAGCCAAATAAATAAATATTTTTAAAAAGACACAACAAAGCATATAGGGCTAAGTGACTAAGAGAGACCAAGGACCTTTCAGACAGGAGGGCCAGGAAAACTCTGTGAAGGAAGGAGTTCAAACTAGGCTTTGACCCTTGGGTGGGGTGGGGACTGGCGGGATGGGGAGATGGTTAGATGTAGCATTAGAAAAGTCCAGGAGGCAGGAGAATCCAGAACGGTCAGAGAAACTGTGAGAAGGTGGTTAATATCTGGCCAGAAGAACTCATGAGAGGTGGACCATAAAGAAGGCTGAGTGCCAAAGAATTGATGCTTTCAAACTGTGATGCTGGAGAAGACTCTTGAGAGTCCCTAGGACAGCAAGGAGATCATACCAGTCAATCCTAGAGGAAACCAACCATGAATATTCATTGGAAGGACTGATGCTGAAGCTGAAGCTCCAAGACTGTGGCCACCTGATGAGCCGACATGTTGGAAAAGACTCTGATGCTGGGAAAGATTGAAGGCAGAAGGAGAAGGGGGTGACAGAGGATAAGATGGTTGGATAGCATTATTGACTCAATGGACATGAGTCTGAGCAAACTCTGAGGAGATAGTGAAGGACAGGGAAGCCTGGTGTGCTGCAGTCTTTATGGGGTTGCAAAGCGTTGGACACGACTTAGCAACTAAGCAAAAACAGAGGAACTCATGGAACAATGCAGAATTGGAGTCAAATTTAAAGGAATTAAAAATACGAGTCACAGAGAGAAGTTTGGGGAGACTTTGAAATGAACACTATTGTTGCTGACACTGAGGTGATTAATGGGCAGGACATTGATTAGGCAGCTTCCTGAAAGAAGCACCTGTGGAAGAGATGAGAAGGACACAGGGTGAGTTGTGGGGAGAAGCTGGGAGGTGCTGAAGTCTCACCAAAGGCTCAGGTGACCTTACTGGGTGCTTGGGTGACCCTGAAGAGCAGTTTCCCTATGCAGGGTCTAGAGGATTGAATGAAAAGTGGCCGCAAAAAGATATATCCGTGTTCTGTCCCTCAGAACCTGTGACCTGATTTGCAAATGCAATTAAGGTCCTTGAGATAAGGTCATCCTGCGTTTGGGGCCCTAAATCCAATGACCAGCATCCTCATAAGAGAAAAGAGGGGGAGATTCAGCACTCAGACAGGGGAGAAGGCCAGATGAAAACAGAGACCGAGATCGGAGAGAAAGGCACCTACAAGCCAAGGCATACTGGCATTGCCAGCAGGAGCTAGGAGAGGCTAGAGACAGACTCCCTCAGAGCCTGCCGCACGAACCAGCCTGCTAACACCTTGATTCCTGCCTCCAGAACTGTGAGAGAATGAACTCCCATTGTTTTAAGCCACTGAGTTTGTAGTAATTTGTTATGGCAGCCCTAAGAAATGAATACTGGAGGCCAGACCTCGTTGCCACGCATGGTCAGCCACCAGATGCGGGCTGCCCCTGGAAAGGAGTAGTGAGTGAGTGAGTGAGCCTTGAGTGAGCCCCTTTTCTGCAGCAGGCATAGTCCCCTTAGAGGCCCTAGTCTGAAAGCACTCCCAGCAGCCTGAGGAATACACTGCTCATTCCTGAAAATGATTTGGACAAGGCATTATAGCAGTTGCTCTTGTATCCCTCAGTTTTCCCATCTCTATAATGGGAATAACCATAAGACCGATCCCATAAGGTTGCTGGGATACAAAATTATAGTACTAGTTGCTCTTGTTGTTTAATTGCTAAGTTGTGTCTGACTCTTTGTGACCCCCATGGACTCTAACCCATCAGGCTCCTCTGTCCATGGAATTTTCCAGGTCAGAATACTGGAGTGGGTTGTCATTTCCTTTCCCGGGGAGATCTTCCCAACTCAGGGATCAAACCTGCATCTACTGTGTCTCCTGCATTGGCAGGCGGATTCTTTACCACTTAGCCACCTGGGAAGCCCCATTAGTACCAGTAGCTAACAACATTTATTGAGCACTTACTGTATATATGCCAAGAATGCTTATACATGAGTTTATACTTGTATGTTTCCCAGCATATTGTAAGCACCCAGGAAACAGTAACGCTTATTATAGAGGGTGCGTCCAAGGTCACAGCTGCTAGATCAAAACCTAGAACACCCCTCTTTCTGGAATAGGTCCCTTCTCTGCAT